>NW_028185038.1:10376555-10577167 GCF_003343005.1 Rhea americana | reverse complement strand
CGCCCTGCCTGCGGCTCGAAGGCGGAGGAGGCGAGCGGGGAGCCACCCTTGCGGCCATGGGCAACGAAGCGAGCCTGGAAGGAGGCGAAGGTCTGGGCGCCTTCCCCGAAGGGGCGGCGGGAGCCGGGGATGGCGGCGGGCCCGCGGCCCCCTTGCAGCACCTCGTCCCGGCGGGCGTGGAGGCGGACCTGAGCCAGCTGAGCGAGGAGGAGAGGAGGCAGATCGCCGCTGTCATGTCAAGGGCGCAGGGGCTGCCCAGGGGGAACCTCGCCGGCGCGGAGCCGCCTCCCATGCAAAGGCATGCACGGAAAATCTCCCTTCTTCCGCTCCTCCCTTCCCCCTTCTTCTTCTCCTCGCGACTGGGGCGGGGGGCGAGTCGCAATACGATCCGGGCCCGTTGCATCGGAAGCAGGCATTGCATTTGGCTGGCTGAGGGAGGGAACGGGGCGGTTGCACGAGTGCGGGCACCAGGATGGAGCTTGCACACTGTAGCTTTTCCCACTCCAGTGATTTCTAATAATAACGATGATCCTCCGTTCCAGTGGGCTGCATCGTCTGCCCATTCCTCCTCTCGCACCGACCCGGAGCATGGCTACTTTTGGTGGGGGAGATTTTCAGATAACATCTCGTTTTTCTGTGTGTGTGTGTGTGCTTTATGGGGTTGGAGTGCCCCACAGCTCAGATAGTAGTCAGGGAAGCCTTCCCAGGGCTGATCGGTTTTGTAAGCATCTCTTGCTGGAGAAACAGATTATTGCTGAACCTTTCAAAGCTTTTAGGCATAATGTATTTGCTAGCCATTATCGTGGCAATTCTTAACCTCTACAACTATCATTTGGCTTCATTAACTGGTCTTGGATTGAAGAGGTCTGTTTCAATCTGTATTTTTTGCCTTTTATTTCTCAATTTTTTCCCTTTTGGAAGGTAAAGAGGGGTGAGGAAAATAGATTGGTTACCACAGAATTCAGTATTCCAAGTAGTGGCTTTACCTAATTGAGCGTATGGGAAGCTAATGTAATTCTCTTCCCCTTTCTTTCTCTACCCTTTAATAAATTCAATGCCCATATTAAAAAAAATCCAGTGACCCCCCCCAAAGCCCACAACTGTCGCTGCTGGGGTGTGCTGTTGCTGTCCCTGCTGGGTCTCGGGGTTCGCGGTAGCCTCCCCTTCCGCTGTCCGAGGTGCTGAAGTTCCAGCTTCCCCTGCCCGCGATCCGGGGATCGCTCGTCTGCTGCTATCAGCCTCCAGGGCTGGGTGTGTTGTTTGTCTTGAAGGAAGCTTCTGAAAGGAGCCTCCTCGGCTGGCTGTTCAACTCGGTCCTTGTGCTCTGGCCTCACCCCAGATAAATGCCAATTGAGTTTATATAATATCAAGCTTATATAAGTGAATTCTAGAAGAAGAGGAGTAAAGAGGGTGGGACCGAATTCATCCTTGCGTAAACTATCAAAGTCATTGCAATTATATCTGAGATACACTTCTCCATTTTTTTTCCTTTGAAATGGAACCTTTTTTTCTGTTATGTCTAGGATATTTATTATACAAGCATAAATCTGGGACGTGTGTGTAGAATATAACTTTCTATCCAGTTCAGGGATTGATCCAGCTGATACAGATATCAAAGCAAAAAAAAAAAATCATGTATTAGTTGTATGAAACTAAGCTCACAACTCCCTTTGAATAACAATTTATCAACAAAGACATGAAGACTTTAAAAGTTTGTTTCATGCTAGCCTCCTGGTATAAAGCAAAATAGATATCCATAGAAGGTTTAGACTAAAATGATTACAGTATGCATATTTCTGTATTTATAAATGTATTTCCCTAAAAACATGTTTAATGATTTTAGAAACTTCTTTGATCTTATTAGCATACAGTGCTTTCACTCTCTATTTAAAATAAAGATAGTCTATATTTGTGAATTACAGCTTTTTAAGTTAAAGTTAAAATGTCAGCTTTAACTAAAAGCCAGTACAGTAACCTATCAGCTAGTTTCTCTTGGGGTTTTATACTGATTCCCATCATCACATTATTTTTGTGACTGTCATACTGTAATGAGGTTACTGCTTGTCTCTAGTTTTGCTTGTGGCTTCGCTTACTCCCCTCCCACACTTTCCACTGCTGAAATTTTATAACAGTTATGAGAATTATTATTAAACCTGTGGATATCAATAGGAGTGAAAATCTTCTATGAACTAGAGATCAGCCTCTTCTGGACTTTAAATTAGGCCAAGAACTAGCTACTGAGGCTAAGGTTCCTTAGCTTCAAACTTTTGTAGTCTGTGTGGTCAAAGAAGTCAAATGTGGAAAAAAACCTCTTAAATGATACTCTACAATCATTGTTCTCAGAAGCTTGTTTCTAGCATGGATATGCCAGTCTAAATGTTGAAGGACTGAAATGGCAATCAAAAGAGGAATGCAGATATTCCAGATTCCAGTTTATGTAGCCTTGTATTATTACAGTGTCCCTGTTGCATTGTCTCTTAGATTTTTTTTTGCTTTGTGATTTTCATTATATCAGCTGTTACTTACTCATATCTGAGAGACGAGCAATTATTTCCTATTCTAAATGCTTTCAGACCCCCTCTCAAAGCAACCCAAGCCTTAAAGTATACATAATCTTCCTGATGGATGATATCAAATAACAATTTTGGCAACTACAGACCTTTTAATAGTAGGTAATGTATGTAGTAGAATACAAAGTTCCATAAAATACACCACCACGATAAAATACATGATGTAGCTATTGGTACTTCTAGAGGCTTGGAGATTTAATGTCTTTAATAATTCCACAACAAAGTTGATATAAATGCAATAAATACTTATTATTTATTTTAACATAAGCATTACAAATAGAACAGCTGAAGTGAGCTGCCTAAATCAGATTTACCTGATTTTGATTGCTATTTTTTTATTTTTATTTTAGTTTTTGGAGTTCTGCTCTGTTGGTTGCAGTAAGAGGTTGGTGTCCTTAGCACCTATAAAAGTCATTCAAACCTGTTTCAAGTACCTGTCTTCAAAACTTGTGTTTAGAGAGTTCAGCTGAAATACACACAGTCCACTTGTAAGCTGGTTTGAATTGTTCTAGCTTCATAATATGGCCCTATAATCATGTAAATGTACACTTTTTGAGCAATTTTTCTATATCATCTGAAAGGATTAGATGACCAAGCTGAATACGGGAACTATTTCTATCACAGACATACCTATTTTGAGCAAAGCTTTTTTAATTTTTTTTTTACGTTGATAACAATAGACAATAACAGGAAAAAATGTATGCATTTTTGAGAGGAAATGCTGATAAAGACCTTTCTCAGTGTCACACTTTTAAAGTACATTTGTGGTATATTTTCCAGAGGAAATATGTATATTTTTGTTAATGCTATCCTCATACAGACTTAAAAACCAAAGCAGTCCACCAGGGCAATGTGTAAGTTTGTTCATATCTTGTTTTTGTATATAAAAATATTTAATTGTTGTGCAGTTGGGTACAAGAGTAGTTGTGCTCTTTCTTGAGATTACTGATACTGATAAATGATACTAAGAGCTTGCTTTATTTTCATTTTTTTATATAATTATGGTATTCAAGTGCTAGATCAATACTATTGGTCTTAAACTGCCTCTTGACTCCAAAGTGAGCTTTGATTTGGTTGTAATATTTATTTAAATGAATAAAGATGAGCTTTGTGAATCAAGGCCAAAGTGAGGAGAAACAGTGGTACAATTAGGTGAGAGAGGAATGAATTGTTTTATTTGGTGAGTTGATATTCTGGAATGATGACTTTAAAATGATTGTATTTTTCTCACCTCAAAATATTTAAAAATAAGAAAATTCTTGCCAAATTAAAAAAAAAAAAAGAAAGAAAAAAAATTGGGAGGGCTTGCTGATCATTCAGATGGATTAAAATTCTTAAATCATAGTCTATAAGTGGCTGCAAAATAGTTATAGAAAAGAAGGTTTCAGCTTCCAACTACCTAAAACTAATGGACCAATTCTGACTTTTCACAGGATAACATTTCTTAAAAAATACGACCTTTTCAAGGCTTTTTCTTCCAGTACCTAAGCCCAATCTGTCTCTGTTGTCTACAAACATTGTTTTTTATGTGTAAAGGCAAGTCAAGTCTGGTCTGCACTAGCAATCTTGCAGAATCACCTGGTGTTTTTCTCCTAGAATTATAGGGTTTAGTCACATTTTAAATCCTGACATCTGATCAGGGTGGACACTTATAGAACATTATTTTTCATAAAATGAAAGCTGGAAGAGAACCCTATGCCAAAAGGGACCCACAGTTATTTATTCCTACTCATGTCTAGGTTTGATTTTTAAGAACAACCTTTCTTTCTTTCCCCCTCCTATTTTCACATTTCCATGTTTTTAAGATTTGAGCAGAGTACCCTGTTTGCTGACTTGATTTTTAATTGTACCATTTTTTCCCCTTGCTCTTTACATTGCTGAAAGGAACTTTCCCATGTTTTGAACACTTTCAGGCATGAATGCTGGAAGTGTACCAGACTGTCACTAATACAATGGCTGTTGTGACTTCGGTTACCAAGTAGTACTTCTTTGGATGATCCTATTATGCACACATCTAAACAGCAAGAGGCTAAACTGCAGATAGACCTACCTAGTTGCTAATGAAACTGTAATTATTTATTATTATTATTATTAGCAAAGATGCAAACATTTTCAGGAATTAGGTTATGATTGGGCTTTTCTGAACTATCCTTCCTATGAGTAATGAGATAACCAATCTAAAGTTCACTGATGTCAATGGAAACACTTCTACTCACTTCAATGGGTCTCATATTAATTTTCTAAACTTTTTAAGTACTGAGGCCAATAATTTTAAGAGAACAGGGAAGCATAAACAGAGCCACAGGAGCCTGGAAATAGTTCATTCTTGACAAATATTTCATGTGGAAATTTCTAATATTCAAAAAATCAGTTACAAGATTGTGAGAATATCGCATGCTGTGAAAGTTATGAGCACAAAAATGGCTTCCACACAGATTTTTTCCTTTTATATTGCCATTACTAGGCATATAATAAAAATTCAAAATATTAATTGGGGAAATAGTAAGCATATGGGGATATTAGTAATGTGAAATACAGTTTTAAATGTTTCTACTGTTTTTGGAATATGAGTGAAATACAATGAGTGATTGCTTGTGCTTATGAATACATAAGAAGAAATGGCATGTCTGGAAAAACAAGATCATAGTTAACTGGATATCTCAAATCTAAAACTGAAGTTTTTGTAGTTGCAACGCTGTTATGGCACTGAGGTGAACACTGTATCTTTCAGCGAAAGCACAGTGATAGCACCGAATAGAACACTGTGCTACGTCCTTTAGCAAAAAAAAATAAAAATAAAATAAAATAATAATAATAATAAAATACAGTAGCACTGACTATAACATGATTTCCTAAAATGACAGCTCAGTATAGCAACAGGTAGGACACTGTGCCACATAGAGGTGATCTTGATTTTGTTTTTTTATTAGACTTCTGTTCTATATAAAAACAAGCAAAATGATACTATTAAGAGAATTAGGAAAAGTTTCTACATAAAAGATTCTTTTTATTGCTAAATAAAGTAAATTGTTGGGGTGATTCTGGGGAGGAGGCTCCATAATAGTTCTATTCATGGAATAGCTTTAAAACTAATTCTGTGAGCTAGCATATGTTTCATCTGTCCTAAAATTTTTCTGATTCCTAAGTGGATGGGTGGCAAACGAAATACTCCAAGATACAATGGATTTTTTTTTCTTTTAAAAAAAAGTATCTACTTAATGTGCCTGGGACTTTATAATTTAAATCTCTGTTGCATATTGAATTGGAAACATATCCAAATTTTGTACAGATAGCCAGAACAGTTACATAAATATTTTTGAAGCACAGTGTTTTTCTCAGATGGCCATGCTTTGATCTATTAATTTTCAAACACCTCTGGTTCTTTTACTCTTCTCTGTTTCTCCATGTTTTCATCCCAAGAGATAGAGTGGAGAGGCTGTGATTTGGATTTAGATAAAATAGATAATTGTAACTCTGAGTTCTTCATACTTCTTGGTGAGAAAATTACCTGGATAAACATGGTTCTTGTATTAGATTACTTTCTAAATAATAAATACTGATTTATATGAGTGAATATTTACTTAAGCCTTTCTAGAATAATATATATTTTAAATACATATTTTTACATACACTGTATGTTCTAAATTGTAATCTTCCAGACACTTAAACATCCTAGAAACTTCACAACATTACCAAAGCACTTTCAGGGTCACAGATATGTCTTATTTTAACTTATTTTTCAAGTGCTCTGCATTATTTTAATTTTATTATACCTTCTCTCTGCAGACATCCTGAGTCTGATACAAGCCACTATCCCAGACAGCCAGGTAAGCCTCCAGATCCTGGACCATCTAGTTTAAGTAAAAGCAGAACAGTAGATGTACTGAAGACAGAACAACGGACGCCCGGACGGAGCCCTTCTTCTATTAGTCTAAGGGAATCAAAGTCCAGGACAGATTTTAAAGAAGATCAGAAGCCAAGTATGATGCCCAGTTTTCTTTCAGAAGCCAATCCACTGAGTGCAGTCACTTCAGTTGTGAATAAATTCAATCCTTTTGATTTGATATCAGATTCAAATGCAGCCCAAGAAGAAGCTGGTAGGAAACAAAAAGTTGCTCAGAAAGAGCAGGGAAAACTTGAAGAGCAAAGGGGCCTTGCAAAACATCCAGCTCAACAACAGTCTCCAAAACCAGTTGTTCAGCAACAAGGAACTGTCAAACCTACCCCACAGCATACTGAGTCTTCCAAACCAGTGCCTCAGCAGCAACAACCTGGGGAACCAAAGCAAATTCAGAAACTAGGCTCTAGTCAGCCAACTGATTCTAAGGCAGAACAAACAAAACAGCCATCCCAGCCACGAGGACAACAAAAATCTCCATCCCAGCAATTGGAACCAACAAAGCCTGTTCAACAGCAGACTTCTGCAAAACCGTCACCAGGCGTAACAAAACCAATACCACAGCAACCAGATACTGCTAGAACATCACCCCAAGCACCACCTCCCACAAAACCATCATCCCAGCAGCCAGGACCTGTAAAACAACCATCTCAACAGCCAGCACGGCAAGTAGGTCCTGCAAAGCCGTCCCCGCAACAAACAGGGTCTCCCAAACAGCCTCCCCAGCAACCTGGACCTGAAAAGCCATCTGCTCAGCAAACAGGACCTGCAAAGCAGCCATCACAGCCTGGACCTGGTAAGCCACTTCTGCAGCAAACAGGGCCTGTAAAACAAGTGCCACCACAGGCAGGGCCCACAAAACCGTCGCCTCAGACCGCAGGGGCTACAAAGCTCCCAGCACAGCAACTGGGACCTACAAAACCACCAGGTCAGCAACCAGGGCCTGAAAAGCCCTCGCAGCAAAAGCCAGCCACTGCAGCCCAACCTGCTGAATCAGCCACAAAGAAAACATTTTGTCCTCTTTGCACTACCACCGAGCTGCTGCTGCACGCTCCAGAAAAGGCCAATTACAGTACGTGCACCCAGTGTCATACTGTGGTCTGCAGTCTGTGTGGATTTAATCCTAATCCTCATATAACAGAGGTGAGTAACTTTTAAATTCATGTTCATTACCAGAGCACGAAAATAAGCGTACCTTTATTATGTTGAAAGGTCAGAGCTGTTACAGTGTATCATCATGATCACTTAAAGTCTTAATAAGTTGAGAGGAAAAAATCATGTTTTGGGGGAAAATTATGTATCAGTAAAGGATGTGAAATCAGGATAAAAGAAGATAATACTTCTGTGTTTATAAAGTGTTTAGAGGAAGTGGGTTATCTTATTCCTTTGTAGGAAAAGAAGAAAAAAGAAAAAGATCAGGAGGGAGGAGGGGTAAGGAAAAACAGGATCTGTTTTGCTTGATTTTGAGCACTCACTTGCCACATTTATAACCTGGCCACTATAGGCATCATGTGCTAATATATTTATAAATCAGTAAAATCTGCTGCGATAAGAACCAGATAAACAAAATATGAAACCAAGTTCATTGCTCTGAAGTGTGAAAAAAGAAGAATACACATCATAGATTGTGGGAAATGATTTTAATTATATATATGTTAACATTTAATAATTTTTTTTCTATAGTCTTCTAGCAAAGCTCATCACACAGATGCTGAGCGTTAGTTTGGAAATGGATGTGAGGTGGATTTGCTTTGTAACTGTTCCGGTGTTCATTAGCTGGAAGCCTGAGTCATGGGTTTTGACTTGGTAATACTCAGATTTTTCAGTCTAGTGGTATATTAAGAAAGAGATCTCTGTGGACTATTTCTAACCTGGATCACCATAACTACTGTAATTATGAAACATGGAAACAACATAGAAAGTAATATTAGGACAGTAGACTTCAAATGAACTTGCATTAACCTAATGTTTGCAGCAACTTGATTTACATTGTAATACATATCTTTGTTCTTGTTCTACATGAGAATAAGGCTTCATGCTAACATCTGATCTTTTATTGCTTGAACAACTGCTTATAAATAGTCTGATTCTTAAATCTACACTGTTTTTTTTGTTCTCATTTGATTTTAGTATGAAAACTTTTATTAATTTATAGAAATTCAAATGTAGCAGACCTGGTATCAAAGAAAAAAAAGCAGAGATAAAGCAACCAAAAAGGGTATTTAGGAAGCTTATTTTTTGTCTTGTTTTGCTATTAGGTTAGCTGATCAGATATCAATGGGAAGAGATACAGACTGCTACTATATTTTGAATCTAACAAATAATATTACCAGATTTATAATCACAGGGTAGTAAAATAATTGTGGTTGGAAGGCACTTCCCCTGCTCAAAATAGTGTCAGCTGAAGTAGGTTGCCCAGGACTCTGTCCAGGTGAGTTTTGAATATTACCAATGGGACTGAGCTCCACAGCCTTTCTGGGTAACTTGTTTGCTTAATACTGCAATGATTTCATTCCCTACACGTTATTAGGGATATTTTTAGCTGAATATTTTACATTTGAAAATAAATGTATTTGTTGCTTTTGTTCATTTTTGAAATTGCAATTTTAAACCTGAAAGACTAGTAGTAACCTTTGGTAGTGGATTGCATCCTTAGGGACAGTATTCCCTTCTTTGAGTTTAAGGAAATTCGAGATGGAGACAGCTGGCATTAAATGTTAACAGATCCATTAGGCTAGAAGAGGAGTGACTTCAACAACACTACACAGAAATTTCAGAGCATCTGCACCTAGATGCTCAAAGATTGTTATCAGGGCCTGTATAAGTAAAGTTAACATTTATTTAAGACCTGGTCTTCTGCATCACATTGTCAATATGTGGTTCTGGACAGTTTGGAGTGAAAAAAAATCTATATTCATATATAGCAAACAAGAAATGTGAGACACTGATGCTAAAGTCAGAGGGAATTTCATAAGAAAACTTTACATTTGAGTTTTGACAGATTTTTTTTTGAGATAAAAACATTTTAAACTTATTTGTGAGCACCTCACAAATTTTGAGTTTTCCTCAAATCTTTCAGAGCTCCAAGATTGGCTTCCTTTTAAAACCTCAGATTTTCTGTGGAAATGACCATTGACTTGCTGTGTTTGGATGAAATGGATTTAGAGAGTGCTTATGTAAGAAAGTCTCAAAGTATTTGGAAGTTTTATGAATAATTATTAATTTTTGAAGCAGGTACTCTATTAGCATGGAATTTGGGACTTTAAGACAATAGCACAGCTGCATTTAGCACTGATTACATACATATGTAAAAGCAAATTTGCATTTCGTAGAGCACATTGAAATAAACATAGGGTATGCATTTATCTCATGATGAAATCCTTTCAGTAAATGAAAGTATTGCACTTCTAACATCAAATCTCATGGCTCCTTCTCAGAGCTCTCTTTTTCTGCTCAGCTTTGTACCTCCAGCTGTTTTGCTGGAACTTCACTGTGGATGTCCTGCTCCTATCTGCAGTGCAGTGTAATGCAAATCACATCTGGCTTTTGTGACTGGACAGTTGGAGCAAAGAAGTAGAACCTGCTCTGGCACTTGGAAAAATATAATTTAGAATTTCATCTTCAAAAATTTCCTGGATCTGCTTAGTTATTCTCAAACTTCCCTTCTAATTTCACTTTTCTTTGACTAGTCACATTATTGACAATTTTATTGATTGCTTCTTTACAGTAGGTCACACATTACTTTGTCATGAAAATACAAGATACAAAGATTTGTATCTTGCTGTACAATTTTCTTGATTGTTATATAATTTTTACTTTTGATCTTTCTTAAGTCTTTTAAAAATGTTATTGAAGAAGTCTTTGTCTCTTACTCATGCTCTCTGAAATGTATATTTTCCTCTTATTATCATACTACTTTTCCACGCTATCCTTCAATATTGTTTATTGCCAAGTTTTAAAATTCTGCACTCCTGTGGTGTTACCTTTCCCGTAGACTTTATAGGCTCTATTTTTATTGTTATTTTAAAGTGCATTGCCTGTCCCCAAACTAGTATTTCCAAAATGGAAGTGAGGAGAATGAAAGGCATTTAGAAGAAGATTTATATTTTAGTTCTCCAACTTTTACCTTTGAAGCTGCTTGAAGTGCCTTAAGAAATTCTTGGCACCTTCTTTAGGTTTCTTACAGTTAAGTCTTCACCCTTAACACAGTGAACTACTTTTCCAGTATAGCTCTTTCTAAATTTGCATATTTCTATATTATATATTTCTAATTGGTTCTGGAAGGGATACAGTGGGCTTTACAAACTGACTCAGGGAGAAGATTGCATACATTTTTAAAACAGTGATAAAAAGTACTGATTCAGGTTGTTGTTCTTTTTTTTTTCCCTTCAGACCTCTGCAGTAGCATATGTTATTTAGTCTACCTTTATCTACTTTAACTCAGTAGAGAGGACTTTGTAACTAAGACCAGAAGGAGATACCTGTGTTGCCACAGGGTCAGACCCCTTGAACTATTTCTCTGAACTATCTGATGCTGCAGTCCCCTTGGAGAAAGGTACAGTCTGCGTCCTGGTTTTGTACAGCCGTCTAGAGAGAAACACACCATACCTAGTGTGTTTGGTAACATATATCTCTCTGTCTGGTTTGGTATTCATATTCCATGCATCACCATGGTATATGAGTGCCTAGCAACAGTTGCATAAAGTAGACGGAAAAGCAAGCTAAACAGGTTTGATGACTGGTTCTGTATTCCATTTTCCTTTCATGTGCATTAGAATCTTGTATCAAGTGTGCATTTTTTTCCAATTTTTCTGCCACAACTACTCTCAAGAGCTGTTAGCAACAGAAACTAGCACTTCCCCAAAAGAAGATTCTGCCCTGTAGATCACCTAAACAGCAGTAGGCTCTTCAAAATGAGCGGAGACATCCAAGAGACTATGCATTTCCTTAAACATCTATCCATAGTTTTTGATAACACACGACTGAAAAGAATGAATTACTACAGCTTTAATCTCATGACCGGTGCATGTATTTGATATCCGTAGTAGATTTTCCTTCCCTCTGAGCTATTCATGGGAAGATGTGCACAACATGGACTGGACCATGGTTTAAGCTGTAATAATATATCTTTACATTCTTTAGGCTGGGCATATGTAAAGTTGAAATAAAGTGGAATGTTGAAACTGTTAATGTTGGAGACTTGGTAGTATGTAAGCTCTCCTGCACGAGCCTGTCCCTTGACAAATGTGTGTGCGTAGGGAATGCCTGTCTTTTAAGTCACTTTAAGGAAGGCTTATTTTTCATACAATTTCTCTACTTCAATCTGCATTTCTTCCACTGCTTCAGTATGTTTTTGAGAGACCATTTAAAGTAAATCTTGGAGCCAGGTGTAATATTGTTGAAAATTACTTGCCTGTTCAGATAATGTGAAGCTGTGTATATTGGTGTAGGATTTATTTACTTGCTCAAAGATTTTTCTGGACAGGGGAGGTTAAGTAAACTCTAAAAGTATTTTATTGGTTCTGGCTAGTTTTGAAAATGGGATATTTGTGTCAAAGTTGACTTAATGCTAATGGCAAGAAAAAAAGAGGGAGAAGGGGGAGAAATATATCATTTCGTGTCAAGTAAAATGTTATAATGTATCTATACCATTTTTCTTTTTTCACTTTTCCAGAGTGGGGGGAATGGGAAAGATTTTCCTGATGTTTTTTCTTTATTTTTCCACTTCCAGTAGACATAGGAAAATTCCATATCTGTTGCTCTAGACACGACATTGATTCTGCTGTTTTTTTTTCTGCTTCTGTTTTTGTATATGATCGTATCAGAGTCATATGTGATTTAAGGGTATCATCATTTGAATCAAAATGCTCATAATGATTGATTAAAATTTTCAGTATTTGTATTTGTTTCTATTAACACGCTATATCTCCAAGTATTCTGAAGAGTGGGACATACTTAGAAGTTATATATTTTCAGTAACTGAAGAGAATGTAACCAGTTAGAAATGTATTTATTTTCCTCGGTTATCATTGTTATTGGCTTATACAAAGAAAGGCTGTATAATAAATTAAAGTAGTATTCGTATATGTAAAGGAGCTAACTGTAATTCCTGTAGTGCATCCAAATAGGTTTTGATTAAGCACAGAATACAATTAATAGAAGTGGCTTTATTAAATTTTTGTTGATCACATGGCAGTAAAGAAAGTTATTGATTGAATTCAAATATTCTCTGCAAGTTACAGACTGAACACTGTGGTGTGGTAAAAGTGTGTAAGAACCAGAATGCAACATGGACTAGAAAAAAAACTACTGTCATTACAGGTAGTGGCATGTCACAAAGTCTAAGCTTCTTTTATAGCAGGAGAAACAACTTTGACTCTACAAGTCCTATGTAATTTTAGCCTTGGAGTGGTGTATTTACAGTTATATAAATTAAGCAAAATAAAGCAGAAAAAAAAGTAAGGACTTGAACTGACCATGAAGTGTTTTAATCATGAGGTATGTAAAGAAAAAAAAATAAAGCACTTAAATCTTTCACAACATATTAATTCAGATATCAGTTCTTAGCCTTGCAATAATAAACGTAGTGGCATTCTGTAAAAGAGGATGGAGTGATTCTGGATTTACAGTGAATAGAGATTAACATCTGACAGGCCTTGTTCAGTCAATTATCTTTTTAAAAATGATCAAAGTTTGAAATCTTTCGGTGCATAATATTTGTTTTGGTTCCAAGTGTATCTGGGATGTCCCAGTGTTACTAAGACTGTAGTTTATATGTAAGTGGAGATTATACGTGGGGTCTTTGTGTGTGTGTGTGTGATCAAATTAATAGTTTCTTTAGTCCACATAGTTCACACAGGCATTTTGAAAAATTGTAAAGATCCTCAAATAACAGGAGTTATGAAAGAAAGGATTTTTATTTCTCTGTGGAATATTCTTAAATATAGTCCAATACTATTTCTCTCTCAGAAGAAGTCTATATGCCTACATTGCTGTCTTATAATTTGGAAAAGATGCATTAATGATATTGATGCCCCATAGTGGTGTGTGTGGTTTCTCCCTACACCCCACAATGAAAGCAAAAAACACGAAGATGCAATATAACACCTATAAGTGACAAATAATTTTTCACTGTTTTAACAGACAATATTCTATAGTATTTCTGAATTGCTTTATCATCAGCCCAGAAAAACTGTCCTGTCCAGTTTTTAACACCAGTAAATAATAAATTAATCTGCATAGCTAAAGATGTCAACTGCAGTGAGCCATCTGCACCAGTATTACTGTTGCCCAGCAACTGTAATTTACTACTACGTTAGGCCACGTGATTTGGAGATGCTGTTTGCTGGGTAATCACTGGGCAGGAGGATGGCCCAGCCCTGCTCTGAGCAGACGGAATAATCTATTTTCAAATCCCAGTGATTTTCACTTAGACACTCTGTGCAGCCCAGATGAACTTTATTAACCTCTTCTTTGCTGTATTCTTGCTTCACAGTTGTATCTTGTCTTAATCATTCATGTATTTCCAATATGTTAAACCTAAATGCAAAACATGAAAGCAATCAGCATTTATTGCAGTGATGCATAATGCAGTGTGCTGAGCTGTGTTTAATTTTTTTTCCTTGTACTGTGTATGAGGCAGCTTAAATACATATTTGTATTACATGTATATGTAATAATGCATGTAAAAACTAACTTCTAGGGATTTATTTAGTATTGAAAAAAAAAGTCAAAAGATTATATTCACTATTTTGTTTTATAATCAAAATTATATAAGCTATAAGTTTTCCAAATTCTCATAGTTCATGTGCAAACTGTAGCTTTTTTATTAGTAAACAGTAGTGAAATATGTTTTAAGATTGTGAAAACATTGTAATACAGTTCATATAGTAATGCATTTTATCAGTTTTAAAATAACTTCAAGGTGTTAGTAACATTTAAAATAGTCTTTTAAAACTGTTTGTTTAAAAAGTTTACTCCAACAGTGATTTAGCACGAAAACACAGTGCCTATATCTATTGCTGCAGTTCGTGGAACTGATACATGGGGAACATGCTGCTGACTGGAACATACCATCATTCTTGAGCATCTTGAGACAATGTTTCCTGATGAACTCTCTTGTCTTCTTTTAATATCAGATCACAGAATGGTTGAGGTTGGAAGGGACCTCTGGAGATCACCTAGTCCAACCCCCTGCTCAGCAGGGTCACTAGAGCATGTTAGACAGGGTTGCATCCAGGTGGGCCTTGAAGATCTCCAGAGAAGGAGACTCCACCACTCTCTGGGCAACCTGTGCCAGTGCTCCGTCACTCTCACAGGGAAGAACTTCCTGTGTTTCAGTTTGTGCCTGTTGCCTCTCATCCTATCACTTGGCACCACTGAGAAGAGTCTGGCCCCATCCTCTTGACAGCCTCCAGTAAGGTATTTGTAGATACTGGTAAGATCCCCCCTCAGTCTACTCTTCTCCAGGCTAAAGAGGCCCAGCTCTCGCAACTGTTCCGCATAAGGCAGATGCTCCAGACCTCTGATCATCTTCACAGCCCTACACTAGACTCTCTCCAGTAGCTCCATGTCTCTCTTGTATTGGGGGGCCCAGAACTGGATACAGTACTCCAGACTGGGCCTCCCCAGTGCTGAGTAGAGGGGCAGGATCACCTCCGTTGACCTGCTGGCAACACTCTTCCTAATGCAACCCAGGAGACCAGTGGCCTTCTTGGCCACAAGGGCACATTGCTGGCTCATGGTCAGTTGTCCTCCAGCACTCCCCGGTCCTTCTCTACAGAGCTGCTTTCCAACAGGTCAGCCCCCAGCCTGCACTGGTGCATGGGGTTATTCCTCCCTCGAAGTGGGTTCCTGCACTTGCCTTTGTGGAACGAACCTCATGAGGTTCCTCTCTGCCCAACTCTCCAGCCTGTCCAGGTCTCTCTGAATGGCCGCACAGCCCTCAGGTGTGTCAGCCACTCCTCCCAGCTTGCTATCATCAGCAAACTTGCTGAGGAGGCACTCTGTCCCCTCATCCAGGTCATTAATGAATAAGCTGAACAAGACTGGAACCAGTACTGAGCCCCAGGGGACACCACTAGCTGCAGGTCTCCAACTGGACTGTGCTGCTGATCACAGCCCTCTGAGCTTTGTCTTTCAGCTACATGCTTTTCTGCACTGTGCACTCATCTAACCCACATTTCCTGAGCTTTTCTAGGAGGATGATATTTTTAAGGAGTATAGATATTTATTTTGTAGTGTTAATTCATTTGAGAAAGATAGATTTCATACTGTGAATATGTTTGTTTGTTGTGTATGTTTGAAGGGTGGTGCTGAAGGAAAACTTTGTTTATAGTATTGCCCAAGGTTTTTTAGGAGAGCTTTTTAGTTGTACATTGAGATACCTATTTCTTTTGATCTTCAATCATAGTTCTTCCTTGTTCCTAACATGATTTTATGATCTAGTTTCTTCCCTCTTGCTGTATTCTACCATCCGACTTGAGCCTATGATTTTATGCAGCTTCTAGTGCTTTATTTTCTATATTCCTCATACGATCTTGGCAGAAATGTCTGTCAAAAGATCCAAGTCTGGCTTCCTGACTTTCCTTCTCTCTGAAGTTGTCAGGAAACAAATAAGCTAATATGTTTCCAAATTAGAAATTGATTTCCTTGATAAAGCTTTGGGGCAGAGCTGAGCAATATCAGCATCATCCCTTTCCATTTCTGTGGAAATGCAATGATCTTTGCATTTTATGCATATCTTAAAGTTCCTTTTTATAGTACTAAATGACTAGTCTAAATGAGAATGAGACCCATTATCTTAAAATATAGCTCTGTTTTGAAAAACGACTGATAAAATGGCTTCAGAGATCTTCATTTTTGTTGTGTGCCAGCAGTTTGTAAATTAAATATGTTCAATTTGCAAGTCAAAATTTCTTTATCACTTCACATCTGGAATCTTAGAATCAGGCTGGATTCTCTTCTATCCGTACATTATCTACAAGAACAGAAATTCAGCATGCCAATCAATGCACTTACTTGTTGACAGATTTCCTGTTACTTTTGATGGGTTTGCATAGTTAGAGGAAATCTAAATGAATTCACAAAGGAATTGCCATACTGTCTTCAGTTGTGTTGTCTGCATTTGTGATGAGAATTGAAATGTAACTCATATTTATTATTGGAGTCAACTGTTAATTATAGAATATATAAAGCAAAGTGAGCTATAGAACATGATGCTTTAATTTTCTTCACTTTAATTCTGCATAAATGTTGCTAGTAAAACATGAATAAATTCACTTGGTATTCCCAGCTAGCAGAGTTTTTGTGAAATTTTTATTTTTGTTATTTTAGGCATATTTTATATATTAATCAGACACATTTTAATTATTTGTATATTGTTTTGAGGGGGCCTAACTTCTACATCAGTGAGTTAGAAGGCAAGGTATTATTTTCTGCATTCAGTAGCTGAAGTCTGAACAAGAATGGTATTAAGTTTCTAGCATGAAAAGTTTATTTTGCGCTGTGAAATATGTCAAATATATCTGTTACAGTCCTGTACAAATTACTTAAAGGTATGAGGTTCAGGATAAAGGAAATCTCTCAAGTATTTCTTCTGCAACAGCTGCAAAAATCATTTTTTATCATTAGGAAGAATAATAGTAGTTTGGAGGTGCATTAATTGGAAGTCAATTCTGAATAATTTTGTGTAGTTGAAAATAAGTAGGAAATACAATCTTGTTTAATTGTGCCTGTAATGTGTTTTAGGAGGTTGTTATCAAGAGCAATTATTCATCAGAAGGGTCAAAAACCCATTCAGGGATTAGAGGGACATGGAGATCATTCATTTACGTACTTTCTTCTCCTTTCTTCCCTCCTTCTCCTTCCTGCCTAACCTCCTCCGCCAAATCTGCCGGTACAAAAAGCAGAGCTTAGTATCTTGGACAACAATGAAGAATCTCCAGTACAATACACAGGAATTGCAAAATCTCATATGCTCACGTTAGATCTTTTAATTTTAGTAGAGATAGATTATGGAGAAAAGTCAGAGAACTGCTGCCCAGTAAGATGCTTGAGGATGGACACAAACTAAAGTGTTATGTATCTACAGCCATAGCAAATTTTACATCATCCATAAAAACAGGCAAATTCAATTTGTACTAAACAAAAGCATACTCCAATTAAAGTTCATGGAAAGTCTCTCTAATTACAGTAGAAATAAGAACAGGTCGGTGTTTGTTGTAATGTACTTCATTTTGAGCTCCTGCAGTTCCAATCAAAGAACAGCAGTTTGTACAATTTTGTATTTGCTTGAAGATGATATGTGCAAGTCATAATTGCTTTAGGGTTGTGATACTTCATTCCCCTGCTGAAGTGCATAGGAGGAATTTTATGACTAAAAGTTTTTTTTTTTTTAAAAAAAAAAAACAATAAAATAAAACTTTCTAAATTTCCCATTTTGATGTTTAACTGTAGGAGTTGCAAATTCACTTTTAAAGGCTTCAGTTTAATCTTGGTGCAGAGAAAAATACATTTATGTATTATAGGTAGCAGATGAGAGAGTTAAGGTTATCTTCCACATAAGTTTGTGTTGAACATGGTAGTAAAGAAATAACTTTTGTTTAGATTCCAGTTAGATGATGTAACTGGTCAAGTCTGATTGTATGTTGAAGATATGCCTAAATGCTTAGTTTAAATGCACACCTTAAATGTAAGAATTAGACTGCTTTTTCTGTAGCTCCACTCAATCCTATAGATGCTTCATTTGGGGCCTCAAAGATCCTATATTGCCTTAAAATTAGATTTCCTGGAAGATGCTCAGAACTGCTGAGTGTGAGCAGGTAGGCACCCCTTACTACTGTGGTTCCAATGCAAAATGCGGGACAGACAGGCACTAAATATCCTTACAGGGATCTTATTTCTTGGGCATGTTCAGAACCCGCCTAATGCCTGCCGAAAGGACTGATTATTTTACTTTGAAGTGCAACACTTTCATTGGGGGGAGTGGGGGGGGAAGCTGCAGAGGTGGCCAAAAGAATCAGGAGAACAAAGGCTGCTCTGAGCCTTTCATGTCCTTGGGCTGGTTCCTTGCTTAAAATACAGGAGTAGTGAGTCACTGTGAAAAGGTGCAGTGTCCAAATCTCCGTAAAAGGTCTGTGGTTAATGGGAAAAGGCATTCCTCACTTAGGCCCACTACAAAGTTCCTCACAGAATTCTGTCTTTCACCATACTTGAGGAGAACCCACCTCCCTAATATAAGAAATCTTGAGTCACTTTACCAAAGCCAGACATCTGTGTTAGCTGACACATTCAAAGTATGTGGCTGGAATTTGTTTTTCGATTAAACTTCAAAACCATCAAGAAAACCATGAAGATATCATCTAGAAATGGTAGCTATTTATGTAATGAAATTAGATTACTAATATTGAAACTCAGCTGTTGTAATTTAGATTTATTACAGCTGAAATTGGCCCTTAGACAAGGGACTTTTGTGTGAGCTGATCACCAATCAACCAAAATGGAAGTTAAGCTAAATGCAGTCTTGCTCAGATCCCCTGTGCAGTTGTGAACTGCTATGAATTCCTTTAGTAAGGAATTCAGCAGAGCTGAAAGAAGAATTCCAATTTTATTTCGGTCAGTTTTACTTTTTAACAGCTACTTGCTATATGGGTTGCAAGCCGGTCAGACTTATTTAAACAACCCGAAGAAAAAAATTGCACTGAAAATGGAAAGCAAAAGACAGTAGCATTATTATTAATACTAACTTGATTACTATAAACTTAAAACTGGGGCCAGAATCATACATCTCTTTGCAAAGTTGTTAGTAATTGCAAGCCCAAATTCCAAAGTGTGTATATACTATATTTATCAGAATAAGCAGGATAACAGTGCAATAGTAGGGATGGCCACTTAGGTTTTTTTGTTTACTTGTTTAGTAGAAAGTGTTGTTTACTTCTCACATAACTCTTTATGGAAAGCAGGGAAAAATTATTAAAGTTGTTAGCTGGTAGAATTGGCAAGGAACAGAGGTAAATAAATTATTTACTTTATCCCTTTGCCTATATGTTGGAAAATGGCCTACAATATATAGGTCTATAGTATGCATAGACCTATGCATTCCTATGGGAATTACCCTAGGAACGTATTTTAATAATAAAGTAATTTTGGAAGACCCAATTATTGTTTTTAAAGTACCATCAGTGTTCGGGCAAAGCTCCTTACTGATTCCAAATGAATACTTGCCCTCAGAAATTGGTGGTAACGTATGAGACTATGGAAGTACATGAAGTTCATTAACACGCCTCTGTCCCTAATTCAGAGGGAACGTATATACTACCAATGTGACCTCTGTGTCCTAAAATTTAAAACATTATAAGCTATGTGAAGAACTCAATAGTTGTGACTTAAAGGTAATTAAGCATTTACTTTTGTTCTAATGATTATAATTAATGATTATGGTTATAATTATCATTTTCAGTCAGCAGAGTTGATTGTTGAACTACGTTAGTCATTTTTGTGTCCTCTCCTCTCTCCCAGTTTTGGAAAATTATTGCAGTAAAGGAATCATTGCTGTGCCCCATGAAATTCCAAATATTTTTTTTCATTTTGCTGGATTTTTATCCTCCATTGTTCAGTTGTGCGTAAACTGAATCTAGCCTGACATGAAATTGTTAGAAATATGGGCCTCATCGATAGCTTGAATCACAGGAATGAAAAAATCCACTGTGAATGTTAGCTGTAAAGCAATTGTAGTGGTAGTATTTATGCGGAGGTTTGCAATACTGCCACAAGTAGTATACTACAATAGTATAGCATTTTGTTGATTGTATTAAACTGTCTTAATTACAATACCTTTATTTTATTGTATTTTGTGTGTGTGTTTTCTTTTTTCTGCAGATTAAAGAATGGCTCTGTTTAAACTGCCAGATGCAAAGAGCGTTAGGTGGTGACCTAGCACCAGGTCAGGGGCCTGGGCCACAACCGCTACCACCCAAACAGAAGACACCCATTCCACCTTCAGCAGGTAAACCGTCTCCCCAGCCACAGCCAGTTCAAAAGAAAGATGCTTCTCCAAAACCTGATCCTTCTCAGCTAGCAGAATCAAAAAAGCCCCTACCACAGAAAAAGCAGCCATCCATGCCTGGGTCTCCCCCTGTAAAATCAAAACAAGCTCGTGCTGAACCTACTGAGATCTCCCAGGAAAAGGATTCTGCTCCAAAGTCTGATCAGGCTAAGCTGATACAGGTTGAAGATAAGCAAAAACAACCCAGTATACAAAAATCTACAACTGATACTGTGCCTACCTCTGCAGCACCAGGGCTGAAACAGGATTCAGCAGGTTCCAGACCCCCATCAGCTCAACAGAAAGTGACAGACTCCCCAAAACCAGAACTTACCAAGCCATCACAAGATGTTCATCCAGCCGGGGAAAAAACGGATTCCAAACCCCTACCACAAGTATCTCGGCAAAAATCGGATCCCAAGCTTGTTTCTCAGCCTGGGCCTAGATCAGATGCTAAAACTCAAAGACCTGTTGAGCCAGCACAAGTGAAAGATGACCCTAAGAAGTTACAAGCAAAACCAACTCCAAAGCCTGATACCAAACCAACTCTAAAAGGACCACAAGTGGGGGCAGGGCCCAAGCCTGCGCCAGCACAGTTGACACCTCAGCCCCAGCAGCCTCAGAAAACTCCAGAGCAATCAAGGCGTTTCAGCCTTAATCTAGGAGGTATCACCGATGCCCCTAAGCCTCAGCCGACAACACCACAGGAAACAGTTACTGGGAAACTTTTTGGATTTGGAGCTTCAATCTTTAGCCAGGCCTCAAATTTAATTTCCACAGCAGGTCAGCCAGGGACTCAGACATCAGGTCCTCCTCCACCCAGCCCTGCTGTGAAGCAACCCCAACCCTCATCACAGCCACCTGCCTCGCCAGCACCCCCCAAAGAGGCCGGGCAGGCTCAGCCTTTTCCAAAATCTCTTCCTGTGAAGAAAGAAGCCAAGCCTCTTACGACGGAAAAGTCAGAGCCAACAAAAGTGGATAGCGTTTTAACCACTAAGGGATCCGATCTAGAAAAGAAACCTAGTTTGGCTAAAGATAGCAAGCCTCAGGCTGTTGAAGCTAAAAAACCTGCTGGGTTGTCAGAACTGGAAAAGGCCAGCCAACCTAAAGTGTCTTGTCCCCTTTGTAAAACTGGACTCAATATTGGTTCTAAGGATCCTCCCAACTTTAATACATGTACAGAATGCAAGAAGGTAGTGTGCAATCTCTGTGGATTTAACCCAATGCCACACATAACTGAGGTAAGGCAATGTAATTTGAATTTACTCTGTATTCATACCAGCAGGTTTCCTGTACTGTGGAGGCCAGTCTGTATTTTAGCTATAAAATTATTGTGAAAATTCTGAATGCTTCATCTTAGGGCTTTTGAAGTTAAATATTTGTGTTGTGTGAAACTTGGTCACAGTCAGAAAATACTTCCAGTGGTTATTTATTTATTTATTTACAGATTAAAGGAGTCTATTACAGTCTGGTTGCTGGGCTTTTAAGGCACAAGCAGATTGCTAGTTATGTTTAGGGAATCTTCTGAAATTAGTATTACTACAATAGAGCAAGCTGCTGCATTTTCCAGTCTACCCTGGGATAAAGTTCTCTTTCATAAATTTCAGTATAGAACATTAATATGTACTCTTCCTCCTTTAATCAATACCTCTGATTCAGGCAATTATTGAATGAAGGAACGTGTTAATTAGTTTTTCCCCCTCGTATACCATTTAATACAACCCTAAGCTTATTCAATTAATCTCATTCTGTCTCTGGAGTCTTTGTACATGTTGAGGTACTCATTAGGAAGGTTGAAGTTTGAGTGATACCAGTCTGGTATGGTAAAAGTACACAAAGTTTACAAAGCCATTTTGTTAATTAAAGGATGTGTGTTTGAAAGCACCTTTTCCATGATTGCCTAAGAGAGATCTAGTGGGACCAACTCATGTTTAAAAGAATTAAACAATTTATTTTCAATAGTTTCCTTAAATTCCACTTTTTTACCCTCCTTTTTCTTTTCTTTTTTTTCCCCCCTCATCAAAGTTTTTTGAAAGGGCAAGGGGATTGGAAACTTTGTGCAAACTTAAGAGAAAGGAGAGACATATCTTACATTCCATATCAAATTGGCAAGTTTCAACTCAACAAAAGCAGACCACCTAAAAATACTTGTAAGTAGTTTAAATGTGTAACTCAGTTTACTCAGCACCTGAGAAAAGTAGCTGTCAGTGTTGTGTGTTTGGTATCTGAATGAATAACTTAGAAATGGCTCCGTGGGTTGAAGGTGATCACATCAATACCCTAAGATGATTAGGAATGTTGGGAGAAATAGGAAATTGCAGGAAGAAAATTACTTATATTTTGAGTATGTGTTTTTCTTATGGATTATTTTCTTAACTACCTACTTACCCAAACATTTGAAAGCATTTGTCCTACTATCATCACATCACCACTTTTTTGTTTGATTATGAAAATATTGTTTATTATCTTTGAAGTTCTGTAGAGTTTAAAAAAAGAAAGAACTGAAAATGCAGGAAGATTTATCAGCGATTGAAAAGCAGAAAGTTCCACTGACTTTTAATGTTGCTTGTGCACTGAGATCCATCAAAACGTACAAATTCCCTCATCACCATGCTTCTTCCCACCCATATGGGTGTAAAGAACCACCCGTAGAACCACACATAGAAAGTGTGTGTATGCATGTGCGCATACACACACGCACACACACAAACTCACACACATGTGTTTAGGTTTTAAATACTGAGTCTGTATGACTCTGCAGAAGCACTCGAGTATGCTAACACATACTCATCAGTTCTGGTGAAACATTGTGCTAAGATGACTGGATGACTGTTGCCTGGTGCTTGAATTGACTAAGTCAGCTCGGAGACTTAGGTGTCATGGTGTGGGAATGTGGTGCGGTGTGCAGATTTATCCTCTTTATATTTCTGTTTGAGATGAGAAGGTTAGTATTCTGTTTTCTTTCTCCCATCTCATTGTCGGAGGATTCTCTCTTTCAACTGTTTTGAATATGCCGATCTTCAAATACTAGTGATTTTTTTTCTGTAGTCTGACTTCCTCATGCCTTTCCTTGCCTTTTTCTTAACTCTGTTGCATTCTCTTCTTTCTTATACCATTTATTCAGATACCTGTCCACATTTTTCCATTTTATCTTCTCATTTCCCATCATTTTTTCTTATGTTTGATAAGCCACTCTTCCTTGAGAACATGAGGTAGCTTGCTTGGCTGAGGACAGCCTGACTCTCATTTGAGTAATGATGGAAGACAGAAGAGGGAGCTCATCCTGTCCTCTCCCAAATAGGCTTTGCAAGTAGTGTGTTTAACCCGAGTTAGCAATTCTGTCCCTGCATGAGTATAGTATACAGTATACTGTTCCTGTTACACAACAGGAACATGATGACAAGCTTGTGCTCACTAGCTTACTCTTTTCTACTGCAAGCTGCTTCCTAACGCCTTTAGTAGAATGTCAGAGTCTTTTTTGGAGGCTAGAAAGGAAGAATAGAAATGCTTTCTGGAATTGGCCTTTATTGTGCTCTCCTGCCCATTTTTTTTGTTCCTATTCTCTGTATTCAAGAGTATAAAGAGAAAAAAATACAATTCTAAAAGCTGGTATTTTCTTTTGGTCCCAGAAGGTGTTTTGGATGAACAAACACAGTGGGTATTTTACAGTTTTTCTTTGAGGCTGTAGCTGTATTTCTAACAGGTGCTTATGTATTATCTACAAATTGTTGCCTTAGTAACAGCTGAAAATGAGGTGAGTTTTATTGACTGAGTGATGGTTCAAATCCTGTTACTAACAAAGCTTGTACTGAGTTATATGGTAAGAATCAGTCCCATGGAGCAGGGAAACCTGTGTTACGTTGACAAGTACAGAAAACCATCTAAATTCCCTGGACACCACTATCTTTAAAACTTTTACTAGGGAATATCTTCCAGGCAACATGCTGCTGTATTGTAAATGTGGCTGAGAGTACTTTAAAGGGAGAAAAGTGCTTTCTCCCTGTGACATCTGTTTATTCTTGCCATATGTGACAGGACTAACTTTTAAGAAAGTCTTTTTTTAAGCCATTGAAAAGAATGCCTCCTGTGATAACTCCTCTTCTGCATAAAATAAGAGAACTAAACTTCTACCTGGATCTAAATCAACAGTATTCTATTTATTTCAGTGAATTTATGCTGATTTGTGCAAGCTGAAAATTAGGCCAGAATCTTTTTTCCTCAGAATAGTCTCCTTGTTCTTTTTCCTCTCCGATTTGTTTATCCAACAGTCAAATTTGCTTAAATGGTAATTTATCCATGAAGCAAACAACCACAAATGATTAAATAAATGACACTTGATGGATTTCAAAGATCCCCAGGACTATGTGAACCCTAATGCACAAGCACAGACTCCTCATCCTGCTATTTGCTCAATAGGGAGGAGTGTTGTTTATCGGCCCTTTAATTAGCTTTCCAGCTCAGGTAGTTGGAAGCGGTTCTATTTTTAGTAGCAAAGCACAAGATCACAACTGCAGGAGCAAGAAATGAAGTGTGTGGAACGACCATTTTGTGCATTAAAAACTCAGGGAAGCTATTGAGAGAATATTGAACAAGAGCAGAGATGCGCGTGGCTATAAGTATGTTGAGGCAGCAGGGTCGGTAGCATAGCACCTGCGATGAAACAGTGTAGTAGCAAAATACGAAAGAATGGTTTAAAAGACAAGCAAAGAAAGGCTAAGAAATTATTTTTAAAAAACACATAATCTGTACAGGCAACAAGTAAGAATAGTGTATTAATAGAGTCACGCCTCGTGAACAGGAAGAGCTCAAAATGTAATGTGTGTACATGTGAGTGTGCTAATGGAGCTAATTTAATAGGACTGCCAAGGGAACAACAGAAGCACTTTTTAGTCTACTGATAGCTATACAATTATCTGCAAGGGTGCTTGGAAGTAAAAAATATTCCGTGTGTGAAATAGTTTATTGGGGCTACAGTAAGGAGAGAATTGCTCCGAATAAAGGAGGGGCAGAGAGGACTGGGGAAGGGCAGGAAATGACGTTGTCTCAGACTTGTAAAGGGTTCCTTCCTTGAAAAAGGTATGATCAGAATAGATGATGTTAACAGATGTTAATAGATGATGATATAAGCTTCTTCGGAGAGGAGGAGAATTTTATTGTTATGGTGTTTGCCATGTACCTGTATACTTCTTGGTTTCTTGTACCTCCTCCTAAGGAACTGGAGAAAGGATATTGCACATGTGAGCCCTGATGTGGGTAACAGACAGCTCCTGCTTTCCAAACTTTCACTGATGTCTGACTCTAAATGGAGCAAGACCCTCGGCAAGTGTGACCCATTATGTTTAAATTGAACAGGAATTTATCCAGGCTTCAATAGTGGGCTTAAAAAAAAAAGAATAGAAATCTACCCCAAGTGAAATGAGCCCTGCAATTCAATGCCCAGATATAGATCAGACTACTTAAAGGAACTCTTCGGGAACATTGTAAAGTGATGAGCCATCTATGATTCTAATGAAAAACGCTAGAATGGTGTGCTGCATCATCTCAGATGACACTTATTGCCTATTTTTAATTTAATAACAACTCTATACTCTCATGTTTTGCCTATTTGAGAAAGTTTAGACCATTTTGCAAGCTGGCAGGTTTGACTTCTATTAGAAGTTTGTATCTCTTCTATTGTGTTTAGTGGTGAATTGTTTTGGAGACAGATAGTGTCTGGGATACACAGTGAAGAAGTGTTTTCACTTAAGGTACAAAGAGAAAACTAACAACTGTTCCTCTCAGTTGCATAATTTGCCTGCTCTGCCTCTACCATTCCCCTTATGCTTAAAGCTCATCTTCAAAATCTGATTGTAAAAAAGTGAGCCTTATTATTATTTAATAACAGGAGCTAAATCATACAGAAATAAACAGGTTAACATAATATATTCATTAAAGCTTATGGAAATTTTATCTATTGATAAGCCTTTATAATTGAGAAAAAATGTTAAAACTACTAATTATTATTATTATTAAAGATAAAATCTGGCATGGAAAACATAATGTATTTGAGATGACAAAAGCCCTGGTGTATTTCTCAACTATCAGAATGAAACTAATTAAACTCCAAATGAAGTATCCTGCTTTTCCTGTTGAACTGATTCAATATGTATAATAGACTCAGTATTAAAAGAGAGATTTATTTTATAGCAAAACAACTATCTCTTCCCACTTGTAAATCATGCATGTAGGAAAATATGTTTAGTGCCTGAATTCACCTTTGAAATAAGGTTGAAGTTTCTTCAGGAGAGTTAATCTTCTGGTAACCATAGCTGCAAAGGTAATAAAATGCTGTAAGATGCAGACTTGAGTTGTCTAGGCTGCTTGAAAATACATGTTAGAAGCCTATATCCTTCCCTAGATCTAAAGCTGTGTTCCAAAAATTCCTTCCTTTGACCTGATAGTTCTCTAGAGGCCTGAACTTCTGTCTTTTGCACATGGCTTGAACTACTCCTTTTGAGCAGTGGCCAGTTTCTGTTTAAATCCCTTTGAAATACAACTATTAGATGAAACCCCTTTGGGGATCTGATTTTGGCATGTATCTGTATAGCTCAGCTAGAGGCGGTGCGCTTGGCACCAAACATATTGGTAATGACCACTTAAAAAAAAAAGGAGAGAAAGAGAGAGAGAGAAAGGGAGAGGGAAAAAAAAGAAGGCTGCTCTTACTCAGATATAAGGTGCTGGTGGCTTGCTTAGTTTTTTCTCTCTGATAATATTACTTACAAAATAGATTTGCAAATATACAGTGTGACTTCAGGACTCCCACCCCAGGGCAAACCTGATACTGTGATGTTAGAGCCCAGGTTCTTGTCTCCAGATCTCCACCAAAACCCCATGTTTTTGCATTTTTTTAGGTTCAGTAGGGGAAGTAAAATCAAGCATTGCACACTGTACCCAGATGAGCTAATAATTGCTAGATATCTTGTGACGATTTTGTTTGAGTTCCTTGCTCATGTGGAGGGAAATGAAAACATCTGCACTTTCCCCCAACAGTCTCCATGAGCTAGTGTCTTGCATTTCAGTAGGGCTGTTCGTCGCAAGTGAGTTATATACTAGGGTAATTTTATTGTTTTGCCACTCAGGTTATCTTTGTTACTTCTGAACCTGAGGTTAATTCTGGGGCAGAATTTGAAAGTAAGACTTTAGATCTCCAGAGTTACTAGTTACATACATGCATTAGTTGCAAATTTGGATTCTTGCTATTTTTTTTTCCTTTGATGTTTACAACCGTAAAATTTGTGAATTTTGGAGAAGTTTTCCTGGAACTAAGCATGAGGAGTGAAAAAAAAAAAAGACTATTATAATTCCTCAAAGTAATAATTTGACCTTTGGAAGCATCATTATCACAATTAATTGCCTGCTGCTTGTTTTCTTTATTCAACCCTTAAAAGTTTCCAAATTGTCTCTCAAAAGCAAGTACTCTGGGGAAGGTTAAATACTGTTGAAACAATGATGCATAGACATAAACCTGTGAAAGGCCAGATGGCTTTTATTAATGTTTGCAGTGGCTGTTGATGGTGTGAAATCCAAAAGGATGCCAGCAGCAGCACTGCTGCTGACATGCATGCAGCTCCTGTCTAGCTGGCCATTTTTCTCGTCCACTTAGAGTTCGTGTATGCTGAATTCTCTGCCTATGTAAATTTAGTCCAATCTCAATTTCTTTATGCTTTCAAAGACGAAGGCTTAGGTGAATGATTAGCATAGAGCTTTCAGTGCTGATCCTGTGTGTGTTCTGCTTTTCCCCCATGCTATCAGGAAATCAGATGGACTATAGAACCAGAATATTAGTGAGGGTCAAGCAGGAGTCTGAGACCTGAAGTAGATAATCAGGAAAATTACTGACCTGGCCCTGAGCCAGATGATTTTCTTCTTCATAATTCATTAGAAGTTTGGTTGGTGCCCCTGTCATTAAGTGAGGAAGAAGTCTTCTGAAAGCTAGCTTGGCATTAATTACGTCTATGTTTGGCATATTCTAATGAATTTTATAATTTTTAATAATATTTTAAAGAGATTTTATTTTTGAAACTTATTTTACATCAAAGAATAATATACTTTTGTTCTTGTTTTACTGAGAAATAAAGGTGTTTATTTTAAGAAGTTTAAATATTGTGAGATTCAGTGACTTGAAGACAAGACTCAAGGATTCTAAAATACTTTGACCCACTTTTATTAAGTGAACAGACAAAAAAACATAGTAAACATTGCCCAGCCCAGATGCCTTAATAAGACAATGATTACTATCTGATTCCATTAATAATATAGACAGGCACTGTCTGAACCTCTGTAATCAGGAAAATATTTTCAGTTTTCATATCAGAACATTCACTTGGTTTGATATTCTCATAAAGTCATTGTAGGGGAAACTTGTATACAATTCTTTTTTCTCATCCTGAAAAAATAAAAAGCTGATGCTCTTTCTAGGAAGAAATGCTAGAATAAATTTTTGCTTGATTGGTTGGTTGATTTTTTTGTTTTAGTGTCTGTGATAAATATTCTTTTCTCAGATACAGAAAATCCTTTCATTGGATATTTGTTAATGTAATAGTCAAATTATTAGAACTAGATGGAAATATCTAAACTTTGGATATTTAATGAAATTCTGAAGAGATCTGAAAAAATACTGTAAGTTTAAAAGTTTTCATGCATTTGGTAGTGACCTTATTTCTTGAATAATTTAACTATTCATATTGTTACAGCAGCTAGTAAATCCTAATGATTGCCTCTGTTTAAAATTTCATGCCACTCTTGTGCTGACCAGAAGGCTAATGTTCATCAACAGCGTGGCTGTACGGTAGTAAGGAAAGGTTAATATTGTGCAGAAAGCAGGTCTAAAAAGAACTTGTGTGACACTACTGTGGTGATTTAAACCTAATGGGATTTCACAAGTATAATCAAAAGTGTTGTGCAGTTAATTGTAACTGCTTGCATGATATGTGACCATCAGTAAAAGTGATTAATCAAACCTTAAAATAGAAAGAAAGAGTGAGCAAGATGAGGCACTTCTTTGACTCCTATGTGTTACACAATATTAATTCATGCTATCCATGCTATTCATGCTATATGTAAAGAATTTAAGTATCTTTTGAAAATTACTAACTAGAGAGGTTTTTTTTGTTTGTTTGTATGGGGTTTTTTTGAGTACTGTTGAAATGCGTATGATTCAGCAGAATGAGAATAAACCTGGCTTTCAATTTGATATCGTTTATGAATAAATTTCATTTCTCTGGTGTTAGTAAGAGAAAAGGTGGGGCTTGTGGGGAATCTAAGCCATTGCATAACTGTGGAAAAGAGATTAAATTCATACCAGTAAGCTGTCTGAGTTGCTGTCCTACAGCATTTGAAGCAGGAGATCATGGACTGATGCTGAAGGGGGAGATCAGCAGCCACTAAACTGTTCCATCTGAATTTTGAAGAAAATAGTAATGCATCAGGAAAAACAAAAGTTATATATTTTTTGCAGTAATTAGAGGGGGGAAAAATAGCCATTAGGCTGTGTTAGACCAGAACACTCACTGAGAAGAATGGAGAAGGATGCTAGTTTTGCTTTCATGTTTTGAAGGTTAGGGAAATCACTCAAATAGTGATGTAACCTAGGTTTCTGAGGACAAGACTCAAAAGACCATATGGTAGTGTTCTGTTTTTAGTATTCCTGAGCTAGTAATCTTCACTTTTTTTTTTTTCCCTCCTTAGCAAACTGCCTTCATGTTGGAAATAGTCCAGTTGTCATATAAAGAGGTATTAGAAACTGAGTATAAGGAATCTTGTCCTTAAATTTTCAATGTTAATGAATGTAACTGCTTTTTGAGGAGATTGTGTCCTAGCAGTTAGATGAATAAATTGTGCCAAAACTATAGGTGCATTTCTAATTCTTCAGAAGATTTTCCTATAGGAGTACATCAAAGATAATGTCAGAACTCTGAAACTCATATCAGTTTCAATGTAGTAGTCTGAGCCAATACAAATCTTTTGAAATTTTTTTTAATATCACTTTTATAATCAATCAGTACTCATATCTCCTTTTATCTATAATGAAGAAAAATATTCATTTTTCTAAATGCTGATACTTCTTTCATAACTATCATTTTCAAGATATTAAGTAGCCCTTATCTCTTTGTACATTTACAGTATGATCCTAAGTCCTTCACATTTGTGAAAAGACTGTAAGATACACTTATTCATATTAAAAAAAAATTGTTTCATATTGAAATAGATACTTTTTTTTTTATCAAAAGCCTATTTGATACTGAAATTTGGTTAAAGCAGTAAGATTCCAATGTGCTCTGACTTCTTGTTCATGTTTTTTTGTGTCTCCTTATAGACTTATTTTCTACTTTTCTCTTAATTTCCAATCAGAATTATACACTTAAACTGATTAAGGTTCCAGTCCAGCCTTGAAAAGTACTGCATTTTTGTTTTAATTTGTTTTTTACCAGTTTTTTTTATATAGCTAAATAAATTAAACAATTTGACTTAGATCTTTCAGAAAAGATACAATAAATGTGTGGTTTTTGTTTTTCGGGGTTTTTTTTGCCTGTACAGTTTAAAATGTTTTAAATATTCACCTTGGAAAAGCTGCATCTATTTAAGGTGACTCATACTTGGCATCAAGGTTAATGGTGCACAAGTCAGTTAAGGTTTTGAGAGTGTAGGCTTTGTACTCATTACAGGAAGAGTGAAATAGAACTAGCTAATGCCACGCATCTCTTTTGCAGGCTTCGCGTACACCTTTATGCTGACCTACGGCATACTTTTATTTTGTCCTGAATCACATCTGAGCCAAGTACATTTGTATTATGCTGTGTAGTGAATTTTTAAAATAGTAAGTCCAGTATAGCTGGAACTCAATTACAGTATTATCCCAGATCTCTATGGGGAAAAAGCACTGCCATTTATCTTCTATATCACTTATCAGCAAAAGGATCTTTTGAGAAAAACATAATCTCTCATTTGATTTGACATCCTTTTTAATATTTAATTTTGCTGCTTTTTCTCCAAACCTGTAAGATTTTGTTGATGCTCTGTCATCCTTCAAATGACAAATCTGGTCAACACTTTCAACAAGGTGTAATGCATAGTGAAGTTAAAGGAACTTTTGTGTAAATGCTTAGTATATTATAATTAGTTACAGTCATAATTAAAAGCTTTGGTGAGATTCATGCTCTCTCTTGCTCCCTCTCTTCTTCTTTATGTCATTGGTAATAGAAATCAAGAAAGGTTTGATTTGACACGTACTTATACTTGTAAATTGGCATGATCCATACTTTGATTTGGGACTTACTTTCTCTGATCTTTTTCTTGCTTCTACTTGTCTTTCTAGGAGAAAATACAGATGTATTTATCATGATACTTGATTTTAGGATCAGGACTGGGCAGGGTGAAGTTCCCTCCTCCTAGGGCATGATTCACAGAATCAAAGAACAGTTGAGGTTGGAAGGGACTGTTGGAGATCATCAAGCCTCCTGCTCAAGCAGGGGACACTTAGAGCAATTCATGTCTCTTGCAAGTATGCTGGAAAAAAAATGTTCAGTAACAATGTGTTTTCTGAACTCTCCATGTCTATGTTAATCCCCATGTTCTAGTAGGATTTATGAGACATTACGTGCTCTTAAATAATATGTTTTGCTTGGATGACTTGTTCATATATAACTAGTAATTTTGCCATGTGTACATAGTCTGACTTTTTTTGATATAAACTTGATATTCAAAAAAAGTGGTCCCTTGTTTTTTAAATCCAGGGATATCACAAAAGAAGAGTTGATGTATCACCACTAGATTGAAGTTTTACTAGAGCAGATATTGTTAAGTTCCACTCTTTCAGTAACATACTTAATGATCAGTAATAATTATTACTCTGTTATAGTTATAACAGGACTCCGGGTGAAATGTTTGGGTCTTCATCAGCATGAACGATGTAATTTTTAGAGCACATCTAGGAAAATTTATGCTAATTTTCTTTCTGAACTCCTGAAGCAGTGATAGTGATTGCAGTACTTAGATGGCATTTTTCCTTCCGATTTCTTTCTTTCAATTGATTATTTCTGCCCTCATGACTTGGATTAATTTTGTGTGTATTGGTTTCATATTGGTTACATACATTCTACAAGAGTTCTTCATTGTCTGGGAGGAATAATTGAAAAATGCATTGAAAAGCATTGAATTCCATAGGATACTAAACTTTTGTATGCTTGTGATGGAGAGCAGGAAAGATCAAGGTGTCCTCGTAATGGTTTTCTTTGCTCAAGAGCCTCTCTTCATGCATTATAATCTTGTTATTTACATAATGCCATGACTAAAAAGGAAATGAATAAAAGTGAATATAAAGATATGGCAGTAGATTGCCTTCCTTTTTAAAAGATTATACTTTGAATTTACACATACAGAAAATATACCTGTCAGCAAAGTAGCATCGGGTAGCAGTTGTTAGAAATAATCTTTTCACTAGACGCACCTAGAAATAATCTTTTCACTAATGCACCTTCTAAATTTCACATTTAAAAATATACCTTGCATATACAGTTTCTGTTCAGATAAAAATATAAAACTATCAATTTCTGTTGACAGATCTTGTCTGATGTTTTCTTAGCATTATTTCTGTGCACTTCTCTTCAAGTCAAGAAGTCTCTCTGAGAAGAGATATATGTTGAATGTTTGATCAAACAGTGGTTTGGTCAAAACAGTGGATTATGGTTCTCTTCTCTCCACCTTTTATTTTCATTCATTCTAAAGCAGTTATTCTTATTGCCTATTTTCCACTTGGTAAAAAACTTAAATGTGTGAACATCAGATTTTATTTAATTACCAAAAAGTAAGATCCATTCTTAAACATTAAGAGAAATGTAACTAGACAAGTGGAAAGAGGAAGGTGATGACAGAAAGCTAATTATTTGCAAGTTAGTATAATAAAAAGTATTTAAGATCAGTGTGTTTCCTTGCAATTATACTCTTTTAATCTACTGAATGTAGCAGACTGGAAGCCAGTGCTTCGGCAATGTAGAATACAGTAGATGGAATTATTTCTATGAAGTTATTGGACACAGGGACTCTTATTAGACTCTTAATTATCTATATCATGATTTAGGTTTGTGCTTAAATTTTTATTATACCTATTTATAGTATTGTAAAAATTATCTAATATTATTATGTAAATTATGTAGTAAAAAATATGAAGTATATGGAGATTCAAGTGCATGGGTCTGTGTTCTATACCTGCAGATATGTCTGCAGATGGTGTACATTTCTGGACCTCTTTTAAAGTTTGGAGTTCATTGTAGTTAAAATATATTGCAAAATCCTGTAACTGATGTAGTAAATGAGGCAGAGTACAAGAAGTCATTGCAAATGAGACCTCTTTTCTGCTTCAGTGTTTAATTTTCAGTGGGGATTGCAAACTGTTACTTATTGCTTATACTTTGTTGCTAGTTGGTTTAAATTTTGGTAAAATTGTATTCTTATTCAGTCAAAAAGGCCAGAAGTCTGATCTGTGAAGTGTTTGGATGCTAAAATTTGAAGGCCCTACCCATATATGGACAGAAGGAGTAAAATCAAGTAAGCTGTCGTAGTGGGTAGATGGCAGGGATAGAGGAGGTCCACTGACTTCATAAGGTTTTGATTCAGACCCCAAATAAGCACTGTAATGTAATTTTAAGTGAGGAAAATGACAGCAGTATATGTTTAAATTATGCATGACCTACAAAGATAAAAGTAGAAAGATATAATCCAAAGATTGACGGACAGTCACAGGAGGAGATTTTAATGATCAGCCACAAATTGATCAGCTTAGTTTAGCAGGCATTTTCCCTAGTGTCCATGAAGGCTGTAAGTTGTGAAGTCCATATCATCAGTTATTGAAGATAGCCTCTCTTCACTCTGTCCAGTCTTTAATCAGTCTTTAATCCCACAGGAAGGTACTAAAAAAGGAACATCAATCTGTGAGTGCTATATGGACAGTGGGGGAAAAATATATATATATATATATATATATATATATATATATATATATTTCTTTAGCTTTTGCAGCGTCCACCGGAGGTAGAAACGTTGTGGCAGCAAAGGCTAACAAAGCTTCAAAACTACAATGATATGTTTAAATTGTTGATGAGAAGCATAATAAGGAAGGGCACAGGACAAGTAATCTCGCACTCCTGCCACAGAGTGTCTGTCACTACAGTCCTATCAAGCATATTAAAATAATTCAGCCATGTTGCTTTGGAAGGGGAGATAAGTGAAGAAGTCGGGGAAAATTTTAGTTTGGGAAGACATTTTGGGAGTAAAATATGAATGATAGGATTGATTGCAGAAATTGCTCATATGTTTATAAGTGATAGAACCTCCATAGACAGATTCTTAGTAAAAATAAGTAGGAAGGTATTTCCTAATCAAGAATAATAATGCATTATACTTCTGTGACCTCAAATGTAATCTACTTCCTTCATTTAGTCTAGACTGATCAGGAATTTGTATTGCTGACTCTTACTGATATAACCCGCTTTTGGAGAGATTAAAGCTGTAAACTAGGGAAAAAAGAAAGAAACAAACAAAAACCCTACTAAATATTTAAAGATAAACTCTTAATTGAACTGTGGCAAAAGAGCAAGAAGTCTGTAGACCTTGCTATTGGAAATAATATTTCTTACTTTTGTCATGCAACTGAAACTCCTCCTTTTAAGAAGATATTCCTCATGTCCATTTGAGAGGCAGCTGAAGTAAATTTTAGAAGTTTAAGTGAAGTCTTTTAGAAGACGGTATTCTCAAAACCAATCAAATAGGTACTATAAATGTCATTGTCCTTGATTAACTTTCCAGGAGTTACTAGAAATTACTCTGATTACTCTGAGAGGTTAGCACAAGTCAATCAGCCTCATGTAGTGACTACTCAAATCAATGGAAATATGTCTCTTAGTTTTAGTAGCTATCTATTGGGATGTGACTGAAACTAGCCCACCTTAGAAACCAACAGAAACAGAAATAAATACTGTTTTAAGGGCTTGCATTCTATGTTCTGGGGTATGATTTCACAGTGATATTTAAGATTTCAGAGCTTTATTCTCTAAACTGATTAGGTAAGTGAGAAACTTGGCTCTATTTAGTAGCAACCTTCAGATATGTTCAAACGTATGCACTAAAACCCTGAACATAGCACTTTCAGAATTACAGTTTTCAGGATTACATTTTGAAAACTACCATCACATGTCTTAGTCTTGCGAGAAGTAAACTTTCTCATTAATAATCTGATCTATTTTAGCTTTACTACTTATGTGTAGGGTAGTTAGTGCTGTATTTTAGTCCTTTTAAGGAGTGCCTCATCCTAAAAAGTCCTATAAATGACTAGGCTATTCAAAAAGAAAGAAAATGCTCATTAGGAAAGTGGGTGACAAATTTCATTTTTCATGAGTAAAGACCATTATGATGAATAAAATCTTTTAGGAAGATGACTAATGTGGCACAATCACTTGAAGTAATGGATGCTGATTTTCAATGTGCTACTCTATTTCTATGTGCAATGATTTAGTGCAGAGTGAAAACTTTTGAAGATGTGTAATTGTTTATGGTTAGAAATTTTACTCACATAGGCATAATTGCTAAAGAAAAAAAAAGAGGATGTCATAGGAACTTCTAGATGGTTGCTTAATACTCTTTTGATCTTGCCTCAAATTTTCCTAAATTTGCAGTTAGATTATTTTTTTTCATGTCTTGGGAAGCATGTCTCATATAAGGAAATAAATTAGAAAATATTTTAAATCCTTTATGCACATTACTGCCAGGAGGTTAAAAAAAAAAAAAAAAAAAAAAAAAAAAGAATTAGGGAAACAGATTGGAAGAATGACAGTTTGAAATAGTAGTGCTATTGAAGAGCATTTTGAAGACACAACATCTGAAGTAGCACTTGAACTATGGTTCCACGTATTGCTGAATTCAAAGAGGTCAACAAGATGTCTGAGTGCTAATATGCATTTATACCTCCATTTGTATTAGTGGCAGAGCTACAGAGACCCTTGTCGGTTGCTGTCAGCTGTCAGCAAGATGGGCTGCTTCATAAGGGAAAGAGTGGAAGGTGACAGCAAGACAGTGACCTCACTGATGAGGGGTGCAGCCCCCGGTATCCAAACAAGACAAGCAGAACATGTTTGGTGATGGTGACAAAGTTCAGCCAGCAGTCCAGCTACCTGTTTTGCAGTAGAAGCTTCTTGCTGTCCTTGGTGTCCCTTGACATTTTCAACCCTAGTTTTGAGCTTTACATGCCTAGAAACATGCCCAGGCAATGCTTCTAAATTCCTTCGTTGCAGCCTATCCCTCTTGTATGTGGTCTTCTTCTGTATTTGACCTCTACCGTGAGCTTTCTGTTTAGCCAGTATCAGTATCCTGATACTTCCACCCAGTTTTCTGAGTGAGACAATAAACCATTCTTGTATTTAGAGAAGGTTGTCATTAAGGATTTCTTGATTGGATATATGATAATATTTTGTAAATTTGTTTACATTTTGATTCACAATATGAGAGGATGAAATCTTCAAAGTAATTAATGTAAGCTTAAAATAATAAGCTTAATAAGCTTAAAAACTCTCTGTAAATGGTGGTCAAATAGTTGGGTTTTTTTGTTCATGCTTTTAAAACCGGGTTCTGGTGGATGTTTGTGCTATTGCTCTTGAATAAGCAAGTCACTCTGATCTTTGAAATAAAGGATTGTCCCAGGGTATCTAGCTACAGTTTCTGAGTCTATCGGGGTTTCTGTTACTTTGACAATTCATGTATTGCACTACTTCTCTTTCATACCTTCCCAGCCCCGTTTCCCCCCCCCCCCTTGCTTTGTCCAATTAGGGTGTCCATCCTGAAGCAGGAGCTGGTCTCAGTGATCCAGCTATTCTGTCCCATGTATGAAACTGGTTCTCTGAAGATTTTATTGCATACTGTTTGAGAGTTACTAGTGGGAATGCTTTGGAAGAAAGCCAGCAAGTGCACAGACATCTAAATAAGCACTTTACAGTGATGAAGAGTTTTGAAGTAGCACATACTAACGACAGTTTTTGTTTTTTGTTTTTTTAATACAATCTCCTAGTCTATACATAGACTGTGCTTGTTCTGGCAGTTTATGTTTCTGATAGCCATAAGAATCCATTTCAGTTCCCCAGGCATGAGATAGCTATTGCTTCTCTGAGTCAAATTGACTTGAATGTTAATGTAGTTGTCCATCTAAGCTTTATGATAATGTCTTGTTTTATTGCATTGAGCTACTTGATACCATTGTATCTGTCACATTTAATAAAAATGTATTCCTCTTCAACTTTATTTTCTGTTGGAATTGCCAGATTTAGCATATCATCACATCAAATTGTATCATTGTGTGAGATCAAGTTGGTTTACCATAACAAAGACTTTGTCCTTCAACAGTAAAATGTAGTCAGTGTTTATCATTACTTAGACCAAAACTTATTTTACTGTTAATAATATCTGATCAACATTTGACAGATGAATTGAGGTTGCCTGCAAGATCATTACTATATATTATTGCTTCAGATGATGCTTATTTATATTTGTTCTTTCATTATCTCTGTGTGACAGAGTGACACAGTATAGTAGAAGCAGTTTTAGGCTAAAACAGTGTTAACAAAGTAAACATAAAATTATCAAGGAAAGGGAAGTCAGGAAAAAGAAACTTTAATTTCAGCCCTATAGGTCAATTTTAGGAAAAGGGGAAAAATGATTAAAATAAAAACAAATACCTTGACAATTAGTGAAGATTTAATTGCCATGTAATCTGAAGATTGATTATATAATTACCGTTTGAAGAGAAGTTGCTACTTCTCTCTGGATTGAACATGAATTTCTATTTTGAAACTTGGAATTCTAGATTAGTAGCCTGGTTCAGGATTTCAGTTGTAGATAATAGCCAGATGCACAGATGTCCATCTTTTTTTTAGAAAGGTTCACCCTATGTCCTTTCAGTAGAACTCAGCTCAATTCCACCTTACCCAAGCTTTGACCCTCAGTAGGAGAAAAAATTGGTAAGGCCCCAAAGTAGACTGCTTTCCACTACATTGGTACATAGCCAAACATTGTAAAACAATGTTTTACTACTGCTTCACTGTTTTGGAGGAAGGTCAGAGACCAGAAGCATGTTTCTTGCTAAACTCTGGCAACAGGCTTAGAATTACAAATTGCCTTCTGCTTGATGGAAAGCATTTGAAAACTGTTGGCCATCTTTCATCTATAAAAAAAATTAAGACCACCTTGAATGCATATGAGCACCAGATAATGAAAAGTTAGTTAGTAGGCATGACAAGGTAGCCCTCAATCTATGTCCATTCAGTCATTTTTCCTCCTTTTTTTTGGTATATTTACACCATTTGGAAGGTTAGTTGATTGTATTTATTCATTACATGTGTTATTGGACAATTTGATTACTGCTGTCATCTGATTTTTTGTCTGTGTGCAAGAGAATGATTATTAGAGTTGTTATGGTATGTAACACTTCCATGTGTACCTTTGAGCTGTTATAAACCAGACAGCAGATGACAGCCCATCATCTGCTCTCATTTAAATCACCACAAATCTGGAGTAGCTTTGCTGACTCACTAGAATTTTTTCCTAAATGCACTAGTATGCCTGAGGTGGAATACAACTTTACCGTTATTTCTGAAGGCAAATCATATTTTTCATCCAAGTGGCTGCCTGAGCCCAAATGTACAATAGGTGGACTTGAACTGAGTATTCAGAGCTCCTGATGCTAAACTTGACCATCCATGGGAAATGTTTTCCTTTTCTAGTCATTGATTTGACTGTGTAGCCTGCCAGCTTTGCTTGCTTTGCATTGTGCTCAGCACAGTCCTAGCTATGGTTAAGTGCTACTGAAATATAAATGATAACAACAACTCTTAAAATGAGAATTATTAAATTCTAAAAGGTCTCCATCTGCTTGCTTATCAGCATGCAGAATGTCAGCTGGCTCTATTTGCAGTGTCTACTATGTGGACAAGAAGTTTTATTGTCTCCAGACGTTCTGCTCTGACCTAACTAAAAATGTAAAACTCCAGAAATGATTGAGAAGTCTGTCCTTGTGAGATTACCACCTACATTTTGCAGAGCCAGGAGGTCTGTAGATTTCAGAAAACGTTTGTCTTTGCATTTCATTATGTGTCTTTTTCCAGAATGAACAAGCAAATCTGTTTTAATTTGGTTATTTTTGTTATAGGATTTTTTTTATTTCTGCTTTAGTAATGGGTGCTGCATAAGAAACGTGGAAAAGGGAAAGCGTGATCTTCAAGCAAAAAAAAAAAAAAAAAGGTTTAGTTAATTATTTAGTTAATTGTTCCATAAACATCAATTCTAGTAGGCACTGTGCAGGGTAGTGAGCAAATAAGTCCTAGGGCAAGAATGATTATGTATGTGAAGGGCCTAGGGATATTTGACAAATTATTCTCATTTTATTTATAAAATATACACTTTTGTGTCTGTGGTTCAAAAATATACTGATATGTTGGAAGAGCAACCCAAATAGCTACTTTAAAAATTAAATAATAGTAATAGTAAAAAGTAATTTAAAAATTTCTCTATAACAAAAAACAACAAACAAAAAAAAAAAAAAAAAAAAAAAAAAAAACTCCCCTGGAAAGAGAGAAAAAATATATTTCCAATCTATTTGGATGAAGAAAAAGTTGAGAGAAATTTCAATCAGACTTTGTAAGATTCTTTGAGTCCTTGATAAACGTATTTGGATCACTGACAGCCATTGGAGGTTAACAATTCTAATTGAAAATCGAAGATAGCTAGTATTAACCAGAAAAGATGCAGTACTGAGCGCAGTTAGCTATCGCAACAACAGACTGAGGACTGACTATAGTGTAGTACTTTTCCATTGCATGACATGAGGAATGACTACCAAGAATGGAAATGAAGAAAAAAAAAGATATGCTCTACATCGTAAATAGAGATTGTCTCGATGTGGATAAAACTGTCTGGCTTGTGTTACACAGTAAGTCAGACTAGTTGAAACGAGTGATTTCTGCTTGTGAACAGTATAACTGAAGATGAAATCGCAGGTAGTTTACATTTTGTGGCTGAGCAAAGAGCAGAAAAATGGCTTCACTGTAAGAGTAAAGCATCCTCTCTCATTTACTGTTCCAAAGATTCATGTACTACTAAATTTTGATTGATGGCACTATTTTTTTTTCATTAATAGTAGGCAAAGTCTTCATTTGTTCCCATTTTCTTAGCCACTTATTACCACATAGTCCAAGAGAAATTTTAGTCATTGAAAATCCATTATAGTTACAATTTAGTCTTGCTGAAATGGAGAAAACAGTGTCAACTCTGACAAATAGAACTTAGATTTTTTCCAACCAGGCAAGAACATTTTCAACATTGTGTATCGCACTCATCCTAATAGCAGATTAACTGAAGAAACAGAAAATAGAGCTGATTTTTATTAAATCAGCACATGAAGAGTGATTTGAAAAAAAATATATCTTACTATTTAACTCTTACAGAGCTTGTGCTGGGTTCTGCCAGTGCCCTTTTTCACTGAATGTCACAAGACTGGGATACAGAAGAAGTTTGCAACCCTCGGTATTAAGATTAATCACTGGTGGAGATGGTCTTTAACCAGATCATTAGATCTGAACCTTTCTGCCTCTTTTAAAGTTCCTGTGTAGATCTAGATCTAAACTCTATGGTTGGTACTATTTCTAGTCCTTTTTGAGTGATTGTGCAGGCCTCACAAAGGTCTCTGCTTTTGTGAGACTTCCGTCTCCTTACCTTTGTCTTCACAATCTATGAATTATGATTTTCTAATGTAAAGGAGTAAAGGTATCTTTAGGTTTAGTATTTTCCCTTCTAATTCGGTGAATGTGGAAATTGCAGCTGAATGAAAACATTCCTGTGCTAATAGGAATGCTAATTTATTCAACTTCTGTGCATAACCAATGGCAAATGATCACTCCAAGGCAACTTCTGGTCTCCATTTGTCTAGTTTCATTTATGCTAATTTGTTAAGATGAATTGAGGATTTTGATAATTACTTTCCTACTTTAAAACTTGCTTGTGAGTTACGATCCTGGTTTTGGTTGCCAGTTTTTACATCTGATGAAGATTTAACTTTTAGATAAGCAACTAAACCAAAAAGAAGGTTCTTTGGATAACTCTTCTGTGCCATGCCTGTGCTCTATCTATCACAGGGCTATGTTCCAGCTGATACTCAGTACTTTTTTGTATCATATTTCTTTTATCTAATATTAGGTACTGTCAGATCTATTATCCCAACACTATACCAAGATATTATTTATGTATTTGCTTTTTTTTTTTTAGTTTTTTTTTTTTTTAAGTTTTATCCATAGGCATTTTACAGGACTATTCTTGTACACACATATGTTAGCTTTTCTATGTGCATGTGAATGGGGCTCGATTAAGTACCTCAGAGGCTGGTTAAGTATAATAGTTGTTTCTTCTCTAATTCCTGCTCTGCCAGTGTGTTTTTGTCTCTGCTCTAGGCAGTGTAGGAATTAATACCTTTTTCAGCTTTTCTTGTTTCTGACGAGTCTCCCAACCAGTGACACCTGTATGTGTTTTGGTAATGGGTCTGGGCTCTCTCTCTCTCTCTCTCTCTCTCTCTCTCTTTTTTTTTTTTTTTTTTTTTTAACAATTACATTAGTATAACTCCCTCTTTCACTGCCACTGCTGCTGAATTCTGAAATTCAACCACACTGCTGGCCAGTGTGGCAGGTGTCATCTCTGTCCGAGTAAAATACTGTGAAATGATGTACTTTACAAATGTTTAAGTTTAGTCAGAATGAATAGTCTTCATTTCAGCTTAGCCTACACCAATGTAGCTTCATTACTGATTTGGTAATTGTGAATGTGAAGTGAGACTTGCTTAATTTCTCTGTAAATGTATTTTTTGTAATTCCATGCAGCGGAAATTCTGGCAAGTGAACTGCTAGTGTAGCTATCGTTGTACCCAGGGAAACACTGTGGCTCACGGGAATTCCACAGATGGCTGAGGATTGAGGATACTGTTACTGTTTGGGTTTCTGTCTTCCTCTCCCTTTCTTTAATTCGCTGAAGTATAGTGACCACAGTGAGAAATTATCGAGTATTTAGAAAATATGAAGATACCACTTCTCCCTGTAAAGTAACATTTTGCATGAACTATTCAATGTAAGATTTTATTTGGAATGTTTAATTTTTGCTTCATTCTCACATCAAATGTAGCAAGTGTTAATAACACCTTAAAAATAGTTTCCCATATTTTCCCTGAATTTCTTTAACTCTATTTCGGTCTACTCTGAACATTCTCACTGTTTTTTTCCCACATCCTGACTGATCTTATTTTGAAATCTGATAACATGTCAATTCTCTCTCTCACTGAATTTTCTGTGCTGTCTCTCTATGAATCAGAGCCAAATTGTATTCTCCTTTTAGGTGCATGGGGGAAGGGCTGGTTATATATTGCTGCTAGTGCCAGATTTTGTACAGCATTTTGTATACTTGTAACTGAAAAGTAGCACAGTCTTAAGAAACTTAATTGCTTTCACATTGTCTTATTTATAGTTATTAATGTCTAGCAGATGGGTTAGTTCTCCACCTGTTTTTACTGCTGTATCCAGCTGTTCCAGTGATAATTATAATTCATCAACATGGGAATAAGTCACAGACAAACTCAAAAATCTATTTGAGTTTGGACTGAGGAAACAATAAAGCAAATCAAAAATGCCCTAGAGTTCCACATCAGAGCCTTTTCCTCTTGTGTGATGCAGATAGATCATCGCGTGGTTTGTGACACTGAAATCAAAACAGAGATTTGCCTTCTGTTCCTAGGACTTTCTACTGTGACAGGAGGCAGACGATCTAAACTAGCATTGCCAAGAGCTGTTCAGAACCAGTCAGTGCCTCTTCCTCTTCCTTGTGTTTCACAGTTCATCGTCATCCTCATCATCATGACTCCTTGCAGCGCAGTGGAAGTGACAATGTAATACCTAGTCCTCCATATCCCAGCTTTGTCTATCCTCCTACATGTCACCCTACCTTTCTAATCCTGTGGGTTTTGATGTGATCAGGAGTCCAAAATAAGTGGGGCTGGGGCAAACTTCCCCTTGTATTAGCCAAATGTATCAGTCATATATGTGGAAATACATTTTTTATAGGCCTGCAGAGCCTCTAGGAGACTGTCCATTCTCCTGCCCGCTACCTTTTGTCTCTAATCCAAAACACAGTACACTGTGTGTATCTCTTTCCTTAGCTGGTAGTAGCAGCAATATCTCGTGGCTGTTAGATTTAACAAATACTCATAAAAATCACTCAGAGCACAAAGACTAAGTATCTGAAGCATTATGAATTAGACCATAAGGTATAGGAAAATCACAGCCTTGGACACCTACAACTTCAACTGGTTTTTAGCTGCAGTTCTACTTGCTGGCATCTTTGGTGTCCATAAATCTACACTATTTAACTGAAATTAGATTATAAATAGCCATTAATATTACTGTGTGATAAGTAAGGCTCACTCTAGTATGAAAGATATAGATACAAAAGTTATTTGCACTAATAAGTTATAAACTGCAACCTTTGTGTGAGCTGGAGGTGCATTATGTTAGTTTTATATTAATACTTGACAATTGCAAATATATTTGCCTGGTCCTGTCTCTTAAATATTTATCAGGTATCGGTTTTACAGTGTGGTTGTGTTAAATACCACAATGTTACACACTATAAAATTATGTGCCTTATCCAAGATAACTGAATCACTGGAATTTTTGGAGGGATGAAGAAGTCTTCTTATTTATGTACAATATGACTATAGTGATATTGTGGAACTATGTTTTTGTTGAACTATATTTTAACCTTGTATAACTAATGATTTAAATGATTCATGAAAGTATGCAGCTTTATTTTATTCCATTGTTGTGTGCTTCTCTATGGTCAGGTTATAAGGCTTTTCATCAGGTTTATCCTTTGATAATAAAAAATAATCTGCCTTATATTCCTTGAGGCAAAGCATTGCAGGAGAAAGCTTCCTATTTCACATAGTAATCCCTGATTAAAGAGAGGTCTGTATTATAGGAACTGTCTGAAACTCAGGTATTGTCTGACTCAGTGAGCCTCCCCTCATTGTGAACGCAGTTAGCAAATTCTCATGAAATTGTCAGCTGCAGTGAAATAACGAATGCCACCTGGATTCATTTGGGGCTTAGCATAGAAAAAGATTCATAAACATAGATTGGCTGATGTGTGTTTAGGTGTGCGTATGCATGAAGGAGGAGGAAAATATGCTTCCCAAAATATTGTTAATTGGTATGTATTTACGACGGCTCAAGGCCATGTGGAAGGAAGACTGATGTGGTTAGTATTCTATGTGCAACAGAATACACTGCGCAGTGCTTTGATTAAAGAATGGGAAGACCTGCCAGATTAGAGCAAGTGAGGCCAAAACGGCAGCAGTATACAAATCCTCTGTAAGGAAAATTATAAAATGTTATTGCTAACCTACCGGTAACACAGCACAGTGTTGCTTTTTTTTTTAGAGTGTATAAACAAACATCGATGTGTTTCTGCGAAACTATTTGTGTTTGGTTAGATCCAACAAGGCAGCCTCAGTTCTTGACGAAGGCTGTGGAGTTTAAACCAGCTCACAGTCTGATTCTTAGCAGTGCAAGGGTAGAGCCTGTCATTACTGCCTGGCCCTTCAGTACACTGAGAATCTCCTTCATTTCATTTAATGCCTTAAAAATTCTTAAAACTAGAGTTTGGGAAACCTATCCATCCCCCAGAGAAATCCATCAGGTTTCATAGTGATGCTACGAAGCTAATCACGCAATGCACAGATGAGACTAAGATAACTTGTAGTTCTCCTCTGTATATTTCCTCTTGCCATGTTTCTGACCACATACATATATCTTTCCCCCAACTAATTTCCTCTCTCACTACTGTAATACTGCAGAACTGGAACGGGCAGTACAGGCAACAGAGGAGAGTAAAGAGAAATAGAAATCTAGCCTTTGCAGAGCTCAGGTGAATGAGCAGTGACTCCCATCAGGGCTGAAGCAATTCCGTTCTCCTAAAGCTGAGGCAGATGTGCTGTGCCTTAGACATTTCAGGGCTGCGGAAACTTGGTTTGCATCTCAAACTTTCCTGTGGCAGTAGGTGATATTTTATATCACCTTCAGCCAAAAGTAGACTTTACAAAACCAGTGTTCAAACTTCTGGTCACTAGTTATTTTGTTATTCTTCCTTAAAAAAAAATAGAATTGCAATAAAATTGCATTATCAAGAGCTCAGGATCTACTGTCTCTTGTAGCTTGCTGTTCTGGAGACTTGACCATTAAATCAACCTGGTAATGTTTGGTGGATCAACTTGACGGGGGGAAGATGGGGTTGTTTCTGGATGTTGGAGGGTGGATTTGAGCAGAATTTTCCTCGACTCTTGTGCACTGCTTGGGTTAGGATGATTGTCTCAGACAAATTGCTCACATTCTATTTGAGGGGTTGTTTTGTTTGTTTGTTTGTTTGTTTGTTTTAAATCTTAAGTAGCTCATGGATGTGCAATGTTTGTATCACCTTTTTCAAAGCTATGGCAATTTTCAGTAATTACTAGCTTAAAGAGCACAAGCTTCTGCTTGTAGTGGTTGTGTGAATGTACGAAATTTTGCAGTAACTGCTTTCTCACGTTTCTTCTCTCTTGAATCTCCAAGTATGAACTTGCAGGTCCACGTTTTTTGTACTCAGTCTGTCATTCTACTTGGAGTCTTTCTCTTAGCAAGTGCTAAACCTCCTCAGCTCTCCCTGGAAGAGAGGCCCTTGGCCATACATCAGCATTATACTAGATTGTGCAGATTACTGAACACATGTAATAAATGTCTGTGATACAGGTTGAGACTATCAGTTTGACATAATTATCTGTGTACTCAAAGCAACTGATCTGGGTTCCATATGCTCAACTCAAGTCATGCTGTTCTCTTGCCTTTGCTCCAGTTTATTCTCATTATATATTTTTTTCTTCGTATGTCTTCTTAACTCCTTTTATGCATCTGATCATGGATCTTATACTCCCTTTATTCCAATTCAAGGGCTTCTCCTGGAGCAGAAGTTTTTCTGATCTCATTCTGGGTACTCTCATTCATCTAATCCATAGTTTCTTAGAATGCAAGAACCTACTGCACTAAACTATGATATATTTTGAAAGAAAAGAGTAGGAAGCTCCAAAGAAATAGTAGGTATTATAAATGAAAGTGAAATACTTTTTAAAAATCAACTTATTTATATTATTAATTTTTATTACTGATGAGCATTCCAGGATCACTTTAGTTGTCTACCCAGGATGTCCTTTCCCTGCCTGCGCACATGGGGCTGCAGATGTAACAGGTGCTCTCCTGAAACAATTGCTGCAGTCCAGTTGGGATGTTGTAGAGCATCTCAAATACCTTAACACAGATAACCATACTGAAACAACTAAATGAAGCTACACATTTTGTCTGATTTATAAAATCTCTAGATACTCTGTATCATTTTTTTTCCATTTCTTGCAAATTTTTTGAAGCATTTTTGCGGGGTTTGGTGCAAGCTGAAAATGCTTGTATGTCTGAAGAATACCAAAATTAAACTATCTGTATCCTTAATTGGTGCCAGAAAATATTTCTTAATAGTCCTTGTAAGAGGAGATTTTGTGGCTGAGGTATTGAGAGTTTGGATCTCACTGAACAGCTTTTGCCCCCACCTTTTTTTTTTTTTTTTTTTTTTTTTGCTTTTTTTTTAAATTTTTTGCCCTTTGTCCCTTTTTTTTTTTTTTTTTGATAGTACATTTTTGGAGTGAATTATCTGGATTATCTTTTTGATATTGAATTATATATGTTTGTACTGGGGGTAGGATTTTTTTTTCTTTATTTCATGGGATGACCCTTTATTTTTGTATTTTTGAGAAAGTGTAAATTAAAGTGCCTAGCTGCCTAGCACTTTCCTCTCCAGAATCAGCTGCAGGCTGCTTTGCAGTATAAGTAAAAATGATTTTTGCTATTCTGAGAAGGAGAGACTGCATGAGGACTGAGAAGGATGGAAGTGAGGAGGGTGCAAGCTGGCTAGTGCAGCAGTCCTGGTGAGCTGCCCTGCTGCTGTCGCCCGGATCAGGGGTGGGAGGAGGAGGAGGAGGAGGAGGAGGAGGAAGAGAAGAGGGGCAGAAATTGCTGCAGCAACAGCCATTCTGGCTTTACAAGGTGGTGGCACAAACACAGCAGGCAGGAGGGCCACAGACATTTTGCTTCTCCTGGTAATCTGTTGCCATGGGCAACTTTTTATTTTGCCTGTGTCTGAAGCTAGGTTTGACTTTTTCTGTATTGTTGATCATTTTATATCATTTATGAATGCAATGCTCCTTTCTGAAAAATCCCAATTCATTCAAAGGCTTTATATGTAGGAATTTTTAAAGCCACTGAAGCACTCTTATTATTTACTTCTGCACTATTTTTTTGCATGATAGTTTCCCATGTTTGAATGGAGAGGGCTGAGCAGGTTTTTCCAGTGACAGGCTTCTCTGAGTGTAATATGATATAATTGCATTATTTTCATCTTTATAGTAGTTTCAAGATCTACCTCTTGTTTTGGCTGATTGTAGCTACACACTGGTGATGAGGGTTCATCCAAATGTCCTTATTAATGCCCAAGCTTTTCCTGAACGTTTCAAAATTAATTTGAGACCTGACAATAGTTATTTATTTATACACTACCTTCAGGAGTATGCTTGAAAAGATTTAGGAATCTATAGTTTGACTGTTTCAACTCATGCCTTGCAAGCATCTCTCACTTTTTTGACTACCCAGGTATTTAGGCTCCAAATTTTTAGTGATGTAATTTGTATTTAACACAAATAGTGCAGATATGTCCTTGTGTGTTTTGCCTTAGAACTTCAATTCGCTTTGTATTCTCCATTTATTTCGCTTTAAGTTTTTCTGAAATGCCTTGCAGCCTTTCCTAGATATGACTAGGAAAAAAAAAAAAAAAAAAAAAAAAAAAAGATGTTCAACTGTGATAGTTTGAAATATCAAAAATCTTCTTTGAATGCATATTTCATATTTGCAAAGGTGAATAAAGCAAAAATAAAAGTATGTTGATTTATATTCCTCAGAAGCAACTGGCTGTCTCCTTTTATACTTCTAGATAATGAAATGGTGAATTAAAATAAATAAATAAGTAAAAGAATTCACTGAAGAGTGGATTATAATAATCTCCAATGGATTCTAATAAGCTCCATTTTGAGTTTATATTGTTATTTACCTGTAACATTTATGAATTGGCATTTAGTAATCTGACATCAACATTTATAAACAAAGTGATATATAGATAGATGGATAGATGTAGATATATTAAATTATCAGCCATAGAGTGATTGATCATTGAGCAACATTGCTTTCAGCTTAAAGAACCAGTATAGTAATTTATACTGCAGAGACGTATTTTTGTAGGCAAAGAAATAGCCAAGGTGTCATGCTGCCATATTTTTCTATTAATGATTTCTCTCAATCTGAACCGTACAATAAGAGATGGAAATTATTGCATTATCTAAATAAAAATAGATCTTACAGTTTCTCAATTGAAGCATTTATCAGATAAATCAGTAGTTGTGTTTACATAATCAGGGAAATTAAATGATCCACACTAAGTTAGATTTTTAGATGGCAGGCTGGAATTTTATATGCTTGGTAATAGTTCACAAGGTACAGAAGTAATGAATATATCCAGATTTTATTTAAAATATTTTGCCTGTCCAAGCTCTCTTATGCCATGACTGGCTCTTTTATCCTTAAATCTCCTTTTAGCTGCTTCTCATTACTCTTGATCTTTTACACTATCTGCTCTGAGAAATAAGATTCACATTTGACAGAATTTATTCTTGACACCTTGCAGAGTTGCATTGCCTTCTGTTGAGATAAGCAGTATAAAATGAGGATAAGGTAATAAGCGTTATTCTTTTAAAGAGTAGTAAAACATCTCAAATTGTTAAAGAGTTCACATTTTTTCCATCATCTGGTGGCAAATGAGATCATAATTTTATTAGTTGTTATCATCTTTTGATTCTGTTGTTGTTCAGCATATCTTGTGCTGCCTCTAATTATGCATCTAAGAAATATATGATGTGGGTCAATTAATACTTCAATAAGAAATGTTTCAAATATGCGCAGGAGAACTCCATTAGCACTCCAGTTCTAGAAAGGAGCTGTGCGATGTGTATTTTGTAGTCATTGGGATTGTATTTTGGAATGTATTTTGTAGTTCTTTGGGATGAGACAGTAGAGTGATTCTGGTGACGTTGCTATTGGAGTGAGAATAAGTTGTCGCTTCCAGCTAAACATCTGTACATTCTCGTATCATTTAATGTCAAAAATAGACTGATTCTATTTCTTCCTTAACTAAAAAGACTGTAATGGTAAATTAAATTGAGTTGGGCAAGTAGTTATGTGCTTTCTACTCAGTGTTCTAAGTTCTCCTGATAGGCTACTGGTGTAGTTCATAGGCTTCACAAAAGTTGTGCTTTGCTTGTTAAATAAATTTATTCAGTGTCTGAGTATTTGAAAAAGAGAATATTTGAACCAGAGACTTTTGCCATTCAAAGAAAAAAAAAAAAGGAAAGAATAAGAAGACTTATATATCACAAAGTGATATATAGATAGATGGATAGATGTAGATATATCAAATTATCAGCCATAGAGTGATTGATCATTGAGCAACATTATCTGCTTTCAGCTTAAAGAGCCAGTATAGTAATTATTATATTATATAATTTATTTATTTATTATATATATTATACATTATAAATGTTCATGTCAGGTTACTAAATGCCAATTCATAAATGTTACAGGTAAGTAATAATATAAACTCAAAATGGAGTTTATTATAATCCATTGGAGATTATTATAATCCACTCTTCAGTGAATTCTTTTATTTATTTATTTATTTTAATTCACCATTTCACTATCTAGAATTATAATTTGCTACCTGCAGCCTTGCTGTATAATTGTGTTGGATTACTGTTGTCAATACACTGATAGCTAAAGCCTCTAGCCATGATACAGAGACCCTACTGAACAGAGCAAAGTGGAGATGAATCTTTCCTAAAGACCATGTAAGTTTTTGGATAAACAAGGCCTTCAAAAATATGGAAAATGTCTAGCACTTAAATCTGGTAGTTTTCAGTTGGATTCAATGAGGTGTCATAGTGCTTTACTGATTTTCTTTCTAAATGTATGAAATTCCAAAAGGAAAGAAGATGAAGTACAATGCCACTAGGATTGCAATTATTCCAGCAAGCATACAGCAATTTGTTGAAAGAGCCAGGCAGAGAGTAAGTTTTCCTACCATTTGATTAGGTTTACAAGCTGATAAAAACACCAAATATTTGGTAAGACTCAATTTCATAATTTAAACATGCACATGAACCAGTCATTTTTTGTGAGGCTGCGTAGTTTTTGCTATTGCTTTTCTTGAATCTCCACAAAACCAGGAGACTAAATGAAAGAGTTAAGGTGAAAATTGGAGATGGCACTACATATGCTAGTTTTCTGTAATTTAAAGGAAAACAAATTAGAAACTACTTTTAAGAAAGCAAAGCTGACTCTGGTGCTGGGTACATCTATAGGTTCTTAGTGCAATGAAGGTAGCAATTTCAATGCTGGAGGCTAGCTATATGAATTTCTCTTGATGGGATAAAAGCCACTTGATTGCAAAATAACTTTCTAGATTTGACTTGTTTACGGATTTAAGTAATCCAGTAGTTTGATAACTAAATCAGCCTTTAATTGATTAAATGGTAAAAAGAAACCAGAAATCACATCAGGCAAATATCAAAATCCCAGACCGATAGCATTAGTATGGAATGAAATACATTACGTGGGTGAAATTTACTGAAGCAAGCAGCTTGTTTAGAAAGACTTAAGAACATCTGGAAAGAAAGTTATAGTGAAGACTGCATGTTTTGCTTGTGCCAAATAAAAATTTACTGAACTTAGGTACGACATGAAAAGCTAATGGAATTTGTCGTTAGGTAATTCTTAGCTTTTTCTGTTTTCCTTACTGCTTCCAGCTCCAGTAATACTGGTTTGAGTTACACAAAACTGGATGATGTGCACTGCCTGTTCTGTCTCTGAAGACAGAAACTTTGCAGTAGCAGTGAGGCTCCTTAAGAATGAGTTTCTAGGAAGGCAAAAATATCTAGACAAAAGCTGATCAGTATCTTTTCCTGCTATTCAATGTGCAAAGTACTAATGAGGTTATTTAGTTCTATATCAAACAATGAGTATGATAACACTGAGAACAGATTAGGGCCTTAATCTGAGAGAGCACTCCTCAGCAAATTTAAAAATGCAGATCAAATCAATGTGTTATCATAATTATGTACTAACACAACTTGGGGATGAAGTCGCTCCACTCAAAAGGAACTACAGAAATACTTACCAACCAACAAATGTTGAAATGGTATATTGTGACTCGAAAGCAACTTTTTTTTTTTTTTTTTTTTTTTTTTTTTGAGGCAACAACTATTATTACAACAACTATTATTATATGGTACCTCATTTCTCTTTGGATTGTCTTTTATCCTAGTGGTTTTTGCACAAGTATGTAAAATTTTTGACTTGTAAATCTTGTAAATTTTAAAATGATATGAATTGCTTAGTTTCTTTCTACTCTGACAAGCTGTATGTCAGATAAGGTAATGTCGTCTACTTACCCCCGCGCTGAGAATTTAAGAAATAAAAAACTTCAGTTGTTAATATTTTGTTCTCTTAGAGGACCTTAGACACCGCAAGCAAGTCAATGCTGTATTTTCTTTCTTCTTTGTCCTTCCACTGAGTTCCTTAAGTTTCTCACCAAAGGATTATTCTTCGTGGCTGAAAAGTACTACATTGCGTAAGGTACTGATGCAGAGGAAGGCAAACCCTTTCCATTAGAGTTACCATCTATTGGAGTTATTCAGCCAGTAATCTCCTTGTATTGAAAATATCACAAAATCAAAACAAACAAACAAACAACTCTTACTATATTCAGCATCTTTTTTTTTAATACCTTTAATAGACTGAATGTGAGTTAATATTGACATGTTAGTTGAAGTGTATTTTAATAGGTGAATGCTCTTATTGACTATTACGATAAGTTATGTATATAGGAGTAGAGGGAAGAACAAGATGAAAAAAAGAGCAGGCTATGAGATTTTTTGAATTAAGAATCAAATGAGCTGCTTAGTATTTTTTGGTCAAAATAAAGTTGTCGTGTTAAACAAGTTTATAACTTGATTAGAGAAGTTTCATCTTGTGTCTCATAATGTAACAACACTCTTCAATAAAAATCTGATAAGAAGACTGCTGAGTACTACTTCAGTACAAATGAGCATATTCACAAACATTTTTAACAGTAAATAAATACAGAGGGAGATATTCCATGGTAAAATAGTCTTCTTAAAGTTCACATATAATGTCAAAGAGTCAGATTGCTAAGTAGTGTGGAATGATTTTGTATCATAGTACATCCAATTTCAGGTACGTAAAACAAAAAAGAATATTGTACAAGATGCCTAATTACTGTTACTGAAAGAGCTTTGATGAAGGCTTCTGTTAATCTGTGTTTAAGAAGAACACTCCTCGTATTAGAAATATTATATCAACATCTTATGGCACATCTTCTCCTGTCTGGCTTCAGAGTTCTTCTGTGTTGGTTTTAGATTACCTGGCTAATCTGATGACCTATTTTGGGGGGAGAGAAAGCAACATCATGGTAAAAAGGGCAAAACTATTTCAGTCAATTTATTTTCTTATTTAAATGCTTTTCTCCAGAACAACCAGTTGTTTTCCCTTGTGTTTTAAAATCTGCTCCTCAGATGGTGAATTTTAAATTTATAATGCAAAGTGAAACCATCTGTTTTCATCTGGTAATATGCTTCAAAAGAATGTAAAGTGAAAGCAGTGTATTCCTAACCTACCATACAGCCTTACTATGAAATGTGGACTTAAATAATTGGAGTTACTCATATAATAGGAAAAAGAAGTCACTACTTCATGTCATTTGATCATTTGGAAGGTGAAAGTGTCTCGAGAAAGTTACATTTTACACCTTCAGACAGAAAATTAGTTACCTTTTTTGATACACTGTTGCCACAGTAAGTTCAGTGTGGTTTTGGATATTGTGTTGATTCTCTCACATGCTTTTTTCTTCCATATGCCAAAGGTTTTTTATAAGAACACATAAATACACACAAAATTAAAATATAGACTATCAGGGTGAAGTTTTTGCTAGTACACTGTTGAAGAAATTTGGGCCTGCTGGTTGTCAGTATGGTTGACAAAATATCTAGTGAACTGCAAGGCGGTTACATAAAGAGTGGTAAAATTTCTTAGGGTGCATTCTGGACATAACAGTGTATTTAATGTGACATGCAGAAGAGGAAGCTGTGTTTTAACAAAGAAATGATGTTCCAGGATTTAATTTAAATAAATGTTTTTTGTCCATGATTTAATTTATTTTAAGTGAAAGATCACCTCAAATAGTCACTTTCTTTCCTTTCTTATGTTGAACTGTAAAATGCATTAGATAAGGCAAGCTTTCAGTTTAGAGATGCTCTTGGCTTTCAAAACTCGGAAGCCATGATTAATTTTTAGGATAGTTCATTATCTGAAAAATGTTCTTCTTTCAAAGTTCTTCTTTCCATATTTAGGATAAAGGGAGGATTCAGTTCCAAATTAAGGCATCTGTAGAAACCAACATTATACCACAGTATCAGACTGGACAGTATTAATGGATAGCTGCACCCCACTCTGCTACACTTGCAGTAAGCCCTTGCTTGAGTTTAGCTGTTGCACAATGCAGGAAGAGTCTACAACTCCTGGCACTACCTATAGCCTCCTGTGCCTATAGAATGGAAACTTAAAGTCGTAGCAAATCAGAATGGTAGCATTTTTCAATCACATGATTACAAGATGGAATATAATTGTTTTAAGGCTCCTATGTTATACAAATCAGGATTTTATATGTGTATTTTAGATTGTTTCTTCCCTCATTAATTTGTATGTGTGTATATGTCAATATTTTATGGAATTTGTATAGATTTTAACATTCTGCCCCACGTCATTCTTTTCTCCCTCTGTTTTTCCTGTGTGATTTTCTTGATTTTTGTGACAGTGTTTTCACTGTTTTTATTCATAAAATAAGCAGCCAGCGAACAACTAATGATTGTCTCCCTCCAACTCCAGTAGTATCTGCAAGCCACTTACATAAGAAACGTATTTAATTTTGCTGACCATTTACCTATTGGGATCTCTTTTGTTCTCCAGGATGTCTGTTAATTTCTGCTACAGTGGCAGTTTGCATTTTATGTTCATGAAGAACTAGTTTCTAGTTGCAAACATTGTCCAGATATTTCATGAAATGGCCATCAGCTTACAGAATCTGTGTTACAAATTCTGTGATGAGTTGACCTGTGGTTGTTGTCTTCATCTAGTTGTTTTACCAACTCCCTTCCAAAACAATCTTGACTATCTTACATGGTGTTACTGATCCTAATTGTCACATTTCACATTTAGTCCTTAATCTAAAAAGAAAGAAAGAGCTTGATTTGGTGAAATCTGCATGCCAGCTGGAAAAGTGAAGTGAGAAAAGCAGAGTGTGCAAATTCATCCTAGGATTTTATGTTAACTTGAACAAGTTGTAGTTCTTTTCCTTTATTTATGGATACACTAAAAATGAGACAGTTTAGATTTACTTAAGCATAATTACACCCACGTGTCAATGTGTGACTTGGAAATCACTTCTGTTTTTGCATCTGTACCTCAGTTCCAACCCATTATTGAATGTGCTTAATAATAATTTACCAAGTGTTACAGCAAATGAAGAACTCCTGCTGAGGGAGAATAAATGACTGAGTTAGAAAATGAACTGTCTGTTTTCCTAAACAGACAAACAAAAAGACCCCAACCTAGCTGATGAGAGCTGTTGGAGCTGAGGTGAATGACAATCAGCACAAGTGTTTTACCAAATAAATAGGTATTGTGGAAAAATATGTGCCTCAGTATTTGTTTCTTCACAGTAGCTTTCTTAAGTCTTTGTGTTGCCTAAAGGTACAAACAGAGATTCCTCAGTGTAGAGGAGTCTGCAGCTGGCAAGAAATCACCATTAAAGGGCTTTTGCAGCCTGTTTGCCCATGACATCAGGAGTGCCTTATATTGTATTTTATTTTTTATTTTCCATATTCAGTGACTCAGACCCATAAAGGAAGTTTCTTTCCTCCCGCTTTTGTGAACTCCGTAGCCTGGAGCTGAGTGCGAGCTGATCCTGCTGTAGCTGTGGCAGTGTGGCTGCCTGAAGGTGAAACCCAGAGCGGTGGGAGCAGCAAGCCATCACTAGCTGCCACCCACAGCAGCCCATACAAAATTGGACGTTAAGACTGTATTAAAAATCTCACCTCTGTCTTGGAACTTAAGCTGTTTTTTCAGCGTTATAAGAAGGAATGTTTCAGCCCAGAACCCTCTCCTTCGGAAAGTTAAACTAAAGAAATCTTTTTTCTTTTTCTTTTTTCTTTTTTTTTTTTTTTTTTTTTTTTTTTTTTTTTTTTTCCCCCCCTCTTCTCTCTTTTCTGTTTGCAAAATAGCTTCAGGTTTGGAGACCATAAGGGAGAAGTCCATTTCAGCCCTTTCTCTGTCTGGAGGGATTTAGAAGCATAACTTTCCAGACACTATTGAATATTCAATCAATTCTGGGGTTAAATAGCTGCTGAGTAGTTGTTTCCAGGATTATGAATTTGGATTTAAGCCCTTTAATTTGGAATGGTAAGATTTAAGCGCTTTCAGTGGCACTGCTTCTGTGATCTAACTCGGGTGTCTGGTAAAGACATAAAATGATTGACTTGCTAGTCTTGTGATTTGAAGATGAATGTTTTGGGGTTGTTTTTGTTTGTTTGTTTGTTTGTTTGTTTGTTTCAAAAAATGTTGCTGCAGGTTTACTATTGGTTCTCTGGATCCCCTAATTCAGTCTTGAGTTAATACACAATGTACTCTTCACATTATCATTGCCAGTATTCTGTAGGTTAGGGTATGTGATTGTGTAACATGTGCAGTATTACTGATGTTAAAGATGGGCAAGTCAGTGCACCTCAAATATATTACTGTTGCATGTGTCTACACATGTGCATGTAGGCTAGAAGTCCTTCCCTGATGTCAGTGATATTACTCTGATGTCACACTCAGATCAAGAGGAGGAAGAATGGTCATTTTACCACTAATTATGACACACCAGACAGCAGCAACATTTGGGGAAAAGAAATAATCTCTGTCACAGCCTGGAGGGGTGGTCATGGGCAGGTCGTTTAAGATTTCAATGTGATATGACATGCATAATAATAGATGTATGATGAAAACCCATGGTAACCCTTCTCTACTCAATACTTTTTAAACTCGTGAGTAGACTCATGTCATGATTGGATTCTTTTTGACCCTCTGGTCCTGAAATTATATTTCTATATAGGGAATATCAGGATAATATAGCTCCACACAGTCACATAACATGTTGGTTAGAGAATTTCTGAGACTATGTGTTTGAATCTCCTTGTGTAGAGAATAGAATTGAATCTCAATCTCCCATACAAAATATGTAAGTGTTTTAACTAGTAGGTTATTATGTAAATTTATTATGCAAATTTGGACTTTTATTTTTTCCTCCTGTTAGTCTTACCTAAGAAAGCATAGATGACATGGCAATTTGCATTGTGTTTTGCATGTGCTCTTGTGAAGCAAACTGAACCAAGCCCTCCTGCGTTTAGATGGAGAATTGCCTACTTTCTGGTTCCTTACTTGATTTAAGTATAAATTAGCTGTGAAGATATGCCACTGTCAGTAACCAAGTCTCTGTAAAAATTTTTGGTGCCTCCCTAAAATGAGGGATTATGGCATATGGTTCAAAAGTAGTGTCTGGAAAATATGTTAAAGATTGTGAGATATTTAGATTAAAGATTGATGTTTTCCATGACTGAAAGTTTCAGAGCTGAATGCATATATTTCTGTAACTCTGATATGGTAGCTGTGCAGGTATGTTCTAGAGTAAGTTTACTTCTGGGAAATAACAATAAAAAAATACAGTTGAGCAAAACAGATTTGAAATTAGGGTACGAGCTTATAAGTAAACAGTTACATGTAGTAAACCCACCATAGGCTGCTACTGCTTTTGACCTGGATAGTAGTTGTGTTTATCTATTTTTTAAATGATAATTTAGGTAAAGAAGATCAAAGCTAAAGCAGCTCCTTGTCTATGAATTTGAATATCTTAAATCCTCAGCTGACACCTCCAGTATTTTCTTGGCAGTGAACCCATTTCATCACGTGAGGAACTTGGTTTCACATGGTCTTTAAAGCCTGTGATCACCCAAAATGCGGCTTTTCCCACTCTGTCCTAGTTCCTTACCTACCAGTGCCCATAGTTCTTGTTAGGAAAACAACGTAGTAAGGTTCTCCTTTGTGTCTCAGAAAAATATGAAGCCAAGGAAATTAAACTGAAGTGTCAGATATATTATCCTAGTGCTCCCTCTGTGCGTGTGTGTGTGTGTAATGCCCTGGTTGAAGTGGGGCATCATGGAACAGGGAGATACTTCCCGACAGATTCACTAAGGGCGAGCAATCAAAATGAATGTGTAAATGAGACTTTTTCAAGCACAGGAAGTGTCGCTAATGGACTACTGCAGATCAGCATTCAAACTGTAGCCTACTCTTTTTCCACTTGGTTGGTGGCACTAAGCAATGGCAATACATTGGTGGGCCCATCATGTAATGAAGAAGTTGGTACCTGCACTTAAAATGCTTTTCCCTTAATGCAAAGGGCCTGATTCTGTAATAAGTTTCACTGACCATAAAAGCTAAGGAGCCCTGACTGTATTTTCCAAAGATACCCTGACCAGCCATTGACTGTATTTTTTTTTCCAAATGGTCATATTCTGCCTAATATCCTACTCAAACTTTTGTGTGGGTGAGCTGAGATTAATTTATTGCTTCCCAAAGGACAGAGTTCATGTGGTGCTTTACATCTCTACCTTATCTCTTCTAAGCACAGGTTTTCATTAACCAGTGGAGCTACTGGTAGATTCTCTCAGTAGTGTTGAGTATCATCACAGGAGAGTGAAAAAGCTAAATAATTTATCACAAAGAGATTAACACATTTACAGTATTGAAGTAGTATTAAATGTATTTTGTAGTGAAACTGGACATAATGATGTTGATGTGGCTTTGAAATTATTTATTTGATTTCATTTTAAAAAATGGCAAAAGAGGAAAACAGAACAACAACTGCAGAAAATAATGATTTCTTGTTTCAGTTGACTAGAGAAAGTAAGAAGTGAAGAATAAATAAACATACAGTTTATACGGAGACAGCAAGCCCATTTTCCATGATGTATTATTACCCCCAGGGAGACTGAAGGAGATTAGAAAGCTCAGATGTTAGATCATGGAAAAGAACAAAATCAGCAAAACTCTTAAGGAAAAGCAATAAGAATTAATCTTGAAAACAGATGTTTTGTGGTTGACTCTCAGAAAAAGCAATTGAGGCCAAAAATTAAAGGTAAAAATCTTGCAAAATGGTTGGATTTCTTTATATTGATCACTCTTTTGAAAATAGGGTGGCTTCTTTTAAAGTAGTTTCAAATATCTGGAAAAATAAATAAAAAAGATTATTTATCTGATCTTAGCATATTTAAGTGAAATGAAGAAAGCTGAACCACTATTTAAAAATCAATTCAGTACTCTGCTAAATCTCTTTTTTTTTGAATTTTGTCAAAATGAGTTTTCAGTGAAATCCATATTTTTTTTAAAAAAAGTAAAATGTGAAAATCTGATTAGTTTCAAAGTCAAAGGCTATGTAGCTCTATATAGTCTTATGGTCTTTTTATATCTATTTATAAAAAAAAATCTACATAAAGTTATATGCCTATATGCAACTGTGATATATATTTAGATGTATATATAAAAGAGGGATGTAGATATAGCTACTGATTTTATGTAGTCATCTGTTTTCTCCTTCTCTCAAATTGTTTTTGTAATACAAATATGTGTAAAAGAAAAGCCTACAAAAGATAAAAAACAATGCTTGAGTATTCACATTATTATGTGTGTTTAGTCTTAGTTTTAGTTTTAGTGAAAGACATAAACATGATATAGATCAGTTAAAAAATACAGCATTTGCAATTAGGAGTTATTGATTTCTTGTGGCAAAAACTGATACCTTACATACTGCTTTGTGGAAATAGTGAAAAGAATCAGTAATTGTATTGATATTCACAATATTATGTTTTGCATTATGTTGAATACATCCTCTTGGTTTTATTGCCAGGGCTGGTTTTATTTTAACAGTCTAGATATTGAGCTAGGGAAGAAGGTAAACATCAAATTGATAACATTCACAAATGGTTGTAAATTGAAAGCTACAGACGTCAGAAGTTTGGAATGATTAAATATGTGCAGTATATACACATAGCAATTAATGTTTAACACACAGCAAATAATGTGTATATGTATTTGTGTGTATTCTGTATGTATATGTAAATGGCAAATACATGAGAAAATTAATTCAAAGTAGTTACTCCATATGAGGAAAAAAACCCTGGAAGCCTAGTAGAAATGAGTAGCACTGTAAGGTAAGAACACAAAGTAAACATGCAGACAAATTAGAGTACCTTTGCATATAATCCTGTGGGACAGAATCTTAAGTATTAAACACCATTATTTCCTGAAAATATTAAGTACAGCAGTCAAAGAAAAACAACAAAATAAAGGAGAAAATTTGTGGACAGAGAGACCAGTTCGGTGGTGACTTTAAGCACAATAGATGCATGACTTCTCAGAATGAGTAGGAGGGGAGAGTGTTGTTACACTTCCATATTTTTCAAGGGAGTAGATGCAAAAGATGCAATAAAACGATGTAAATTTCAAATTAAAATTAGATCAGAATACTGTGTAATAATGTGCCAAACAACATGATGCAAAATGTGCCAGTAAGAGCATTAAAATTGAGTAAGCATCAGTCTGAACATTACAGAGAAATCCTGCACTTGTGTGAAATTAGCTGGCTGTCTTACTTAATAACTCTTAAATTCAGTTTCCTAAACTGTCAATTGTAGAGTATTGAATTCTTAACAGTTTTATAGTAAAAAATTTTTTCTTATATGAATATATTCAGCAAACATGTATCTTTTGTAGTCCAAAGAGTTGAGATTAGTATGCTTCGCTTTACCAAAAATGGTATACCTTAATTTTAAACACAAATTTTACTGACACGCACAGACACAAACAAAATTAGGTTTTACATTACTCCCATGTGGAGGGGAGGGGAGGACTTGTGCGAGAGAGAAAGTTTTACTTGAATCCTGACCTCGTTCTCAGCACTGTTACGGCAATAGGAAGCGATACTGGGTTTCCTCTGATGAGCTGCTTAGAGTATCAGTAAATCAGTCACAGTGAAAAGGGTTTGGAAAGCACCCATCAATATAGAGGTCAGACAGTATAACAGGAATTTATGCTTTTAGTGTTATTTCTGTCAATAGCAGGTTAGTATGCTGGAAACGTCCTTGCTTTATCCAAGTCTCCAAGTCCCCAGAGTAATATTTTATAGTTCCTAAAAAAGAAAAATACGTTAAAAAAGGGGGGGGGGGGGGAAGCACCGCATACTCCTTTTGACTCTTTTAAAAGTCTGCGCTGTGTTTGTATGAACTGAGACAGCTGGAAGTGATTAGAATAGACTGATGTGAAATCATGTGGGACAGGATTCATCCAGCTAGAGAAGAGGGATCGATGCTCTGAACTGAAGGGGAGGAGGAGTTTAAGTACAAAAGTGAGCCGATTTTCAAAGGGACACATGAGAATTCAGCTGTGTGATTGCACTGGTGCCATTTAATTTTGCAAAGCAGATTCTAGCCCCAGTAGGCTATAGTTAAAAACAGGCTGATAATCACAGATGATAGTTTTGTACGAGCATAGGAATTGCCAGGCAGGAGTGAAGCAGTTGTTTTTTAATCCTAGTCCTCCTCCTCCTCCTCAGCACTGCCAAAGCAGACAGTGTTATCAAACAAAAAATGGAATACTAATAACGTACATCACTGTAATTTTTCGATTTATATTGTGAAGAAAATGACATTTCCCAGACATGAGGTTTGATAGCTTTACTTTCAGTGGACACATTATTAATATTATGGTTAAACCAATTGGAAATCTTTTGCCCTTGAAAAGGAAGGAGGCTTTGTTTAACATAAGCAGTATCCTTTAAAAAGAAAAGCTCATACTATGTCTTCATTTTCTCCCCCGCTGAATGGATGTATTGTGCATTTTGCATTTGAATTGTGTGGTCTTCTGTTATTTAAGTCTCTTTATGTATTTTAAGTGCTAGTATGACATACATAACACACAGCTCTGTCAAGGTACCTTGCCCATGATGTTATGCTGTTCTTAATATCAATGTGCTATTGTAACTGTTAATGCATTCTTGTTGCAGCAGCAAATTGCTAGTGTAGGAACTTTTTACAGATATATAAACCTACATCGTTTGGGAACTAGGCAGATGTTTTCTTACACTATCATAAAAAGATTTTTTTTTAAAAAAAAAAAAAAAGCTTAGGAAAAACTAGATGAGACAGTCTTAATAATGTTTGAATTGTAAGAATATTCACATATGCTTTAATTTTGAACCTAAATTATTATTATTATTATTATTACTGATTTCAGCCTTTGTAATTATGAAAACTGTGGATTGGATTCAGAGGCTTTCTAGTTCGTCACCCATCTACAATGAAATATTCATGTTTTAAAATTAGGTAATGTTCTGGCAATGATGCCTTCATGGAAGGTGGGCCATGTTGTTGATGCCCTCAAGTGTCATACCGGCTAGTTGTCTGCCATCTAGGTCTGTTGACAAGCTGCCTTTTGAATGTCATTTCTCTGCATGACATTCTGGCAGTCACTTCCACCTGCGGGTGTCCTTCCTTTCAGTTACTCAGCTCAAGCAAATTCAGTGTTTAAAATCTTGTGTGATGGCTGTTATGAAGACAACCAGACCATTTATTTTTTCTGTAACAAGTGTGAAAAAAATGTCTTCCAATGGATGAAAGTTCTGAATAACAGGTTACTCTATGATATTGTGAACTAGATAGATAATAAAGAAACAAGAATGACTGGAAAACTGAAACTCAACGAGATGCTTGCTTGACAGAACCTTTCACTCCTCCTGTGTTCCTTGAATTAGTTTTGAACTTAGGTTTCCCATGCTTACTATCATATAACAGCTGAAATGTATGCCTTTTAGACCAGAGAAGGAACGGGTATCAGTGTCTTAATTTAGTTTTGTGCTTGCTCAAAGAACTGTACATGGTCATACAGGGTCATTTCTCCAGGTAGTAGACTGATTATTTCTTACTTTTGTAAGTTACTACTGTGAAGCTTAACAATTTACAAAATGAGCCAAAAAGTAGGCATTGTAAATAAAATAGTAAAGGCCTGCAAACATTGTCATATAAGATGTTCAGAAGAGAAGCTAAAGCTGGGGGCCCTGGGGGCTTCAGACATTCAGTATCTGCAGCCGTAGGAAGCCAGCTTTAGGCCACACAAAACTGGTCCTTCTTACTGCTCAGATTAATCTCTTCTGCCCCTAGCTATGTAAAAGTTAAGCATCTAGCTTAAGTAATTCATTAAGGCGCTTTCTGTGTATTTAATGGAGAGATGTCATTTTTACAGGGAATCGGTCATTCTGCTTGGAATGCAAACATCTGTCCCTCAGAGGTGGCTTTCTCTGTTGGCTATAACAATACTCATGATAACCGACTTCTGTTAAGCACTAAGTGCTCATAAGTTCAGAAGTGGGTAGATATCCTATTGTCAGAACAGTTGTTCCAACCAAAAGTACAGCCAGACACTAAGACTCTATATAGAACAAAATTTTGAGAAGCATTTTTAGGATGTTGCTTCAGACAGACACTGAATGTTCCATTAGTAAAAAGAAATGAAGAACGATTTAAAAATGAAATAGCAGTAGGGCATAAACCTTTTTAAATGACAAAGAATGTGATACTTACTCTCATCAAGAAATGGGCAACAATCGAGCAAATTACTTAAAGAATTTTTCTATCATCAGTTCTGAACAGGATGTCTGTCAGAACAGTAACCCTGTCTTCATTCAGACAAACTGAAAAACATAAATCTCCAGGACGTCAACTGGCAAAGAACAACACCCACTTTAGTGCTGTAGAGTCTCTTATTCTACCAGCAGTGGGTATCAAGCGACCTTGCCTGAAATCCCATTCACATATTTTTAAGCTTTTTTCTAACTTTTGAAAATAACACTACATACACACGCATGAACAAACACACACACACATGCATGCACATGCGCATACATATGTATAAGTAAAATGGGAAAAGTTAAATATATTATCTTAAAGGAAATGGTGGAGGTTTAAAATTTCATGTCTGCAGAGATGATTTGTATTCTAAAGCTTGGCAATTTGTTTTCTACTTACCTTTCATATGTATGCTTATGTGTGCAAATTCTGCATCATAGTTTACCTGGGTAAAGCTTGCAAGGCATTAATAATTTACACTCAGAAGAATTTGCTAAGACAAGGTTGGGCAGGCTTGGTTATGTTTTCAGAGTAGACTATAGGCATCCATTCTATACAAGATACTCCTTTTTGATTTTCAGCCTAAATATGGGGGTAATAAGAACATAGGAGTGACTGTATTGGTCAAACTAAGATACATCTACCAAAGAATTCTGTCTCCATTACTCGTAAATGATAAAAGAAGACTAGGAATGAAGACTTTCCCCAGACACTCTCCTAGTCTCCAGTTCCTTATCCAGATTCATATGTACTTAGACTCTGCCAGCCTCTTCCTTCCTGTCCAGTTTTAAGTTCTCTTCCTTATATTCGGGAGACTACTCTCCTGAGGTTGTTTTTTGTTGTTTTTTTTATTGTTTTTTCAGGTTTTTTTGACCTTCACATTTGTCTTTGCACCATCATTCTTGCTATTTGTTCCCAGTCTTTATGGCCTGTTTTCGCTCTTCATCCATTCCATTGGTTTTTTTCTCTGCTGCTCCTTTTTGTACTGAATTTCATTTCAAAACAGTTCTGCTAAAACCTTCGTTCTTCCATAATCAGTCTTTTCCTATAATCAAACACATTTCCTGTTGATTCTTTTCCATTTGAAGAATTATTAGCCCAAATTGTTCTGAAATGTTTTTTTCTCTAGAATCCTATATTACCAACAAACTTTTTGTCTATTACATTTAAAAAATAAATTACTTTGAAAGAATATCACAAGTTGCAAGGTCAAGCATTCAGAAATGGCACATGCAGACTTTAGGTAAAAAGTGAGACCTTCATTTGCACCTTCCTTCCAAAGTATAAGGTCTTTCTAATTACGTAACAATGTTTTGGGTTTTCTTTTTTTTTCTTCACAAGACAAACTTTGTAGTTATTCAATATTTTTTCTTCTTTCTATTAAATTTTTGACCCTGTTCATCATTTCCTGTGTACTGCAAAAATCAACAAGTGAGTACAGAATTATTCATTTTTTTTCTTGGTATATGGCGTAAAGATTAAAGCTAAAGTGCCAGTTATGTTACCCAAAATGAGAAACATAGGACCTGATGTTTGGTGTATTTAGTACGTGATAGCACATTGTAGCTCCCAAAGTGATAAAATGATGTCAGTTGTATGTGTGTCGCACTCCTACGGATTAGACCCTGTCTTTCAGCAACCTTCCATAGTCTGTGAACTGATATTCCCGAGCAGCTGCTAAGATATCTCCAAAACATTTTTATGAGGGAAAATAAATTAGTGCAAGACAGTCAATCTCTTATGCTATGCTGTAAATTAAACTTGCCTGTACCTGTGTTCTGGCCCTAAGGCCATCTGGCACAGAGGAGCTTCTAATCATGCTATTAAAACTATTTAACTCTCCAAAGTGCAGTGGTGAGATTGCAGTGCCTATTGAGGGCATTCGCTAACTGTGCCTGGGGGTGGTTTGAGAGAGAGTTAGCTGGCCCAGCTGAAAACCATTCCAAGATCTCTTCTAACAATTTCGCAGTATGGATGATTGCAGACTATGCTCTGGATTGGGCATCGTTTGGTTTAAACATGGGTCCATGTTTACCGTGGTCATGTTTACAGAGAGTCCTTTATGCATCCTTTCTGAGATGGCTTTGTGCAGGATATAAGAAAACAAGTAACCTGACAGAGCTGACTTAAACTCACCTCACTGCAGTCTAAGGGGAAGCCACATCCCTGCTCTACGATGCATATTTAGTGCAAGGATTACACTGCAGCTATATTTCTTATAAATACTTCATGGTGATGTGTGACCTTTATTTGCTTGCCAGGCATCTCATGGCTGTAGTACAATAACCTGTGACAGATTGTTTGAACTGAAAAGCCCCGGAGCCCTGCTGTAGGTGAAAAGTGGATGCTCCTTACTTACAGTGAAGCATGTCAAACAAGGAAACCAAGGAGATCTTTAAAAACAGCCTGTGAATAGCAATAAACAGCAACTAAAGGAAATAAAGACTTGGGAACCAGTTTACTTCAGAGGCATATCTCTAAAATATTTGTGCTACTAGTACTTCTAAATTTATGCATGTAAAGAATGGGTTGAATTCACCACCTTCCAGTGTATGCAGCGTGTAGCGGTCACATACTTTGCTATCTCAGGAGCTGAGCAGGCTTTATCACCTTAGTTGATGCTTTTTCTTTGCTTTCTTGAAGGTGTAAACCAGCAGTCTCCTTTCTGCAGAATAGTAAATACCTGATACTGACTCATCTTCACTGATTTGTCAAGAGAGTGTCTTTGCCTCTGCCCACTTACCATGCAGTTGTGTGCAAGACACATTGTTGGGAGCGCGCAGAGGAGAGCAGTACAGGTCACCTCGCAAATGAACACGTCCTCTTTTGTCAGATTTAATGCTATAATTAGATTCTTCTAGACAGTGTGTTCTTTATACTCTTTGGTTATTTCCTTCTCAATTACGCACAGTTGTAAAAGCTTTAAAAGTAACGTACATAGAGTTGGCTGAAAGGGAATAAGAATGAGACAAAATGCATGTGTTTCTAAGAGAGAGGATGGAGCAGATTGAAAGTAATTTTGTCAGTGATGAGGCAAAGCAATACCTCTGATTTCTAAGTGAATACAGTAAGAAATTTGATTTTTAGAAGTTAAAAGGAATTAGATACTTTAGTTAGTAGAATGAATCGCAGAATATAGGGATAAGCTGATGCTTGGATGGAGTGGAAAAGGTGTCACTACTGCCAAGAAGACATAATGAAGGACATGGTGTGTACAGGGATGGGACTAATTAGATATGGGCATAGCAGTCTGGATGCTGGGCAGGACTACAAAGGGCAGAGATGGTTGTTCTAGCTGGAAAAATAGGCTATGACCTGAGTAGTGGATTTAATTTGAGCTATGTCAATTAAGAGGAAGAGGAAGCTCCTGAATGTCTCATTACAACTTGCAATGCCACAGCCCTGATACAGATTCCAGGGTTTTGCTATAAATTTTGTCTGATAGCTATGCTCCAGAGGATCATAACGGCTGTTATGTAGAGTATGTTGTATTTTGGCTACCATGTCTATCCATTCCGAAGTACCCGAGCAAACCGCCTATTTTGACTCGGACAGTTCGAGGCAAAGAATTCATTTTATCATTGTAATTCACCTGAGCACGTTTCCAGACAAGTACTACCCCAGGTCATATTCTAGAGCTAGTTTATTTGCGTCTCTTATGTTTTCTGTTTGGCATCCAAATCTCAGGAACCACTTCCAAACAACTTGTTGAAAAGTTGATTGCTAAGGTGGGGGGGGGGTTGTTGGTTTTTTCTTTGTTTTGGGGGGAGGTGGGATTTGTTTGTATCAGCTTTGTCAATGTCTGTGAAAAGTGCCTTTCTCTACATAGAAAAGAAAATGCATGGGCCGTGCTGTTCTGTGACACAGCAAAGAGATCTTACACAGCTCAGCAAAATGTGAGGTCAAGATAAAACATTTAATGTATTAGACTGAAACAATCTGCTGGTGGACACCTCTGAAGACTATCACACAGATTGCCATGACTGGTATGTGTTGAGAGGACTGCATTACCTCACCTTCCTTCATAGGATCATAAAGCGATTCGGTTTGGAAGTGACCTTTGCCCAGACATTTAAAGGATGATCTCCCTAAGTCATTCACTCGCAGTGACCTAAAGGAGCTAAACCAAAACTCTGAGCTGACTCAATGCTTCATTCCTAGGTAGAGATAGAGGCAGTTGCTCTTAATTATTTCTAGGTATCTGTTAAAAAAAATAACATTTACAAATGATTACTGTATGACATACATGACGTGTATGTATGACATAACCTAAACCAATGAAACTTCCCTCTGTGCTGTTGGACCGGTGTGTATCCCAGTCACTAGGGAGAAGGGAGATAGCTATATAAACACAGAGAGATAGATGCCAGCTCTGCTATCTCATCCTCTGAGCTGTACGGAGATAAGACATGTCCAGACTTGACGCTATATATTCGGGTTTAGTGCTGCTCTGTGCCTGAGGAAATTCAACCTGTTTTCCTGCTGGGCATACTGATAACATATTTATTAGGGCTTACAGCTTTTTTTAGCCCTAATATGTATAACTCTCTTGTTTTGCTTGTACTTTTGACAAAGGGATCCTGATTCCCTAAAGCATTGAATTAGATATTTGACATTAGAATTTCAGGAAAATCTATCTTGATCTAGTGCCCTTTTTAAGCAGCTTTTGCTTGTGGGCTATTGTGAATTGTGCTTGAAGATCCTACCGTCATTAGCATACAGTTCCTGTATGGCAATAACGTTGAATCCAACCCATGAGACTCCATTTTTTTAAAATGATCTTTCAGTGGTTAACTTTTCTTTTCTTATTAATATCTTCTATTCTGTAAATAGAGGAATAACTTCAGGTTTGAACAGCACTGTATCTTTTCCTCTGATGATAAACACTACTTTCACTTGTGCTGTAGCCGAAAAATGATTTTTCTGAAAGTGTAATTAAAATACTGTCTTCTTCATAATCACTAATTGTTTATATGATAAATTTAGTTCAATAAATAGCTGTATGACTCATGCAGTAGGAATGAACACTTGTTTTTTATGGCTTTTTCTTCATTAGAGGCAGGAAAAAAATCTCTCTTACAAAATTGTGTATTCATTTCAGTTTGAACGCGTAGGATCATAGAATAATTCAGGTTGGAAGGGACCTCAGGAGGTCTCTAGTCCAATCATCAGCTCTAGGTCAGAGTAGGTTACTCAGGACTTTATCCAGGCTGGTCTTGAAAATCTCAAAGCACTGCACAACCTCTGCACAATTTCTCATTTTGCAGCCAAATACTTCTTAAAAAGAAAAACACCAGAGACTGAAAAAGGAATGAAAATACATAAAGACAGTGAGAGAATTGATAAAACAGGTGTTGTTAATTAAACATCTTGATACAGAATCTTATGGTCACTTAAGTTCTTAACTACTTCAGTGTTTACTTCTCATTCAGTGTTTAAAGTGTGCTAAGTGGCATAGCTTATGTTCTGAGGAGCTGTGTGAAAATGCATTGGGTTAAATTAATTTCCTCTTTCTTGGCCTTGAGAAGTTGCACATTAATAAATTAAGTTCAGTTGTGTGTTGGCCTGGTGAGAGAGCTAAATGTAACGTAATCACCTGCTGGTGTCATTTTATGCAGTTTTCTTAGACTTGGTTGTCTTGTCCTAGACTGTTTCTGTCAGTTTGTATGAAACCATTCTGCTCCTCTAACCTTTACTTGCTCTACTTCTGTCCAGAGAAAATGTGAAAATTGATACTTCCCTTACTCAGAACAAAATTGTGGTGTACTTGGAAATTATACCAATAAGGGCCATATCCACCCTTCAGATGAAAACTTTTCTCTTGCGCAGCATTATTTTTTTGTGTTTCAGTGCCACAATCTGGCTCTGAGGTATGGGAAAGCTGATGGGTTTAAGAACTGTAGAAGAGCAATTGCATAGTGTTCTCTGGAAAGGAAGTGCCATCTTTGATCATAATTGCAAATTGCCCATCCTGAAAACTCACAAAGCTTGGTTTAGTTTGTTTGGAGGAAGCAGAGATGATCAAGGACAATACTCACTCCAGTTTATTTACTTGCCTTAGCATGAAAGACTGTGAATGAGCTACAGAAAAATAAAAATGATTTCTCAGCTAACTCCATAAAATTTGATAGTAAATAGACATTCTTTTTTTTTCCCTATTCTTAAGAGTAACTTCAGAGTTGTGCTCTGATAATACCTGCTGTACATAATCCAAGGAAAAAAACACCCATCTTCAAGAGTTAGTGCACCAAATCAATGATCTGGGAATGTAATTTTTGCTTGTGATAGTAATTCATGAACTCTGTCTTCAAATAGTTTATTGCATCTCCTTGACGTTTGTGGTGTAGCCATACTCTGAGGGGTATAGTTTCTGATCCTTCAAGCGAGATATACTTTTTGGTCTTGTAAAGCCTTTTTACCATTTGCCAAAGTCAGGGGCACAGATGACATCAGAGTTAAACTGAAGCTGAGAGTTTGCACTATGCTGTGGTGTCTGAGGATTGCTCAAAGCTTTTGACTGCTCGGTTCGAACTACGACAGAAGATTTAGTTCTATTTTTGTGTTTAGAACATTGCAAACAACCTGTCAGAAATATACTGAGCGATATAACTGGCCTGGGAGACCAAAATGTTGTTAAAGTGGAGGATGTGACAATACTTTGCAGTATCTCCACTGATTTGCAGTATATATATACGCTCACACAGGCAAAACGTGGTACTAACACATTGCTCTTGTATTTATGTAGATGAAAAGTTGCAGAGCGCTAGCTATCAACCGGGAAACGAGGACCATTAGTTTTCATAGCAGAAGTAAAGAAAGTGAAATCTACGCCTTAATGTAGCAGGGCCCTTAGGCATATGATTAGTTTAAATAAGTCGTTGGTCTCAATGCAGGTAGAAAAAATCCACTTTTTCCTTCAGATATCACTATGGAGAGACAAGTAGAGCCTGCTGCAATATAGCAGTATAGTTTCAGTCTTACTAATGCTATGGACACAATATTTTAAGAGAGGAAGAAGCGTACTTGCTTGTGGAAATTTGAATGCCTCAATCTGAGAGTGACTTGTACAGACAAGAAAAACAAACGGGTAAAAGCAGAAAGAAGGTCTACCACTTGGATATGATCTGCTTTTAAAGTGGACTATTACTTTAAAAAAGCAGACCGTGTACATGCATACTTGTGTACATAAGCCTTTTATAATTACTTTTTGAAAACTTTAATCATTACCTTTTGGATTTCTGGTTACAAAAGGGGAATAGGATTGTGTAGCTACACAAGCTTTGTGTAGACACTTTTTCTTTTCTTTTCTTTTTCTTACTTTTGAAAACATTGGAGTTTACTTCAGATTGTATAAAATGTAAATTTATATTTATTAAAAAAATAAACAATATGAGAGAAGCAAATATAAATGACAAATTGTAATACCTTAGTTTTTAGGAATTTTTTGGTTTGTGGGAAAACATGTTAGGGTAGATATGGTTCAAAGATAACAATAAACATTTACTTTTTATTATTTTATGAGCCTAAGTTCTAAAGGAGAAAATACTTCCATATGTTGCATCTTCAACTTGAAGTTAGGTTTTTATGCTGCAGAAAATTCAGCAATATCACAGATTAGAGCATTTAGCTGAGGCTCCATTTTAGCACAGTCAGTGTTGAGCATACTAACAAGGTAGAGAAAATACCCTTTGCACTGACTTATGTATCAAAGCCATTCTGTTCTGCTTAGGAGCATGAGTCACCAAATGTACACTTACCTGTAATTTAATACCACAACAAGCCATATGAAAATGGAATTCAGGCTTACTTTTTCTTCTAAATGTGACCCATGATACGTAGCTCAATGTAATGTTGCTACTGCTGGATAAGAAGGAAGTTAGATGATAGGAAAAATAAAATAAAATAAATAGCCTTTTTTTTTTTTCACAGTTCAGGCAAGTGAACAATTGCTTCCCTCAAGATTTGAGCTTTTGTCCATGCATAAATGACCTTCATACAGCATGCAGATCGAGTTGATAAAGCTTGCAGGTGTTACCAAACTGTGCAGGATGCTGTTCTGTGAAGCTAATTGAGAAAATTTGCCAAAGGCTATCAAAATGCTAAGTGAATGAAATGTAAAATGACAAATGAAATTCATTTTTGATGAGTCAAATAACCACAATTACTGAATAAACTGTGTGTGTGTGTGTGTGTATATAATATTTTTATATATAGATATAAATATATTTATATTTTAGTGTGTATTTCCTCCCCTCCCCCACCACAACTAGTAAGCTTTAAATTACATTTTCACATCCTGAGAAAAGAACTTGAAGTCATCAAGAAGGGCTCTTTGAAAAATCATCTCTTTGTTCAGCAGTCAAAAGATTAAATAAAATGTTAAAATTCCTGATAAACAAATAAAGAACAAAACATAATGATCAAAATACATATTTTGATCTTTCATGGTACATTGATAAGTTTAGCTTTCAGCATTCCAGAGCTTTCAGGGTACGTATCTGATCACAATTAATAATGTATACATTTATAGATAATTGCAATTTTTTAAATGTTGTAGTTATTGGTCTAATCTCTCATCCCTGTATCAGGAAAGAGGATTTGCTGTTACAAACAGACCATCAGGTCCGCAATAGTTAGTTACAGGCCAGCAGCTCTGTAACAAATTTAGTAAGAGAACTAACTGCACCTGTGAGGTGCAGGTTAGTCTTGCAATCCACAAGCCGTATTAGACCTTCCAAAAACACAGCAAGAATGAAACTGTCTAGGAGATCTTTGTGTTACGCCTGCTGTGTGTATCTATTCACAAAAAAGTCAAAGCAGTTTCTTACAATTTTTTTTATATGTATTTTGGTATGTGGATTTGTGGTAGTGTTGTAAATGCGCTTGTGCATTGAAAATGTCTGGTTCAGGAGTACACATTGAAGACTTCAGTGAGTTTTTTTTCTTCTAAGATGATTTTCTTCTTCAGTTATATAAAGCCAAAAAAAAATGTTTGTTAGACCTATCAAAATGAAATTTCTCTGCTTAGGATCACAAGACAATTCAGGTTGAAAGAAACCTCAGAGGTTCATTTAGTCCAATCTTCTGCTCAAAGCCGGGTCAACAGACCAAACCAAGTTGCTCATGGCTTTATCTGGTGAAGTCTAGAAAACCTCCAAGGATGGAGATTATACAGTCTTTTGGGGCAGCCCATGTCACTGCTTGGCTCTCCTCATGGTGAAAATGTTTCTACTTACGCACAGTCTTTCTTATTTCGATTTATGCCTGTTGCCCCTCACTCTCCTGCCATGCACCACAGCGAAGAGCCTTTCTCCATCTTCATGATAATCTCCTCACAGATACTGAGGGGGCTACTTCTAGGTCCCTCCACAGCCATCTCTTCTCCAGGCTGAACAGACTCAGCTTCTGCAGCTTTTCCTCACAGGACAAATACTCCAGGCCCTGACCACTTTGCTGGCTGAACTCACTTCGGTTTTACCAACATCTTCCCGGTATTGTGGTGGCTCCATACTGGACACAATATTTAGATGTAGTCCAACAAGTGTTGTTATGGAAGGAAGCTGCTCCCATGACATAGCTTCAAATCCAGTCATGTGATTTAGCCTTACATTTTTATTTGGAGAACAAATAATATTTATAATTTAATAAAATTTGTATAACATGCAGCTTATAAAATAAGGTTTTGAGTGAGATTCAATGACCAAATGTAGGTGTAGCCATTGTACGTGTTGTCTGGGCTCCTTTTATAATGGATGGAGAAAAATAAGAACTTCTAGTATTTGATTCACCTCATCCTAAATAAACATCTGACATGGGCCAAATATATTGAGCCTCTAGAGTAGCTGTTTTTACCATCAACTGGAGTAGAACCTAGTGTAGATGCCAGCGTAGATGTCTATCTTGTAGAATCTAGGCTTAAATCGCTTGATTCTTTGTCTTTCGCCAGAGCTGACTTTTCGTAGATAACTGTAGATCTTATTGAAAGGAAAGCAGAAAAGGATTCTAATTTAAATTACTTTTAATGTGTGCATAAATAATGAACCTTATGTTGCATGCAATAGAGATGAGTGGGGAATCTCTGCTCAAGGTAAAGAAAAGAAGGGAAGACTGCTGGGTACATTTGAATAGATTGGATTTTTCCTGTATATACTCTGTATGCTTTCATACAAATGGCAAAATAGTTAGTCAAAATGTCCAGCACAAATCCCTAACCTTTTAAAACTCACTGATATCATTTATGGAAAATGTATCTATGTGATAGGGTATTACAAAGATAAGACAGATAAATATTTTGATGAAGTTTCATTTAGAAAGATCATTTGTATTTTTGCCCGTGTACTTCCAAATCAAGCTTGCAAGTGCTTCCAACTCTACTGTTTTGAAAACTGTTTTGGCTGGAGCATCTCTCTCATAAAGAAAGGTTGCAAGAGCTGGACCTGTTCAGCCTGGAGAAGAGAAGACTGAGAGGGTGTCTTATCAATGTATAAAAATATCTTAAGGGAGGGTGTCGAGAGGATAGAGTCGGACTCTTTTCAGTGATGTGAAGAGACAGGACAAGAGGCAACGGGCACAAACTGAACCACAGGAAGTTCCACCTGAACGTGAGGGGGAAGTTTTTCCCTGTGAGAGTGACAGAGCACTGAAGCAGGTTGCCCAGAGAGGTTGTGGAGTCTCCTTCTCTGGAGATCTTCAAGGCCCGCCTGGATGCAACCCTGTCTACCATGCTGTAGGTGACCCTGCTGAGCAGGGAGGTTGGACTAGATGATCTCCAGAGGTCCCTTTAAACCTCAACCATTCTGTGATTTTGTGTGAAAATATTTCCACAATATCTGTTGCCTTTTTTTTTGCTCATCTTCACTAGTTCGTTCATTTGTTACAATCTTCCTTCATAATAGTTTAACAAACATATCAAATCCTCTGTTCTTAGGTCCTCTAAAAAATTTCTATTTAGAACCAACAGTAACTTTACTTAAGAGATACCAGTTTCCCAAAGTAGGAATTTTCTACTAAAAGATGAAAGTCCAAGCAAAATGTTAAACTTCCTTTTACCATATAACAGTAATTCGATGTGACATTTTTGTATTATATTATCATCAGGCTCTGCAAACTTATTAAATCATGTTCCAAATGATCAATGGTTTTATCCTTTGCAGACTAAAGCTCTGCCATCATTCATGGCACTCCTCCTCTGTTCTGACAGGATGGAAGGCAGTTCTAGTGCAGCTTGTCAAGACCTCATTTTTTTATTCCTTGGAGCCTGATCTTTAGTTTTTCCATAAGAAATTGGGTAACTGGACACTAGGCAACAGCCAGATAAGTTTCTTTGACAAAGATACAAATACCCACATCACTTTTATTGAGAATGGAGCCAACCACAGCTGTCCTGTCTGTTTCTTCAGCAAGATTCCTTCATTTTAAAAATTGGGTCAGTGGAAGTCTAAAATAACAGAAACACATTTTTTGAAAGTCATCACATGGGATGGAGAAAACAATGAGATATTGGACTTTTTCTACCCAGTTCAAGCTGACACTATTAATATGTCGGTTGTTGCTACACGCTTGCTGGAATCCGCTTTCTAACTTAGTTAGGTGGGAATTCAGAACTGATGACCATGGGAACAAGCAGTATTTTGATTCCTGACTAGGATAAATGAACAGCCCTATACTTCTGAGCTTTCAGGAGTCACTTCAGGAAGTGTTTGGTATAATAGTTGCCTAAATCAAGCAGTTTAACACACATATATTAATTTATGACAGTTTAGTTACGATAAATTGTAGAACTTGCCAACCTAAACTGTGAAAAATAACAGGTGCTCACACTTTCTTTAAATATTTCTTAAATGTTTTTCTTTTATAACCAGTAAGGTATAATGCTGCATTTTCATTTGTTCATAATTCAACAGTGCACAGTTTTCCTAACATTAGGGATATATTGTAAAAAAAAAGGGAGATCTATCCTGCTGCAAAAGGCAAACAAAACAATATTATAAAAAATATACATAATACTATATAAGAAAATAGTGTCTTAATTATGGAACAAAGTATTTAACCTCAAAAAAGATTTCCCGTAGAAGGGCATATTTTAGAGAGTGTATAGGTAAATGACATGTCTGTATGAGCTTGTATTGTTTTGTTTGCATTTTTTACATTTCTGTGGTTTCAAAATTTTGTTGTATGTCACAGTAAAAATAAAACCTTTTACAGGGTTGCTATAAAATACAAATATTTTGGAATTTCTGCTTTCCATGTGAAATGATCAAGTATCTTTCCAATCTGAGCACATACTGTGTAAAAGAGGAAGGGGAGAAAAAGGTCACAATTGTATTTAACATAAGGTCCGTCTTTCGCTTTAGCTTTCCTACATTTTGATATGAGACTGAAAAATCTCAGTCACTGAAATGAATGGAAAATCCTATGGCTGATCAATATGCTATAAAGAAATTGACTCTAAAAAAATGGTTACAGCTATTTAGTATTATGTAAGAGCAACATGAATAGCTTAGCTTGAAGGTGCAGCTTTAAAATTAAGCAATAATCCAAAAAGAATTTGAAAAGGAATTGTCCTCATGTTATACTGGTAGTATTATTTGCTGTATCATCATCTTCTATGATAACAGAATTGTAAATGATTTCCATTTAGTAACTGATATGAGCTCTCTTTTTCTTTGCAAGTGAAACAAAGTTCATAATTTGTCCAAAATTTCTAACAAAATGTATAGAGGCATTTATAAATGCTCTTTTCCCCCCTACAGAAATACAGAGATGTTATATTATTCAGAATGCTGAAATGTGCCAGCATGATGGTTTTTTGAGGTCATATGTACCTTATTTCGTAGATGTACACATAATTTTCCAAATGACATACAGTTCTGGGTGGGATTTGGCTGTCTGGTGGAGGTATCTGCCAGAGACCCTTCCGCTCCCCAGACAGTCAGTGGAGAGCTGCTCAGTATGCTCAGCAGAGTTTAATGTGAAGTCTCTTCCTCAAGTAGACACCTGTGTTTGGTGAGATGGGTAGTGCTCTAAATTATATTGACTATGTTGACTAGAGGCTTGAGTTAGTTGCCTGAACAGTGACATGTAGCGCTGGTTGAGATGCCCGTGGGCATTTTGCCAAGTGACTAGCTGTCGATCCAGAGGGCTTGCAGATTGTATCTGTCACCATGCAGATGGCTCAGGGCATCTCTGATGGCATTGGTTTAGCACTGATGGCACTCCGATGGCATCTGTTTTATGTCACTGAACTAGATCCTAGGTCTTCATTCACTGTAATGGGAATCTGAATAGCTGAGACATAGATACCTGCTTTGTATCCATCTAAAGTTAACTGAGATAAAGCTAGTTCCTATAATTCTTTGCATGTATCAAGGCAGTTTTCTCAGCAACATAGCAAGGTACACATAAAATTGAATATATTTTCTTATTTCAGTCAGCTAAAAGTCCTGCAAAGAGAAAGATCAAATCTAGCAAGGTGGTCACTGAACAGTTACAAGAGAGACCTCTCTCCTGCCGGTTTCGTAAAGGACCACCCCAGTAGTGGGCAGACTGCAGCTCCTGGGATTCCTTTATAATCCATCCTGTTCGGTCTGCAGCAGAAAGTCCCTGCGAGGAGTAGAGAGAGGGATTTCTTTTAATAGACATGTAAGAGTTTCAATTCACATGCATCAAGAATAGAGTTTTGACATACGGAGAATAGTATTTGCCCTTTTGGTGAAGATTGTAATATTAGGAATTCAGTATCCTGTTAGTTAGTGCTGTTTTGTTTTTTTTCTTTTTAGTCTACTTACATTTGCCTTCTCTAAATTGAAGTGTTGGACAAGCAAATCATTAAATTGATTTATATTTAAGGGCTCTCTCTCTCTCTCTCTCTCTCTATATATATATATATATATATATGTGTGTGTGTGTGTATAAAATATCTTTTTTGCATTTTTTTGGTCATGCCATTTTGAAAGAAAATAGAAAATCAGAATTAGGCTAACCATTCTACAGATTTCAAAGTATGATGATAGTGCATAATAATTCCTAGTCAGAATATAAGCAGAATAACACTGCAGTTAATATCTAATAAGTGTTCTCAGGAGTTGTGAAAGACAGCAATATTTTAGATATTTGAATGGTGTATTTCTTTTTCTTTCTTTTGTTGTATATAAATACATAAATAAATATATACACATAGATTATATAAATAAAAGTTTTTTTTTTTTTTTATTCTGGAAAGACGAAAATGGTAAACACTTTTCCATCTGAGAGAGAAAACTTAGCAGGTAAAGGCAAGGAGATCTCAAGGTAGCTGAAAGTTCACATGCTTAAAATTCATTATGAGTAGTGAGGAATTGAGTTGGCCAAAGTGTTTACTATTATAAATGTTTTTTTCCAGCAAACTGAATGTAAATAAACTAATGTTTGTAGGCTGATTTCAGAGATATTTATTATCATGCAATTTGTGTATAAATAACCCATTTCACGTAAGTTAAGTCTTTAAAAAATGTGCACATATGTGCACATGAGAAAGTCAAGTAGTCAGGCTGCTTATTTCTCCTCCTACATACGACATCGTTGACATGTTATCATTTACTTCTGTCAATAACCAATATCCAAGCTTAGTGAAAGTCTCCCATTCCTTGTGAAGCTATACTCAAGGGTACTTTAAAACCTGGATAAAGTTTTAATTTTGAACAGCAAAACCAACTGTTCCATGGACGTGAAAGTCTGCAAGTCTAATCACATAGCACAAACTGTCAGAGTTCCCAGTTTAATATTTAGACTAAATTTAGACAGAAATAGCCCTAAATGTTAACAAGTCTTGGTTCTTACGCTTTTGAAAATGCTTAGTACTGAGGGGAGGGTTAGTTTTAGAGATGGCAAAGGTAAACAGTGACTTAAAAAAAAAGAAGTTAGCCTTATGTGAGGGAGAAGGATTTCTGCTTTGGAAGAAGTGACTGAAAGGCAGTGGCTAGGTCATAGGCAGCCACAACATATCATTTCTGGAGCTATGTATTAGCCATGAGCCATGGGACTGAGCAAATTCTCCTCCGCAGTAATAGGTAGCAGTATCTGGCGTTGCTGCTCAGACCTCCAGCCCTGCTTTGCTCCTGCTGCTGAGAGGAGATGCCACAAACGCGATGGGAAGCGTGGGGATGGGCATGCAGGGAGCAGAGCAGGACCTGATCTCACCGGGTCTCATCAACCTTAGACATTTTGGGGAGGACGGTATGCAGGGGAACTACTCTGCTGTGACCATGCAGTTGAGCGTTCATCTCATTTCTGGGGTCTGAGAAATCCTGAGGTAGCTCTGAGGGTGGTATGTTCCCCTGATGAATCAACGAACTGTTCTATATGTATTCTGGAGTATAAATAGCTATTCCATATATATAAAATTCTGAGAAATGGAGTATCAGATGAATCTCTTAAGTAGAGATCAGAAGACAAAGTCCTTTTTTGTTTGTGTGGAGGGGATTACACTTTTACAACCCTATTGAAAGAAAGTCAAATGGAATATGAATTTGTCTTTGCAGTCCAACAGAAGAGAAAACATTAAGTAAGTTACAGATTTGAAATAGCATATGTTTCTGTGTTCGATCTTTCACTGTCCAAATCCAAAGCACTTTCCATATTTTCTTCAACTATACTTAATTTGGCATTTAAATATACAGTTGATATTTATGAATATAAATCAACAGGAACAAAAAATCGGGGCTGCAAGTTCCAGCTATTTTGACTGTATGCCAGAGTTCTTTTTAGCACCTGTGAAATCACTGTTTTAGTCAGCAAATAAAAATCTTGCTGCATTTTACTGGAATGTTAGGAGGGGACTTACAGAGCTTTTACCAGTAGGATCTTCACTGGGGTTTTGAAGCATCTTCAGCAGTTTACTCAGGGATTCACAAACTGTTCACAAGTCTGTGTCAGTATCTGTTGCTTGTTTGCGATTCATTAAAAATTTGAAACCATGTATGCATCCAGTGAATATAGAGAATCCAGATATTGACTTCCGATTCAAACAGCCACTTTACAGCAATCATGACATCCTGAAATAACAATTCTTGCTAAATTGGGCAGAGGAAAGTGGCAACAGCTGACAAACTCTGATTTAGAAAGACTGGAATTTTAGTGATCTTTCAATGCTGATTTTTGCTTTGTTAGCCTTTCCTTAAAATGCTATTAAAAATTTTAAGATATGAGTGTGAACAGTTGTATCTCTTATTTTTGTAATGTTTAATGGAAACATCTCTTTGGGATATTCTTCTGTCAATAACAAAATCTAGCTAGTTACTCATTCTAAGAACTCTTTAATTTTTATTTGATTAGATCCCTACGTATCTAATACAATATAAAGATTTGCCTGAACTTCTTTGAGATTCCTAATGTTAAAATAACAAGGATCAAACTCATTTTACAAAGTCTAGTTAGTTTTTCAAAAGTAAACAAAGCTCTATACCAATCATTTAGATTACTAACAACTGTTTTTCTGTAATTTTTTAAAAAATCTGTAATTTTCCCCTTTTTCTTTATTTTTTCTATAAGTTTGTATTTGTATTTCCTTAAGCCTTTATATATTACTTTAAAGGAAAAAAATGATTTTTTTTCAATTGACACTAAAAAAGTCAGTGAATCATTTCAACATTTATTTTCCATAATAGGACTATTTTTATGCAACTGCACATTAATTGTAGACCTCTCAAGAGAATTATATATTCCTATGCTTACTGAATTAAGATAAAATGAAAATTAGAGAAGTCTGTGCACCAAAATGTTGCAGAAACTGTTGTTCTTAAGAAGAATGTGGATATATACAACGGAGGTATAATTCTTATCTGCTCTCCATAAAGAGAGAAATCTGGTAATGCATCTTCAAAAACAAATGTAGAATCAGTTGTTTGAATGTTCTCTTTCATCTATAATCTGAACAAAAAAAAAGAAAGACAGTACTACATTAAATATATTTACAAATTAAAAGATTTAAGTCAGAGAGAATGGAGAAACGGTCGACCTCCAACCCAATGTAGGTGATCAAGTTCCTCTGGTAATTTTTCTGCCAAGCTCAGAATACTAACTAGGAAAATAAATTTTTGAAACAGCTGAAATTACAGTTGACTGCATTGTTTTGTAATCTGTGTGAAAGCTATTTAATTTGTCTTACACACTTTTTCCTCCACATATTTCTAACTGAAGGGAAAAAAGAAGATCTGATAGAGCTCTGTGTCCTGTCATCAGAAATATCTGATTTGTTCCTTTGATAGAGTCAAAAAATTCCTGCAGGGCTCCCTGCTATCTCTACAATTTCCTTTGCTTTACAAATTGTGAGGAGGAACAAAGTCATGGGAGAAATAGATCTTGTATATAGAATAACATCTGTATCTGGAGGTAATTCAACTCAGTAGATGGAGGTAATAGAAATAAAAAGGGGAGAAGAATTTTAGAATATTTGCTGTGGTGCTGTGGTATCCCAGTAAACATGATTTTTCCTTTAGCAGTAGAAGGCAGAAGCTTTGGACTGACGTGAAAGTGTGGGGTATCAGGAGAGGTTCAGGTTTGCCTTGGCAGGAGTTCAGCTTGTTTTAACAGTGGTCTAGTGCCTCTTGCCTCACCTTTGTGTGCACACCATGAAGGGCAAAAGTCTGGCAAACCTGGGGAGTCACCGCCCAGCAAATGGTATCCCTGGCGGGCAGGTGAGCCTTGTGCAGGGGCTGTGCAACTTTCACACTTCTGCTGGAAACCAGTCAGGAAAAGAAGCAGACAATGGTAAAAAGAGATATAAATGTACTCCCAGTGGACCCCAAGACAGAACAGGAAGAAACTCCTGCCACCGTGAACTTCATACTCCTGGCAAGGATCTGAGGCTGCTCATAACTTGTAGTTCTCCCCTCTTTCTGCTTGAGGAAGACTGAAACTTTCAACCTTAGAAATGAGAGGAATACTGGAATAGTCAGCATAACACCAGAGAAAAGGGATAGATTCCCAAATGGCTTTATATGACTGTATTATTCATGAGGTTTTTGTTGCATTAATTATATAATTCTGGATTATTAGACTGTTAAAACATTAATTCAACTAACAGTAAATTCTTAGCTCCATATAGACAATGTATTCCCTTTTGCCCTTAACAAGATTTTAACTAAAATACTATGTTCCATTTTGATGACTTTCAGTAAAGGGCAGGACACATGAGTGCAGCAATAATGTGGTAAACAGTCACAGGGAAATCATCTGGGAGAAGTCCAATAAATCACTAAAAAGGCAATCTGAAATGCCTAGAGAAATCAGAGCATATCCTTCTCTTGTTTGGCCGTTTCTGGGACATTCTGGTGGATTTGGGAGATAGTAAGCTCAGGGGGGTCTAGAATCAGGTTTCTAATCCTTTGCTAAATGCTTTAATCCCTTTGATGTGCAAAAAGGCTACCACTGCTTCCTCTTCTGGGAGAGAAACGGTTATCCACCTAAGCCTCTGTCATGTGGAGCTCTGTGTGGAACACAAACATCTCCTGCCCAAGGGCAAGTTCTTCTGAACATTTGTGAGCATCTAAAGGTAATCACAGGGGGAACTTCAGACGACCAGTTGAAATAAGGTTAGGGATCATCAGATACACACAGCGCTGAAGGTCGACTAGGGTGAGATGTGAGTTGAATTGGTTCACACTCCTGCTATTCTATCACCGCCCCTTTAGAGGAAAAGAAAATGATTGTCCTTGTCCACTGCTAATACCGTGGACCAGGCAGTGTTCTGTGGAAGCCAGTGAAATCAGTCTGCCAGATTGCATTGCTGGGGGTTGTGATTATCTAGCTGTTGGTGTCCTGTTCTCACACACCCCTCAGGAACAGATATAAGCTGTGACTGCTGGAGCGCTGAGGAGCTTGTTGATGCACATCAGAAGGGATACCTAAAAGCCTGAAGCTGAAAAATGTTAAAGGAAAGATGTTCTTAGTATCATTGCAGCACCTACTGTATAGAATATTGGAAAAAAATACTTATAAGAAGAAGCCATAAATAATCAGTTCTATTAAAATATGGAAGAACACTCAACATAGGTCTTACAGGAGCCCTGAAATGTTTACAAAACCCCTATTTGAGAATAACATTAACTCTCTGACATGGTAAAACCTTCAGCACGATTTAAATTCTTTGGTTAAGTAAAATATTTTAAGGCAAAAAAGGCCTTTCTTTGAGCAGGGCCCTGAATGAAAATACATTGTTTTAGTTGCCACGGGCCTATGTCTAAGCTGATTTACCAGGCCAGACTGTCACCTTGAAAACTGAGGGAAGCAATGTAGTGTCACATAAACCTTGTTGAATGACCACTTTGGGGCATGATTGCAACATAATAAGGGGCAATATATTGGAACTCCTGAATGAGCCCCCGTCATAAGGTGCTGTGCTACAAAATGGTATTACTTCAAATCTGAAAACAGCACGGTGAAATACCTGACTGATCCTAGTTCCAGGCAGAATTCATACGATGCTCAGTTTGAAGGTTATTTCATGAGGAGTCAGCCTTGAAAAATAAGGAGTCTGCCAGAGCAATATTCTTTGTTTTTGTAACATAGATATGACCCTAACAACAGACCCATTTAAAAAGTCTTGCTATTTGGCAACATATCTAATTATTCATAATACAAGAACTGTTTTGTTGTTTCAGACATACTATTGTTTAGTGTTAAATGTTTTCCTGTTAATAAGAGAGTTTAAATGAAAGGGATTGTTGACTGAGAATGGTGTGACAAGCTTAAATCTGCAAACTATAAAATGAGCTCACATTAACCTAAAAAGGTGAAGCTAGAGACATATGAAGAGGCACTGGCATCATTGATAAAAGTAGTTACATTTTGGGTGTAATTGTTCTGCTTTAGGCTTTTTTTTTCTGCTATAGAAAGGGAAACAAATAAATAAATTGTAGTAAGACTTCTTTGGCAATATTTAGACTCATTAGTTTTCTATATCATTTCTCAATTCCTTCTGAAGTATTGATGCATTAAAGACATTACATTGATTTGTGCAAGTAGCTACACTTGTACTGAGAAGAAACATTAGATAGCCACAGGGCTTACAGGAGCCGTCACCTGTGTGTTATAAAGTTTTATGACATGATGTTTAAACACTCTGAGATCCTAGTGGCATAGAGAGATTTACATTCTGCAGCTCTTGTCCTCTCTTTTTTAACAGAAGGTAGGAATGGGCAGATTTCTAGGACTGCTAGGAGAGACAGCCCCAGTCCTTTATTCTCTTATGGTTACTGTGTGTGTTATGGGTGTGTGTGTGTAAATCTTTATCCTAAACAGTTAGATAAGAATGAAGGAATCTAATAGCCTTCCTAGTTTAATTTGGGGATAAAGGAAAAAGGAACCATGATCTTGCTGAAATTAGTAAAAGTTTTTTGGTTAAGCCTCATCCAAGATAAATTGAGAAACTGTGAGGAAAAAAAAATGGTAGGATTATATTTATCTCCAAAGTTGAGGAGTTATTTGGTATCTAGGCTTGCAGAACATGTTGACTTCTTCTGTGACTAAAGTGATCTTCACCATTAGGACTGTATCCTGTGCATCACAGGGCTAAGAGTTTCAAGCATGCACTCTTAGATAGCCTGCACCATAACCAGAATTAAAATAGTCTTGAGCATTTGAAGCACCACTTTCTATAGCATATTAAGATTGCTTGCCTCCAGGCATGCAACAGAGGAAGGTTCAGAGAATCAAAAGCAAGCTTCTCCTCTGTGTCACCCTGTAGAGTCACTGAAAGCTTTCCTTTTGCTATGCAAGTTGCTGGGAAGACGTACTTCCTAACTGTCAAAAGGAGGCCAGTGCATTTCTAGACTAATAATATGTAGTACCTCAGGAAAAGATAATGGTTTCGAGGAAGTGGATAATCCTTCAGTTCAAGATGAAGAATAAGGAGAGCAAGAAGATAAATTGCTTTATGCAGATCTATGAGAGCCTGTCAGCCCTCCCCAGAGACATTTTTCAAACTCCTTTCCCCACCAGACAGCATCACTAAGTAACAGAGTAGCCATGGTAACAAAATCAGGTGAGTAAGTGCTTCTGTGTTTTTTAATGAACATTTTACCTGAACCTAAGTTGCAGACTCCCTGTGACAAAAATTTAGCTCAGGATTTTCCCTTGGCTCCTGCAAAGTTCTATATATGCTGGTTTTGACCAGTAATCTCAAAAGTGGTGTAGAATCAGTATTGTCTGACATGCTGTCTGTCCCTGTCTCTCTCTCTATTTGGATTTTAGGTTTACACCTGTCTGGCAACATGGTTTAGTCTGGTGAAGGAGCAGGTTAGGTTAGCCAATACTAAGAATGACACTGTATCTTATCTTGCCGGATGCTTTGTAACTCTTCTTCAGATCTTAGTCCAGGTGACAAGCATACTGTAGCATTCACTTTTCTTTTTAATGCGTGGACAAATGACACTAATGTTTCTGGCAGACATTGGAGCCTTTCATTGGAGCTTCTTTGAACTTTAAAGGCCATTGTTCACTGGAGACAGAAGTCTCTGTGATACTCAGCAGGTTTTTGTTCAGCTCAAGGTGCTTGCCTGAACAGCACAATAAAGTCCTGTAGTACTGGGAATGCAGATATTTGCATGCATATGGCCCCCTCTCCTTTGATTTGTATTTCTCTCTCCCCTATTTCATTCTGCAAGCGTGAGGAAAATTTTTAGCAAGGTGCAGAGGCATCTGTTTAGCTGTGTAGTTTTTTTTGTTTTGTTTTTTTTTTTTTGTTTTTTTTTTAACCCCCTCTTCATTAGCATCTTTGAGATCCTGTAATTACACTTCAGGATAAAATATGCCATTGCAATAACTTATGCCTCAAATACTCTGTTTATAGTGGGCCCAATTCTGCTTGGATTTACACACTGGGTAGAGGTGGTACTTGATGAAAGTGCATTATAAAAAATTTCATCTTCCTTTAAGAGAAACAGATGAAGTTCACCCACTTAGCAAAGAACAGAACAATTTCTGAAAATCATATAAAAGGAATATTCCTGTGTACAGTATAATATGGAGACTGTAAATTTCCTTTTCTTTTCTGATTGATTTGTTGGATTTTTTAGGGGAATGAAATTGTTCAGGTTGTGCCTCTGACCTTTAAACTATTATATTAGCAGCAGGGAGGATTACAGGATTGGCAGATGTTATACTGGTGATATGAATTACTCAGTTAAGGGTATATAACATGTTGAGAGTGAGACTGATGATCCTGTGAGCACTTTGAAGAGCATAACCCAGAAGATTAATCTAGTGAAATGTATTCTGCAGAAACGCAGTTGTTGAGAGAGGGATAATATTAATCTAGCAATGAATGCCTTGTAGTATCTTTACGGCTTTCATTATGAAGCTGTCTAGAAAAGGTTCTTTGTTGTAATTAATGTCTTAAACACAGGGTTATTTGGGCTTTTTTTTGTTATTTGTTTTTGTTTGTGTGTTTCAAATTGTGGAAAGTTCTGTAGCTTTGCTTCATAGATTTCATACAGAATATTTTTGCATTGGTATTAGTATGAAAGGTTTGTGGATCCTATGCTCAGACCAGCAGACTGCATGCAGAATCACATTGATGTCTCTGAGACCTCAGCAAGCAGAGCTCGTAGAATGACACTTTAGCTCAAGAGTATGAGACACACTAAATAAACTCTAAACTCCATCTGAAACCTCAGGTCAAACCACTTAGTTTCACAAGAGTTCACAAGGGATCTTGCAGTGTGGTAGCACTGTGACTAGAAAACATACAGTGGCTCAGATTAGCAGAGTTAGCTCTTTGTAGCTAACCAGTTTTCATATTTGTCTTTTAATACTTCAGCTACACATAGGATTTGCTGTTAAATCTTCCACAGAAAATATTTTCTTGTTGTTTTGAGTTTCATGAAAAAAGCTTTGAATTTTCTTAAATCTTATTCTGTTTTGTATCAAATGCTGAGAAGGAACAAAGTATGAGATAAGTAGACCTTCCCCTCCCCCACACACACTGCCACTACTTATTTTTTCCCTTCTTAGCTTTATGCTACAGATATCTCAACACTGGTCTATTTGAAATAAATAAGAGCTTCGCCCATTGGAAAAATTTGAAAGTTCGTTTTGCAGAGTACTCAGTAGGCTGATTGAAGGGTGAGTAGGGTGAACCCCTCTGGAATTTAGTAGGCTTAGAGTAGGAAACTTGAGGTGGTCCATAAAGTACCTGATGTGAAAAATATCCACAGAAATGGAAAGATGCTGTAGCTTTTTAAAAGGTAAGGATTAAAATCTCTGTTATTTTAACACAAAGGAATGTAAATGCAAGTGGCCTTGGAAGCAACTTCCCTGCTGCAGACAGGAGAAAACTTAAGAGCAATAACATACCTATTCCACCTTGATTCGTGTACTTTGATCAGTTGTACTTCAATTAAAGTTTTCCTCATGCTTCCTGGCCACAGTATTAAGAAAGAGGACTGATTTATATACCTTTGCAGGTATAGTGAGTGTACTTAGCAAGTAATTAAGTGCTGACCTAATCTGTCCTTTCCCTATTTTTCCGGGTTAGCATTTTGCAAATACACTTTTACAGCTTGCTTATTTTGTACAGTGGAGTTGTATGTCTGTGGAGCCCTCACAATGTTGTAGAAGTGATCGGATGTGCTTAAAACCTTCCCCTCCTGCTTTAATTACACCTTTTTGGATTTGAGACAGTGGAAGGATGAAGTCTGAAAATCAAAATTTGATCTGGTGTCATTAGGATACCTTTCAGAAAATACTTTTAAAACTAAAAGTTTTAAACTATTTTTTAATTTGAGTATCTTCTTTTATGGGTTACATGCACAGCCATCTTAGTATGAGTACAGTACATATTCATATGCTCTAGATAGATAACCAGAGATGGTCTCAATTGCAGATTTTATTACAACTGTTCCCTAAATAGTGTGACTAGAAGATGCTTTTTTTAACTAAAACTGAGGAGAGAAAGAAATGCTTCTGTCAGTCCAAACTATCCAATACTGTGTATTGTTTGTATTGGTAAATAAAGTTTTAAATACTCTGTCATGACTTTCCGTCAATCAGTTAGCTGTTCATAAATATTTATTATCCCATATAGCAAAAATCTGATACATTTGCACTTTCTCAGAATTCTGATGATTTAAAGAGCAAATCTTGTTTCCAATTACCTTAGATGTTAAATTAAGGAGCAATACAAAGAATGCATAATTAATTTCTATTAGGCTGCCAATCTAGATATTTACATATTTGCATTACAAATACATAATTGAAGGCAAATACAGCGTAATTGCTGTTGTGATTAGCTTGTCCCCCCAAATAATAAAAATGTGAGTACCATTATGTAGACAAAATACTAATTGTATGTATTTTGTTTTGTTATTTCATATGTAGGAATTTGCCTGGAAATGCCCACAATAGTAATGTATTCAACATTTGTAAACTTTTTATTGGATAAATTGGAGCAAAGAGAAATTAGGTTATATCATTAATTTAATCAACCAAATCTTAGGCCGCGATTATTACAGTGCAAAACAAGGATCAGAGTCTGTTATCCACATTTTTTTCAGTCGTCATCCAGGAGAGATTAGTGGCTGCACACTACTAGATATAAAACTGTAAATTTCATTGTGGAGGTTGGATTTAGTAGGAAGACAGAACAGTCTGGGCTGAGCAAGTGCAGGGCATGGCCAGACAAGCGCCCTGACCAGCAACCAGCCCCCTTTATCCCTCTATTTTCCAGTGCTTGTTCCCGCCCCCCTGACTTCCTCAGTTTCCCTGCCTTTGATTCCTACCCAAACCTTCCCACAATAAGACTTTCACAGTCCCATACCCCCGAAGGCAGCAACTCTCATCTAACTGTGAAGTGATGTGGGAGACTCTCTCCTATTGACTCATCTTGCGGGGTTTCACAGTGGACCATGATCTGATCCAGCTGATCACCTTCCGGGGCCAGCCCTGGGAAGGGCCGAGTGCTCCATTTCGCTGATTAAGTTTTTGAGGCTCCTCATCTTGCATTGTTCCTCTAAGCTCCTTTTTTAGAGGAGCCCTTTACTGCATAAGTCAACAGATAAATGATAAAAATGAATGTAGACATCAGAGCACCCTAAGAGAAAACAAACTGGAGAGACTGGCACTGTTTAGCTAGAGAAGAGACCAAACTTTTGATTTGCTCAAGTTGTATTATTCAAAAATAATGGGAATTTGATAAAATGGTAAAGCAAAAATGTGAAAGAAATACATCTGTAAGATATTCATCTGTGGAGCATTTTTCCACAGGTTCAAGATTAGATTGGATATGTCAAAGAGGATGCTATTGAGAACAACTACAATCTACCAATATAAGTGCATAAACAGGATTGTAAATGCACATTGCTGAGAAAATGTCCTCCTGTGGCCATACTTTTCCATAACTGTTCGCTATTTTGCTCTGTGTTTCCCTTAGAGTTAATTGGGGGAAAAGAGTTTTGTTCTTCCATTTAAAAAATGGCAGTTTGACTGAAATTTCAGACAGGAAAGAAAGTTAAATTCTTAGGTTTTCTTACATGAATTTTCTGATTATATGTTAGAGTAAAAAACTTAAGAACTTGACCTCTTTTGCTACCTACATGTAGAGGGAGGTTCAAACCAACTTGAAGACCTGTGCTTTCTCTGTAGGTCTTATTTATTTGTGGGCTCCTCTGTTAAGTTTCCAAAAAGAAACTGTGAAACAGAAAACTTTAGGGAGTAATGCAGTGCTTAAAGTGAAATGATGCTCTTGGTCTCTTGAACATTTTTTGGTTTGTTTTCAAAGCATAAACTTGAAAACTAAACTTGAAAACTAGAAATGCTGTAGGCACAAGGCACAAAGATAAATAATATAATTTTTACAGCTTCTAACTGAAGCGTAATGGCTGTATTAGTGCAAGTTCTCCAGGGCAGGGACTTTGATTTTACCATTTGGTTCTCTCTCTCTCTCTTTTTTTTTTTTTTTTTTTTTTTTTTTTTGGGGGGGGGGGGACTTTGTTGGGTTTTTTGTGTGTGTTTGCTCTATGTATAGTTACCCATCTACATACATTTACATTAAAAATAGGGTTTAATTCAGAGAAAGTTCCTTGGAAATACATGACAAAGCAAATCTAAAATATTCAAAGTGAAGAAGAGAAGCTTTAAAGACTGTAATTGAAAATAAAACATCTTAAACATCAAGTGTGTAAATGCTTGTTAAAGTACATGCACAAACTGATGCTGTTATTATGTTGGGTTGTGCATTAACTCTATCGTTACAGTTGATATGTGAAAGTAATTGTGGTCCTATATTTCATTAATTTTGTGTGTTTATGCATATGAATAATACAGTATACCATGCAGGTATGTGTATACATACGTACATATGCTGTTTGCGTTGCTTTCAACTATAGTAAAAATACTAAACATGGTTATTTTTCCATTGAAGCTCAAGCCAGATTATATTAATTGCCTCAAACATCATGTTCAGATATGGAAGCACATGGGAAGTTTCATAAGCAGGCCTAGACTGAGGTCCCTTACACGATGCATTAGTACAGCCTAAGTTATCTGACAAAGTCAAAGTAAAATCAGCATAAAAATCAGAATGATTTTTATTTGAAAGGAGAATACATTTTCCTAACCTACCCAATTTTACTGTCTTTGATAAAAATTTCTTTCAGAGGCTAAGGACAGTATTAGCAATAACTTATTTAAGACTGTGCTAATATCTGCCCTTATCAAGAAGTTGTACTTTAATATATTAATTATCTAATATGATAATTGTCTGGAATCAAAAAAAAAAAATCAGATTGGTGATTCTGTGTCAGTCATTTATAATGACCTTCAAATAATTCTAAATTTTAATTTTTCAGTAATGTAATCGATTTTTAAGCACTTAGAATTGTATATTCAAAATTTCAGATTTCAGAGCATAATAAATGCTGTTAAAATAAGTATTCTCAGAAAAGTGGAAACAAAGCACTTGTTCAACGTTTTAAGAAGTAAACAATTTGATACACACTAGCCTTTTTATTTATGTCTGTTACTATTTTTATTCAGTATCACTTTTCAAAGGAAGGAAAATATACTTGTGCCAGCAATATATAGCAGGAGTACCATCTACATTATACAATCAATATGTACATATATTCAACAGAATTTTAAATGATTCAGGTAGTGGATCTAATCCATTACTTATCTGTGCAGGTCTTAATATGGTTAATTTCTTCCTCCCTTCCGTCCTTCCGCCCTTCCGCCTGTCCATCCATCCCCTTTCCTCCCCTCCCTTCCCCTCTTTTTTCCTTCCATTTTTCCTTCCTTCCTTCCTCCCTCCCTCTTTCTCTCTTTTTTTTCCTTAAATATAAACATTTTGAATTACAGGAAAATGTTTTGGATAAAGCTCAAGTTATTTCCTTACAGTTTAAACAGAGATTTAGTTGACTTCTCTGTACTTCTGAACTTCACATGGAACATTATTCTGACAGTATTCTCAAAAGGATCCTTCTTTTGTGATGTTACTCAAAACACAAATGTAGATGGGATTTTTTTTTCTTTTTTTAGACTTTTTTCATGAATACACAACTATTTCTGTTATGGAAACAAATTGCCTCCTTGTGGAATTTCTACTGAATCTATCTCTAGATGATCTCAAATAATTCATTTTGACCTCGAAAATCAAGAGATTTCTTAAAAGTCTTTTCTGAAAAGCAAAGATTTTAGTCTAGATGTTAAATTTCCATGTGTTATTTGAAGACTTCAATGCAAATATTTATGTAAAGGCTTTTCCTAATAAACTTTCTTTTTTAAAATAGATGCTGAAGGTATCAAAAACATTAAGCTATAATAAAAAGTGGAGATTAGTCTACACAACTTTGTTTTGTAATGAACGATAAAGATGATTGCCAATTCTTCAAGTGGAGGATCGTTTTGTTTCCCTTCTCAATAGTAGCCAATAATAGAATACTGGGTTATCTTATCTTATCACTATTTTACCTAAAGTAACAACTTAAAATAAATAAATAAAAAAGAGAGGGGAAATATGCTTTGCTACATTCTCATACGTTAGATGCGGACAGAGACATCAAGAGTTTTGGCTTTGGGTTCTTAGAAGAAGGAAAAAGAAAACCTGAAAATGGAGGATAGCTGAGATGGGACAGTGGTGGCTCAGGTTCCGTCCTCAGCTGGCTCAGGCTTAGGAAGAGCTGTACTTACTGGAGCAATTTGCAAGTGTAAGAAGTATCTCATGAAAATGCTGCACTATTGAATAAATACGTGAACCCCTTCCTAAGCTGTATTTGTAAAGGGAAATGTGAGAGATATATAGTTATACTGGCAGGAGTTACACTGTAGCAAGTATGATTAGTCACAATATTGCTAATTATAAAAGACATTGCAGAAGTACTGATTATTTTCTTGACTAAAATGGCATACTGGCTCTACTACGGTCCTCGCTAAGTGCCTGTGAAAGTTTGTCTCAGCCTAGTATTACAAGAATTATGTAACCAAGTATTTTTTAGCAATTACATTTAGGAGTTTGCAAGAAGTCTTTAAACATTTATTATAATACATCCAACAGATGTATGTATGAAAGCACTGGCTGTCTTTAGAGAGTGAAACTACCTGCAGATCTCTAAGCAACTAGCATCATGTTGCTAAAAGGGCTTCTTATTTTGATAAATTCTCTACATTTAGTCCCCATAACTTGAAGAGTCTGTATAAAATTTGCCATATGTATACCAGCTTTTATTCTAGCACATTTGAAGTTTAAATAAAACAAACATGCATATTAGTTGCAATATATAGCAATATATATACACATGTAATGTTTATATTTATGTATAACTCAGATTTTTAGCAATGTTTCAGTGTTTTATTTGCATATTTACATGCAAGTCTTGTGGGTGCTCCATTTTCTATGCATTGCTCATCCTCGCTCCCCCCAAAAAAGTTCTCCCTGCAAACAAACACGATATTGTATTTGTATTTAGATTTTTTTTTCCATTTTTCCCCTTAATCATCAAGGCCGGTTTGAACAAACAAGCAACTAATCTTATTTTCCATAATGTAAGGAACTCTTATTTGCCTTATTAGAACGTGTATTTTTTTTGTTTTGTTTTGCTTTGTTTTGTTTTTTACTCAGAAAGATGTATTACCAGAGGGCTTATTAGTTAAAGACTGGACCAGTGCTTTGGATTACAGGAAGTGTGCCCAAGATCATGCAAACATTAATGAGAATTAAATCTCCCAGGAGCAAAATTCATGGCATCACCATTCTGCTTGGGCACTTGGCCATTTTGAAAATCTGGTTACAACAGATACCAGCCCATAAAATGTCTGTTTTCCAAAAAGAGCATGAAAGAAACTCCTGTTGGAGGCAAAAATGCCTTAAAGCATATGATGATGTTGGAAGTCTTTAAAAGGGACATGTGTTATGAAACATGACTTGGCAGGAGGAACTTGGCCTTCAAACACCCACTCTGCAGTCAGATTTGGGTATTTTCTCAAGAGAATTTTGATTTTAATGAGAAAAGATATGTGATAGACCTTACTGTGTATCTAAAATGTAGTGTGTACAGTGACAAGAAGATACTAGGATTCCATGCCCAGACACATATATATGATGTGGAAGAAATAAAAAATGTTATATTACTTGGTAAATTTCTGATGCTTCTTGAATTTATATTACTAACTGATTCAAAGGAACATTTATGCAGACTGGGAGTTTGAACTGAAACAAAGATGTAGGTAAAAAAATATAAAATAAACTAATATCTGGCAAAGCAAAATTATAAACCTGAAAAACAAATAGGAAAAAAAAGAAAAAAGCTTTTGCATATAATTGTGGCTGTACCCCAGAACACTGAAAAAATCAATTTCAGGATTTTACTTTTGCTTCCTGAATAAGATTCTGAAACTGAAGATGGATATGCCTACCCTAGCTTTTTTAGGGATCTAACTTGTGGTGTTTATAATTTAAAATGCTCAGATATGCAGTCAGTTGTTCAGGGGAGTTGACAGCTTGGTAAACTAGATTTTTGGGGCCTTTCTGTTTGAATATTGTTATTCTATGATCTAATAAAAGCTACTGTTAAAAATGAAAGAACAAGGAATGAAAGAACACATTTTTCATAATTCTTCTACTACTCAAACAAACAAGCAAAAACAAAGAAAAAACCCAGCTCTTAATGCTCATGAAATACGCTGCGTATTTGCAGATGCTGCCTCATGGTCAGAATCATTGCTTCCAAGATCCATATCTGGTTGAAGCTTTCATCAATCAAATCCAACCTTGTGGCAACATGATAGGAAGTGTATTTAATCTCAGCTTCAGTATTTGTTTTGCTCTTGTCCCTTTATTTATTTTTGTCTTTGATAGCTTTATATATGGCTTTCTAACCGCAGCGTTGTACCTCCTGCTTTAAACCGTTCCTGCGGCGTTCTCCCCCCGTCTCGCCGCTTTGCGGTTCGTCATACCCCCTTCCCCGTTGTCTTTACTCCCTTCCTCTGAAGAATGAAACGTATTAGGAGTCAGCGCAGCGTCGGGAGCGTTGCAGCGCGGACAGCTGAGCGTACCAGGAGTAGTGGTTGTGAGCGTGTTTGTAAGGGAGCGGAGGAGAAGGTCTGGTGAGCGGACACCGGTGGGGAAGGACCTGGCGGCAGTGTTTGCTGCTGACGGACTTGCAGCATTCGCTCGTGTAGGACCCCCCTTGTATAATCTGTTCTCTTCACCTGCATCTGTCTGAACTGCTCTCCCTCTTTTTCTGTGTCTGATTCCTTTCCTTCTTCTCCCAGCTTTCCCCTCCTGGGTTTCCTTCTGTTCCTCCTCACTCATTTTGTGTTCCACGATTAACAGGAAGAGAGCAAGGTGAAACGTTTTTAGAGGAAAACTGTTGGGGCCAATCTGACATGTAAGCTTATTTTTGTATGTAAAATTCAGTGAAGAAATTATACAGCCTGGCAGAACAGAATAAAAAGGCTTCATAAAAAACGTAATTAACCAAATCTTGGTATTGAAATATCAGTACTTCATACTTCACCTCATTTTCCCTCTGATTTCATGACTATTCTGTGAGGATATTTTCTGCAATATTACTCGCTGTTAAATGTCCCATTTTAGAAATGTCAAAACACTAAGTGATTGCCTTAAGGAAAATATTCTACTCCCTAACTTCCCATTTTATGACATAAAGGAAACAAATTTTTGAATATACATGTGATTCTGTCTTTTGTCATCTTGAATTTATTATATTTTCTGAAATAAACACTTTTTCTTTTTGGGAAAAATAATACATTAACACACTGAATGGAGACCTTTCTTTCTAAAGTAAGATTAGAATTCTTTTAAAATGAGAAGTATTGAATCACTTTTTTTGCAAAACTCAAATTGTTTGAGTTCTGGGTTTTTACTGCAATTTAAATTTTTTGTTTCTTTCTTGCCAGCTGATGCCAGTTGACTTTTAATAAACTGAATAAGTCCTGTTTACAGAGTACCCATCCTTTCTGGATTCATGCGTGGCATTCCTAGGAACCTGACACGTTACCATCATTATCGAGGGGAGTGCTGGTGGTGGTGGTGGGAGGTGATAATTTCAAATGAGGATTGTTTTGTTTTGTTTTATTTATTTATTTATGTTACTGACAGAAAATTTAAGGCTTGCGTTGCCTTCTTTACGGTGTGATGTGTCGCTAGAACACGTATAGGTATTTGAGACGACAAAGCTTGCTGGGATAGTGTTGAAGGACTGTGTAGGATAGAGGCAGCCAAATATAGCGAAGCCTTATCCAGCTGTTTATTGGGAATGGTCCATGTCGTGGTCTGTTCCCTTATCTGTTGCCAAAAACACAGCAGGAGAAAACAAATCATTGACCATAACAGATGAGTTTTAGAGCTTGTGCTCACTGATTCTCCCCATATATTTAACTACAACCGCTCTCTCTCTTCTAAGTGTTCTGCTTTATAAAAAAACTACTTGAATATTCATTGGAACAGCTATCTCCTACCTTTTCTGAGCTAGAGAGTCATTCTCTAGTTCAATGAGTACGTTAATAGAACAGCTTCAAACGGGATGAATTAATAAAACACTGTTTCATCTGTTGGGGTTATGCTCTCAATAATGCCATTGCAAATGAAAATATTACCATTGAAACTGGGAAATATAAAAGAGTGATAAAGGTACAGGCGGAGACCCAGGCTCCAGGATCATATGTTCAAAAGAATTAGTTGAGCAGATGGTGTTTAGGGAGGCATAGAGAAAACAAAAGGATCCAGGGAAATGCAGTGAAAAACTCTTAAGCTGAGGCAAACAAACAAATAAAAAAGTACACCAATTCTGTTTAAAGTGAAGAGGAGGTAGGGAGGCTAAAGGGATCAGAGGAAGGAAGAAAGAATGCAAAAAAGACCACAAAGAGATAAGGAAAGTGCCAGATATGAGCATGATCACAGTAAGTGAGAAAAATGTAGTAGACACCGACAGTAGAAAATGCAAATAACCAGTGGAAGGACCAATACTGGGAAGACTAAAGGCAACTGAGAAAAAGGGAGAGAGAAAATATCTAGTTAGGGAGGGTTCTCCCCTTCGTTCATCCCTCCTTTTTATTCCATGCACTGAGGCACACGGCACCTTAATCTTTGAGGCAGATGTAGGTCCTTGACACTGCTCAGTATCAGGCCATGATCACCTACTACTTTTACTAATGGAACATATATGTGTGTGTCCACAAAGCAGCTCCTTCTAAGCTTAAATTTTAATTGTTTGGTTTTTCTTTCTTTTTTTCTTTTCTTTTCATTTCTTTTTTTTTTTTTTTTTTTTTTTGATGGAGATGGGAAATCTAGACAAACATATCCCAATCTTGAAGTTGTCAGGGAAAATTTGTTGAATTTGTTGCTTTTCTCAGATCAGATAGGTAGGGTTTTTTATAGCAAATAAAATGACAATTTCTGAAATAAAATTAAAGATTTCTTCCTTTCCAAAGAAGAATCAAAGCAAGTCTCAGTGCCTCACTCAGCACACTGTATTTTCAACTGTTGATCAGTTGGAGAAGGTGAGAATATTTTTGTTAATTTACAGACATTTCAGTGTCTACTGAAATTAATAGCTCACACTTTGTAAGACAATGTGTTTCTTTTAAGACTGTAAATGAAGATAAGGACTCTGCATAAAAGAGTTCAGAAAATGAGATACAGTCTTACAAAAATCTATATGCTATCTTCCCTCAATAGCTCTATGGCAGTGCAGCCATGAGGATTACCCACATAACCAGCACGTGCAGCTGTGTGCTTGCAGTGACTGAAACAAGACGCAGAAATTAAGTCTGTTTATCACTATTGTTCGTTGCTACATTAGTGTCTCAAGCAGCATTTACTATACTCTAATGGTGCATTTTATCTTTTTATTGCTAGTAATTTTAACTCTCATGCTATTAAGCCTTATAATTAGGAATTCTGTTCTGCAGATTGCCCATCATGGATCTCTTTAAAGATCCCTTGCAAGAGGTTACAAAAATGCTAGCGATGTTCTGCAGTGCATAATATATATCATTCTAACAAATAAAATTCTTGCAGGTGGATGTTACAATGATTATTTGTTCAAGCTTAATGAAGAACTCTGCCTAGACGAGGAGGCAGTTGAGAGCTAATGGGTAAAGATCAAAGGACAGGCTAGCATGGGGGACACTGTTGTGGGTGTCTACAACAGGCCACCCGACCAGGAAGAGAAAGTTGATGAGGCCCTCTGTAGACAGCTGGAGGTAGTCTCATGATCACAGGCCCTGGTTCTCATGGGGGACTTCAACCACCCTGATATCTGCTGGAGGAACTACACAGCAAGGCACAAGCAATCCAGGAGGCTCCTGCAATGCATTGATGATAACTTCTTGTCACAAATGGTGGAGGAGCCTACAAGGAAGGGTGTCCTGCTGGGTCTTGTCCTTACCAACAGAGACAGACTGGTTAGAGATGTGAAGGTTGGGGGCAGCCTTGGCTGCAGTGACCATGGGATGGTGGAGTTCAGGATCCTGCAGGAAAGAACTAAGGCAACAAGCAGGATTGCAATCCTGGACTTCAGGAGAGCAGACTTTGAGCTCTTCAGAGACCTAATTGGAGGAATCCCATGGGTTAAGGCCCTAGAAGGAAGGGGGGTCTGTGAGAGCTGGCTAATATTCAAACATCACTTCCTCCAAGCTCAAGAGCAGTGCATCCCAAGGAGAAAGAAATGCAGCAAAAGGGGCAGGAGACCTGCATGGGTGAGAAGGAGGACCCAGGCAACTATAGGCCAGTCAGCCTCACCTTCATCCCTGGAAAGGTGATGGAAGAGCACATTCTGGATGTCATCTCCAGACATATGGAGGAGAAGAAGGTGATCAGGAGTAGCCAGCATGGATTYRCCAAGGGGAAATCSTGCTTAACCAATCTGATAGCCTTCTMTGATGGMATGACTGGCTGGGTAGATGAGGGGAGAGCAGTGGACGTTGTGTACCTTGACTTCAGCAAGGCTTTTGACACTATCTTCTCCCAGAACATCCTCCTAGATAAGCTCAGGAAGTGTGGGTTAGACAAGTGGACAGTGAGGTGGATTGAGAACTGGCTGAAAGGCAGAGCTCAGAGGGTCGTCATCAGTGGCATGGAGTCCAGCTGGAGGCCTGTGGCTAGTGGAGTCCCGCAGGGCTCAGTACTGGGTTCCATCCTGTTCAACTTCTTCCTCAATGACCTGGATGAAGGGACAGAGTGCCTCCTCAGCAAGTTTTTTGATGATACCAATCTGGGAGGAGTGGCTGACACACCTGAGGGCTGTGCTGTCATTCAGAGAGACCTGCACAGGCTGGAGAGTTGGGCAGAGAGGAACCTCATGAGGTTCAAAAAGGACAAATGCAGAGTCTGCACCTAGGGAGAAATAACCCTAGGCACCAGTACAAGGTGGGGGCGGACCTTCTGGAGAGCAGCTCTGCAGAGAAGGACCTGGGAGTGTTGGTGGATGACAGGCTGACCATGAGCCAGCAATGTGCCCTGGTGACCAGGAGGGCCAATGGGGTGCATTGGGAAGAGTGTCGCCAGGAGGTGGAGGGAGATGATCCTGCCCCTCTATTCAGCCCTGGGGAGGCCTCATCTCGAGTACTGTGTCCAGTCCTGGGCTCCACACTACAAGATAGACCTGGAGCTACTGGAGAGAGTCCAGCGTAGGGCTACGAAGATGATCAGAAGGCTGGAGCATCTGTCCTATGAGGAACAGCTGCAAGAGCTGGGCCTCTTCAGCCTGGGGAAGAGAAGACTGAGGGGGGATCTGATCAATGTGTACAAGTACCTGAAGGGAGGGTGTCAAGGGGACAGAGACAAACTCTTTTCAGTTGTCCGGTGTGACAGGACAAGAGGCGGTGGGCAAAAACTGAACCACATGAAGTTTTGCCTGAACGTGAGGGGGAAGTTCTTCCCTGTGAAAGTGACGGAGCCCTGGCACAGGTTGCCCAGAGAGGTTGTGGAGTCTTCTTCTCTGGAGAGCCTCAAGACCCGCCTGGATGTAACCCTGTCTACCATGCTCTAGGTGACCCTGCTGAGCAGGGAGGTTGGACTAGATGATCTCGAGAGGTCCCTTCCAACCTTACCGACTGTATGATTCTAAGAGAGTTCAATTCAAATTTCATAACTTGAATTCTATTTTGAAATCAACTATATTTTTTCATAATAAGTTGAATAAGTTTATTGTTTTGACCTGAGGGTTGAAAAAATTCTGATCTATTTCTGGTAGGGTTGATGAAAGTAAAGCTACTGTTAAAATAACATGTTGTTTAGGCATAACATATAAGGACGTATTTGTTCTGTGAAGACTGTGAGCCATACTGGTTTAATGAGCTGTGCCAATTACTTTTGTAACATGCCTACTTTTCTGTTACAAGTTACATGATTTGTAGATCAGAAAATAGAAACTATCATCTCCTGAGTTTTAGTTCTCTTATTTATATCATAATTTTAGAAAATACCTTGAAGATGATGAGAGAAAAATCATAAAACTTATATTAAATATTTTTCCTTTTTTTTTCTGAAGTGAGGCTATTATTTTAACACATAGTGACCCAAACCAATAATATGAAATACAGTTCTGAGCATATTATTCTGTGTCCATTCTCTCTCTCTCTCTTGGTCTCTCTCTCTTTTTATTGTTATCATTACTGAAATATTATTGTTGTTCTTAGAGTGCCTTTGATTTCCCAGTCACTGAGTGATCATCTTATATTCTTTCCTGATCATTTAGCCAGTCTGCTCAAACCATTCCTTGTAGTGAGCACTTTCTACTATAATGTTAGCAGTATGATACTTTTGAGCCTCAGGTTTTATGGATGGCTTTTACCTATTGCAAGTATCATTGTAACTACTCACAGTACCAAAAGTTAGAAAGATGTGTAAATATATAAATGTGTCAGTATTTGGATAGCCTTTCCCTTTCCATAGTATACTATCTTGTGTTAAACAGTAGGATTTTATAGATGAACTGCTGAAAAGTCGGTGTTCATTCTGATATATTTTATATAAAATGCATCTTGTCATGTGCTAGAAAAAGTCAGAACCTTTATTAATCTGGCAAGTTATTTCATTAAGAATCATAATATAGTTATTGGAAGTTTCTGAGCTTTCTTTTTGTCAAGTCATCATTCACAACATGACTCTCAGTACGGCAACACTGAGGTTGAAAGGGACCCATGGAGCTCATCTAGTTCAGCCCCTCTGCTCTCCTCCTCCATTAGACTTTGTTTCAGTGGTGTTTTTAACATCTCCAGTGATGCACATTCGACAGCTTCTCAAAGGAGTCTCTGCTGATGTGTGACCACCCACAAGAGGAAAGAGAAATTTGTTATGACTGACCAGAATTCTGCCTGTTCAGTTTCTGTCTCTTGTCTCTCAGGACTCCCTAGGTAGGTGTCTGTGGCGTGTAATGGATCATGCTGCCAATAAGCCTTCTAGCTAACTTTCAGTTGGGATAGCTCTCATTTTCTATCATTTGTCAACTGTTTTTCTAACAGTCAAAAGTTCTCTAGCATCTTTATCAGATCCTAGAATTAATGGCTTCATGATTAAGATTTTAGGTCACATCATTTTAAAGCTAAGATAATTATCCAAGTATTTCATCATTTGTATTGCTGTGGTGAATATTGTACTGTTGCCCTTTCACAGCCTGTGGAATAGAATCAGAAGAAATGAGCTAATTCCCAGGGGTAAAAGTCTATCAAACAAAAGGGAAAACTAAGATTACATTGTGTTTGATTATGATGGTAGTCATTGTAATGCTTATTATTAAATGTCTTTTGTAATGCAAAGGCGGAAGGCAGATATGAGCAAGAGGGACTTATCTAACTTAGTGCATGAAGTCTCCAATGGCTGTGGCTGAATTAGTCACTCTAGGCTACCTATGTTCTCAGTGGAATAAAATAGGCCTTTTAGGAGCTGCTCATCTCTCAAGTAGACCTCTGAAGTCAGTCAAATTAATTGCAATTCTCCAATCACTGTAAAGGCAATCAAAGGTATCCAATTCTGGTGATACATGTGTGGTCAGATGAAGTCAATTAAAGATGTTTTTTGTTTAGTTTTTAATGGATACAATCAGTGCCAACCTGAAGACAGCAGGACTGAATTATGTTCTGCGACACATGACACTAAATTTGATGTATATTCCCCCCTCCCCTCCCCTCCTGTGTTTGCAACGGTGAATTTAAAATGGTATGATGGAGTGAGATTTCGGGGGACATAGGGAAGTTCATGAAGCCAGAATTTGATCTACTTTGACATCAGTATATGTAGAGTAGTAGAGGATTCATTGTTTAACAGTATTAGTTAGTAATGGAAAGTTATATTAAATGAAAAAACAGTAACTTCAAGACAAAAGGAAAAAAAAGGAAAGGAATCATTAGTTTCATTTTAAATAATTCCCTGAGCTAAATATATAATAGTTTAATATTGTATTTTACATTAAAATTGTTATGACTTTTGCTTGTGAAGAAAGAAAATGCCTTGTCTTTGAATTCACTTGCACACAAATGGGACGTACTAGTTCTACCAAAGACTGGCTTTAGTAATGATTTCCCCAAATCAATGCTAATAGAAGTAAGTCTGTGTTATGTGGAAATACTGACAGATATTTTGGAAGGACAAGTACTTAGTGTTCTGTATGCTTCATTCACAAACACTACTACAATTATGCATGAAGAAACAGCAGAAGCACATAAGGTCAGATATTTGCATGAGAAAATTCTTTTGGGGCTGTGTTTAAAGTTAGCTTTATAATTCTGGTAAGGGGTAGAATTGATTAATAATTTTTGCTCAAATTACTCCCCTGATTGTAATAGTTATTTCTATAGTTTGTTATAGAACTAAGCATGGTCTGGCACTTTCTTAGAGGTTAAGGCAAAACTGGGATGTACTGTCTGCAGAAATTAAGTTCAATCACCAAATCTCATCACCCTGTTTTAGCATGAACACACAACCTCCACAAGACTCTAGGCTGGGAGAAGGAGGAACAAGTAGTTGGTGTCATACTGTGTAACATTACAAAAAGCAGTCAGATACTATGAAAATAAAGTGAGATGAGTCTGCTGCAGCTTGACTAAGAAACTATATCCATCATCCACACATAGCAACATGATTTTACAACTGCAAGCTTCTTTTTAATGTAAATAAAGAAGCCAAAGAATGAAAGAATCAGAAATAATGGGAAATTCCAATATTTTTAGTATTATGATAGTTTCAGTTAACTGCCAGTGAATGAATTTTAGTTCAGCAAATGCAGTTCTTGTCAATCAGTAGGAGCTACATCTGTTTATCACAATGCTCATTGATTCTTAAGAGAGAAGAGTCAAGAATATTCCTAATTCTTATTGAAGCTCCCTGGAATATATATATCCAGATTTTGTACATTTGCAATTTTTCCCACTGAACTTTTACAAATGAAAACTGAAAAAATGTTGTAGATGCTAAAATGACTTTGGAGATACATCATAATACAGAGGTCATAATTAAAACAACTAGAGATTTGAATTTCAGATAGCCACTACTCTTTAGGACATTGTGGCTAAGACTTCACAATCTTAAATTCTTTGTAGAGAGAGGCTAAAAGCAAGGAAGATCCTTTAGAAATGCACGCTTTCGTGAGACTCTAAACCCTTTTGTAACAGAAGGTAAATTCATTTTGTTATAGTTTTTACTTTCCACCAGTTAAACTACTTAAAGTGGCTGTATAGCAGTTGCAAGGCTTTTATATGAACTCTCAATAAAGAGCTTCCTTAGAACAGTCCTGCATTCTTGTTGAATTTATCACATTGCTGCTGTAGGAAATATGTCAATACTTGACCTGGAAGGAAGGACAGGGCCTTGCCGTTACTATTTCCTAGCCGCCCGGAAAGCCCCCACCCTTTGTAGTCAAACTATGGTGGACTGCTCCAGCTGCTTCTCCCCGGGTGGTGTTCAGGCTTCACTCTGTGCCTCTAAATCTATCTATCTTGTTTTGTTTTTGCTGTACTCCTGATTTGAACTCCATCTGCCTTGTGGCCTCCAGTCTCTCTCTCTTTTTTTGAGTGTTTTTGACACTATCTTATGCAGAAATGTTGTCATTTGCAGTAAGACTCATTCTATTAGATGACTTTCTTGACTTTGCAGATTTTAGTTTGCCTTATCAAGAGTTGATTCCAGTAATTGTAACAACTGTAATTGTTCTTTTTTTGTTGTTAGTGATCCCAATTGCAATCTCATCTTATTTAGGCTTTGCAAGACTATCTTTTTTTGACTCAGGCGTTCCATGTGTTACACCATTCACTGATTCTCCTTTGGCCCTCTTTTTGTACTCCAATTTGCTTTTTTTCCAATAGATCTACATCACTGTTAATTTCATAGCTAACTGTTTCTATCTTAGTCATCTGAAAACTCATGAGCATATTAGCTGCCTCAGAACCAGCAGTTATGAGACATCAGGCTCTCCTGATTGTCTTTTCTTTTTGGTGGTGATGACCGCTTACAGTTAAACAGTCTATTCTAAGTAAGTCATTCAGTTTATGTCACCGTTGTCTTCTGAATTCCTCAAATTTTTGTAATAGTGAAACTTTTAAGTGCAGAAGTCTTCCACTGTTCTTTTCTGCTTTCAAGTGATCATGTCTGGCAAGGGGCAGAATCCAGATATTTGGTGTTTATGGTGTTTCCAAGAAGCCTACCTAATCCTATAACCTTCCAGGTTGCATCTCTACTGAAGTGGCCTTTGCATGTCACAGCTTGCAACCCTACGGCTAAACTTGCTTTCTCCCAGAACAGAGTAGCCTTGTCAGTGCTGCCTATAGGGAAAAGTGCTGGCCAGTGCTGGCCCCCCGAAGTTGAACAGTTTTTGACATGGGTCAAAATCAAACCAGGAAGCATGCTAACAGTAAAACAGGATGGACAGTCATGGACCAGTGTTTGAGCCTGTCCTATGACCCTATTTATTTAGTTATGCTAAATAAATAATTTATTAGTTAGTATTGCTTTCGAAATATATATATTTAGGGAATTCAGCTGTTACAGGTTCTGTTCTTCAGGAGCAGGAATTGATTTGCTCTCAGAACCTGAAGTAGCAGGATTGCTTCACTTTATAATTCCAAATATTGAGCAGTTAAGACATTCCCCAGGACAGAGGGAGTCCCACATTCAGATGTCTTTTATGCTTTATTTGGAGCAAAGATTTGAGCTTTGATTGCGTATTTCTGAACTCCAAGGCTTGCAGAGTCATTCTGTCTTTATCTTTAGTCCAAAGAATACTTAATTACTGAAAAGTGAAGTAAATGTCTACAGAACACATTATAGTGTACAGTTTCAGTCCTCCATTTGAAAAGTAATTATTTCAGTGGGTCTAATAACTACATATAATTATAAAGTCTTTACTAGGTAATCTAAAACAACATAATTCATTGAACATTAATGATATATAGTAATTTGGAAAAAAAAAATGAAAATATTTGTGAACTGAAGGTATCCTGCCTTCCAAATTGACTTGTTTATAAGGAATTCAAACGTAAATATATCTGACATATTTCTCTTCTCTGCATTGCTCTGGAACATCATGTGCCTTTGGCAGTTTGCTGTTCTGGTCTAAGTATTTCCATTGCTTTTGCAGCTTCAATAGTTTAAGAAAAATTCATTTCAGCTGGCTTTTTAGATTGTTTGTGAAGACATCCTTTAATTAATTTGACCAGGAACTGGACTTCCCTGTACAATTGAAAGATTTATAATTAGCATTCTCATTTTCACTTGAGCTGAAATAGTACTCTACATTCTTTCTATTTAGCTTTACTTGTTGTGATGCTTTTTCCTTCTGTTCTTTCAAAGTTACCCTCATTTGTGTGCTTCTGGAAAAATACAGTAATTATACCCTCATGAATCACAACCTCTATCCTGTTAATTACAATTAAGGGAATCCATACATTATTATATTTAGATTTCTGTATAAATCAAGACAGGAAGACACAATGTGGGTTTTAGAAGCTGATTGTTTTCTCATCTCCTCCTTCTTTATTTTAATGCTTAGATCTGCAAATTGCAAGAACCAGATGGAGACCAAAAGCATCCAGCTAATAAATTTAACTTCTCATCCTCATACTTTTAAGTAGGAGATCTTTTTTAAAAAGTTTACCTGGTTCTCTTCCTACAAGACTCTTGTAGTTTGTCCTCTCTGAAATATTCTGTCCAAGAATAATGTGATGGCCTGTTCTTCTGTATTCCTAGATTTATCTAGAGAGTTCACATAATGAAAACTATACCTTCATCTGTGTGAGGCTGGAAGTAAATCTCTGTGCACTGTAAAAGTTAATATTCCTATTGAGCTAGAGAAGATCAACTGCTAGAAAGCTGAGTTACCATTGCTTTTAAAGAGGCTTTTTCATACAGGATTGCTGGCTAGTTTATGTTTGTTGTGTCTTTTTTGAGGGGAAGAGGGAGGAGGGTAGAGTTAAAACAACTACCAGACAATTCAGAGATACGTAGATCTTCCAAAATTTTCTTTCCTGTGCAAGAGATGTTCTTCCTGGGTGGTTGCCTGCAGAATCAGTCCTGCTTAAGGAAGTAAGGAATTCTGTCTGTGAGCAAATACCCTTCTGGGAGCTGGATGAGAGGGGAGAAGATGGTCCAATAGCTCAGTGCAACTCCACTCACTTTTCCCTTCTCTTGAAAGAGTTTTATTTTACCCTTTGCATTTCCTCTTCTCCATCATGCACAATTTGGGATGGACCAAGGAGTGAAGGAATTCCCTTCTCTCTTCAGCAGAAAATAGAACAATATTGCTGCTGGTGGTGTTACCTCACTCGTAAGCTACAAGAAAATCAAAGATCAAGTGCAAGGAAACAGATAAATCAGGCAGAATTATGAAAGGAGCCCAGAGAGAGATTTGACAGGAAGGTGGAGCACAGAAGTAATTGCCTTGAAGGCAGATGTAGGAGGAGAGCTCCAGAAGCAGGACCAGGGTGGAACAGTGAACCACTGATGAGTTCAAAGACTCAGCAGTCCACAAGCATGTATTGGTTTGGCACATTTTTAAGGATGTGAATTTGGGAATTTATGTCCAGACTTTTGAATCTCTGAGATTGTCGGTGTTGATTTTATGTAAGGCTTTAGTCAGCTGTTCATTCTGCTGTAATTTTTTTTTTAAGATAATGAATTAAAAAGTATTAGCAAACAGTTGGAAGCAGAAACAGAGGCTTTGACTCTGATCCTTTAATTACATAGATACAAAGCAGTATTACGCATAGGGGTTCTTCCCTGTGGATCTAATTGGACAATTGGCTTCCAGAAAATGTTTATTGTTGATCTACAATGTACAGACTGTTAGTGCTTTAAAATATATATATTTGCCTCATCTGTACATTTCAGGTAGTGGTTTCCTGGGTATTTGCTATGTTTCTTCAGATCCCTGGCTTAAAATTTAGATAATTCTGGGAGCAAACAGTCTTCCTGCTATCCTGCTGCATGCAGTGAAGCTTCTGACTAATACTTACTACTCAGATGAGCAGTTTCAAAAGTGATATCTCACTTCACTGATTTTTCAACTGTCTTGCAGATTAGTGGAGGAGCACACTACAGCATCTTGGAAACCTTTATTCTTGTGTTTGAGGAGAACCTAAAGAATGGACTGGTCTCCCTGTTCAGAACTGATTGACTGAGGGGTGGACAATAGTTTTCCAGCTACTCTCAAATCACTATTAATTAAGGCAAGAATTAAGAATACATTATATTGAAATATAAAATTTAATAGTATAGCTGTTTTATTTAGAGACAGATAAACAAACATAAACAACTCTCCCACAACCGATACCTTCCTGCTCTCAAGTTTATGTTCACATAAGTTTTACTCTATTTCATTCAAATAAAAAGCTATGATATTTACATGGTGTTAGCTTGTATCCAAAAATCAACAAGCCTCATCCTGATGTTCTTTCCCCTGGAAAAAAATATCTTCATTTGGAAACAAATTTGTTTTTATATATCTATACTCTCCCTGACAATCCAATTAAAGATCCAACTTTCTCAAAAATGTTTCCCAAGAGCCATAAATTTAACAATCATGATATGTGTTTTTAACTTATTATTCAGAAGACTTTTGATCTTTAATGAGAGTTTAGCCAGAGAGAGAACATATTTATTAAAGGCAAATCCATAACTTACCAAATATGCTGCTAAACTGATTATAGTTTGACTTGCCCTGTTGTGAATGGAAATTTCTCTCAGGACTGATAGGATGAGGTTTATATCTCAGTACCAGGCTCTTTACGCATACACTTTCACATTTTTTATATGTAGTTCTGTAGTTTACAAGTAGCTTTTAGCAGAGAATCAGTGATGATAATCATTAAACACATCTGGGGACAAAGCATTTTTGGTGGTAGTCACCCCTAAAGCTAGCTTGTGGGTTCTGAGGAACGCTGGGGAAATCCAACCAATTTCAGTCTGAGACTGAATGTGAACTTCTTACTTTTTTTTTTTTTCCTCCATGTGTTTTCTAGTCCTGGTTGTGTGATGGGAGATACAGAAGGTAAGAAAGATAAATATTAGTTTGATTTAGTTTTGTGTCTTGATAATCATAAGTTTTTTTTGTTTTTTTTTCCTCAGAGAAATTTGGAATTGGTGTTGTTTATGTGGCAGTTTATTGATTCTGATTTTCCAGTGGATTTAACAGCAGAGTAGATGCTCTTACAAAAAAAAGAAAAAAAAAACAGATACATTTTTGTACTGCCAGTTTTATAAACAGGACTGTATGACTGCCTCTAATGACGTAGGAACAGGCCAGCTGGAGTTGTTGGCCTGGTCCAGGGCTTGGCTGTGCTGCTTCCCTGTCAGCTGGGTTCCCCCTTCTTGCACCGTTGTCCTGATCTGTTGCTCGGTTCTGACTGCTCTACTTGCTGGCAGGAACCATATTTACCATCACTGTGATCACCATGCAACCAGCAACTAACTTTGGGTATTTTCCCCTCATTTCCTCCCCACCACCTCCTCCTTTGCTTTTAAAAACTGGCAAAGTAAAATCCTCCTTCCTTTTCCTATCATCCCTATCTCCTTTTCCTCCATTCCCTGAGCTTCTTTACAGCTAGGAAAGTCAGAGATAAATTAATCATGTGTAAATATTGTGTCATAGTCTTATTCAGTAAAATAACAATAATCTGCACTTTATTAAACAGTTTACTATAATCTGCCAAAAAAGAACAGGAGGGAAGAAAAGAAATCCTCATCTCTCTTTTACAACCTTCAGTAAGGGTTTAATAGTAGATACTGTAGCAAGGTCTCATACTACTGAGATTTAATGATATTGACAAAATGTACTGTAGCATATCTGCTAAAGTACTGAGCTACAGTTTGTCAAAATAAACAAATACAGTATAATTTGTCATAAACATTTTTAATGGAGTTTATTCCTCTCATTTTGAAAATGTAGTAATTCCTAGGACATTTCTCTGGCATTAATGTCAAGTAACTTTATTATATGACATCAGATAAATTAATTTTATTTATGTAAAGATTTTTTTCTGCAGCTTGTGAGCACAGCATCTGAATGCCATGGCAACAGCTTGAGTTTGGTTTCACAGTATCTTCTCATGGTGGCGAAGTGAATGATTTACTTTTACAGTGCAGAAAGCTGGTGTTTGTGGATTCTTCAAGTTTTCATAACTCCAGTGTCTGAATGTTTCTCATCAGTCCGCCAGATAGGGTTGAAAGCTATCACGTTGAAGGTGCATCTCCATTTATGAGACCAAATCGGCAGCGCAGCCTGGTGCTGCAATCAGACAGCGCAGGAGGGTTCTTGGTGTTAGGCTGTTAGTGGGAACATGAATTTTATGGGACATTTCTTCAGCTCCAGTGGAACGGCACAGCCTATTTCATGTAGTGGAGACTGTAAACTGTTAAGCTGTCAGTTGATTCATGATCAGCTGTTCCAGGTGCCTGGGGACACTGAGTGGGATTAGAAGCAGTGGCACCATGCTTCAGACTCAGGATGCAGATGTCACAGCAGAGCGTTGTTAGACGGCAGCTACATGCACACACTCACTATGCAAAGTTTGGCAAGTCTAGACTTTGAATCCCAACTCCATTAGCTTCTGTGGCAAAAAATCCTAATAATTTCATCAAGGTTAAGAATACATTATGAATCACATCTTCAGCCATGTCTACATAGGTGATTTAAATATGTCTGGGAAATACTGAGACCTGCTGGCAGGGAATGACCCTCTCCCTTAGAAATGAATTATTTTACCCTGTAAAGTGAAGTGGCCACGTCCATGCTTGACTAAGGCTAGTGATCCATCCAATATTTAGACAATATCAAGCACTGACCTGCAGTGCCTGGGAGCAGTCTATGACATTGCTTCTGAGGACTTTGTAGAGTATCTAACTTTTATAGAAAATTTGTGGAAGAGTTGTAGCTAATACCCAGATGATCATGTTTCAAGATAAGTCTTTCTGTGTGATAGAAAGAACATTAATTTTATTTATTATTCATTTGATTGACTCTCACACCTGGAGGTGATCCCAGCTTCAGGGGAATAATACTTTTCTTTTAGTAAAATTTGAAGATAGATTTGACAATGAGGATGTCTTTTTAGTTTTGCAGCAGTAAAAAAGATTAAAGAAAAAAAAAGGGGGAAGCAGAGATCTATATCTTGACTTTGGTGAAGCCAGGAAGTTCATCTTGGTAGTGTTCAGATTGTTCTGTTGTCACTGGATTACACAGATAACCAGCTGTGTTAGAGCTGCAAAGTAGGCCATTTAGTTGAATCAAACATGAACTTTTTTCAGAGTTATTGTGATTTGGAATGAAGTCTGTAGAAAGCTTAGTGCAGGAATGCAATTTTGCAAATGCTTTTTGCTGTCCCCTTTGATATTCTCAAGAACAGAAAATATCAACTTGAAAAAACAAATGTGCTTGGCAGGGAGTGATGCTAGGTATGTGAAAAATGAATTTATATTATGGCCCTGTATTCCCCTTGGAACATTAATACAAGGAAGTGCAAGCTATTTTATTAAATCATGGATTCTTGGCATGGAATCTGACAGTTCTCCCCAGACATTTTATTTTTAGCGTTGCAAAGCTGCCTGTCACGCTCCCACGTCTCACCTGCAAGTAGAGTGCTAGAAACAACAATGGGTTACTAGCAGGCATTAAGTGTAAACCTAGCCACTTATATCAGCAACATCCTTAAAGACTGCATTTCAGAGTTTATGCCAAACTGCTGTATTTGCTGACACCAGCTGATATAACACATTTTGGTTAATCCTATAATCTAGAATGGAAAATGAATTTGCTGCATATTTGTGACAAATTCTTTTCGGAAATAACTGGAGTTAAAAAAACAACAAATGATCTACCTGTTGTCACATGCATCTTGTTCAGTCACGGACAACCAGGCTGACATTTTCCTGTGAATGTTTCCCAGAGGGGAGGGTTTTTTGGTCTCTGTCAGAAGATACGCACCCTTTATACACTTCAGGTCTCTCATACTTCCTCAGGCAGAGAGATTGTCCAGGTGTCTAATAATCTTGAGAGATAACTCATAAAAAGTATTAGAGGGAAACTGGGTCCTACTGTTTCATGTTACAGCCAATTCTTATGTAATATAGCCCCCAGCTTTCCAGTGACCCCATAACCATTGCTTTTGTTGCATATTTCTTTAAGAATAGTAAGTGAGAGCTGAACAGAAATCTGCATATAAATATGAAGACTATTTTAAAGACTATATAGCTTTTCTCTCAGTGCTTTATCAATTCTGACTCTATTTCTTTAAACTTGACCAAAGTATTGCCCTGGTAGTCTGAATCAGATTATTACTCATGCCTCAAGGGCAAGAGTCTTGCTCCCACTTTGTATTGGTTAGATAAGTAACTTGCAGCTTGTGTTCACATTGCCTAAAGATTAGATAAATTGTTCAATGGCACACGTTAGCACAAAATAAAATGAAACAGACATTTTTGTGACATTGATTTTATATTTGTCCCATTCATTTTGTGTTAGTAAGTAAAGTGAAAGCCTTTCCACTGTTGAAACCGTAGGCAAAGGCTACTTTCTTTTGTCTCTCTCCTTTTCTATATGCAAATAAAGTATGGTGTTATTACACCGGAGACTTTGATTTAGACTTAAATAATTGAAATGAATGAAGTTTATTCATATTTATTAAAGATAGATAAAGTTTCTATGATGCTCTTTTCTGAGCTTTTTGTGTTCTCAGGAACATTATTTTACATGCTGTTTGTTTTCTTAGACTCAATGCTGAAATTTCCTTGAATTTTAATTATTCCTTATTTCTTTCAGGCTTTGGACTTGCTACATGTATAGGACTTTTCAATATCATTTAAGTGTTCCGATCTTTCATAGCATGGTCACTCATTACTGATGTGACATAATTTACATGTGACATAATTTACATCAATATTCATCTTTAGAGATCTTCCATATCTGTAAACAACTGTGTTTTTCCCCCTTCCTTACTGATTGGTGATAAATAAATTAGATGCTGAATTATCGTGTGTGTGTGTGTGTGTGTGTGTGTGTGTGTGTGTGTGTGTGTCTGTCTGTCTGTAACTGCAAATGTAGGCTTAGTTTCTGCCCAAAACATCATCCTTTACAAATGACGGAAAAAGACAAAAAATAAGAATAACCATCTTTCTAGGGTTCTTTTGGTAGAAGCTACTGAGATCATCCAGAGAGGATGGTGCATAATGGTGGGGAAACGTTGGTGCAAGGCACGTCTCCTTCTGTGTCCTTCCACATGGAGTCAGCCAGCTCGAGTGCAGAATCTTATGGTCAATTCTTGCTATATAGCTAACAAAAAAAGATTATTTTCTTACAGAGATAGGCCAGTTGCTCTTCCAGGACTTTATAAGGTCCATATATCCTATTACATTTGCCACTGGATTAGTTGTCAAGGAGTCAATTTCTGTACTGTAGAGATACTTAACTGACTTAGTTTCACAGTTGTGTGTCTTAACTGACTTTCATGGAGTTATTTCTGATTTACATTCTTAAAAGGGAATGATTTCTTTTATAAAATGATTATTTTATTAATTCATTCAGCTTCTGGAACTTGCATATTGTCCTACGAGAAACCCTTTTGAAGGTCAATATCACATTATTTTCAATACCTCACTAGAAGTCCCAAAACCTCATCCTGCAAAAAAAAAAATAACATCTATAAGTAATTCATTGAATGTGCTTTCCATGAATTCCTTGCTGTCACTCATGTTTGAAGAAAGCATTGACTGCATAACAGTTTGCTGGACTGAGTCTTTATTCTGTTTATTAAACTATCTGTTCACATAGAAATCAAGTGATCGTTGAGGTTGGAAGGGTCTTCTGGAAATCACCTGGTCTGACCCTCCTGGGCAAAACAGGCTCACCTCAGCAGGTTGCTCAGGGCCTCATCCAGTCAGGTTCTGAATGTCTGCAAGGATGAAGACTTCACAGCCTCTCTGGGCAACCCCTTCCTGTGATTGATCACTCTCATGGGAAACATGTTTTTTTATTATGTTTAAATGGAATTATCTGTATTTCGATCTGTACTTATTGCCTCTTCTTTCACTGGATACTACTGAGTCTGACTCTATCTTCTTTATCCCTCTATCAGATATTTATACGCATTGATAAGATCCCTTTGAATTTTCTATTTCTCCAAGCTAAACAATACCACCTCTCTCAAACTCTCCTGGTATGTCAAATGCTCCAAACACTTGATCATCTTTATGACCCTTTGCTAGACTCACTTCAGTATGTCCATAGTCTATTTTCTGTGTGAAAATACATGAAATATACATTCACAGGCATGGATGTGCGTGTATGAATATTATTATTTTCACCATAGTGTTAGAACCGCTATTTGGACAAATGAATGTTTTCTGTCTCAGTGCCCATCAGTTACTTCCACTCAGCTCTTCAGTGCCATTCATCCTGCAAGAGTGGCAGGCATTTATTTCATCTGTAGTATTTTGTGAAATCATAAATTCAGGATTATATGAGTAATAACTTGAATGTTTTGGTGTTCACGAGGTAATTACTATATTCTAGCTATATAATATCTGCAACAGAAGGCCATGGTGTTTATTAACATAGGACTGACTGATCTTATTGACTTAAGAGGAAAGGCCATGGAGGTGTGGTTATTTGTTTGCTAGCACTTTGATCCCTCTCTCCCTTCCTCCTTCTCTTTCTCACTCAACTTCTCAGAATTACAGTACTTTAAAGCTTCCTGTTACATGATAACCCATTTTAATGTAATTAAGCTGCTCGTGAATCAAAAATTCCATTGCAAAGATGGAATGAGAAATGCACGGTGAGGTACCGAGAAAAGGCACACCAAGCCCCAAGAGTTTTAATTGAAACAGTGGCTTTGGGTTTTATTTTCTTAGTCATTTAGCACGTCTTTTAGCTGTATATGCCAAGACAGTAAATCACTGCCTGTAAAAGTTTACCTTTAAGATTAAGGATCTATGACAAAGATTTTCCTCTTACTCTGTATTTGTTATAGTGGTATAACAGTCCAGAACTGAGGTTCTACACATAACCACAGTATCACAAAATTAACCAGTGGTGAACGTGCTTGCTCTCAGCAAGCAGTGTGGCCACTAACTCTGGTAGCAGCAAGATGAGCAAAGGGCTCGCTCGGTGGCTGCTCTACGCTCTCGTTCAGAAGCTGCTTAGATGCTACATGCTGCAAGAGAGCGTGTTGTAGAAGTCAAGTCCAGAAAACATGCCTCTCTTCCATGCCTGGGCTAAAATATCAGTAATTTGTTGTCTCGGTACACGTTTTTTTATTTCTTATGCTAAAACAATGTGCTATGTGTAAATACTATAAATTCTGTAATCTCTTCTGTGCTTCATCTCCTCCTTGTAGTTTGCTGGCTATCAATGGCAATGACTTTCTTTTTTCCTCCAAAATACTGAAAAATCCCATCAGATTATCTTTCATTTTAGGACCTGAGAATTTATTTTACTTCCTGAAAAATACAGTAAGAGAGACACTGATAAAAGAGATTCTTCTGAGCTGAGCTCAAATACTGTTCAGCACCATTAGGCAGAGATGGACAAGTGTTATGTATTAAAAATATGGCAATATCACACACATACAGTTAAGAAAAGAAAAGGTTTTTTTATCTAAGACTGTCAAAGAGAATGTGCTACCAATAGCACAATAATAACAATCATTGAAATTAATATATAATAATAATTTAAAACCAAGGAAATTATCACTAAAAGCAAGCGTAACATATAGAATGACCACAGTTGTACCACCGCAGTTACAGTGATGCAATATTAAAAAGAAATATTTCCTTCCATCCCTAGACTATTTTAGTTGAATTCTAAAATGTATCTGTAATCTGCAATGCAAATGTGTTTTCAGTTCAATTACCCTGATTTTTTTAATTATTTTTTTACATTCATTAGGGTAGATGTCATAATTTCATGAGATATGTATGTAGTTTTTAGCATAATTTGTTTTCTACTAAGGATTGAAACTTCTACTACGATTTTAATAAGAATGATTTTTTTATTCAAGTATAAGCAATCCTGAAATGTAAACCAAAGAGATGTAAACCTCCAAGCATTTTAAATGAAATTTGTGTTTTTGTATCATTTTAATGTCTTGAGAGTTTTATCCAAACAATTTGACAGAGTCAACAAAACATTTATTTTTTTTAACTTAAGATATATATCAGCTAGCATTCACATACATTAAAAAAAATAAAATTCTATCAATAGCCTTGAAATTCTTATTGTTGTTTTCAAGATTTATCAATTAATATTTTAGTTGTGTTTTTATTAAAACAATATTTATTTTTATTAACATTCCAGTAAACTGAGATTCACCTTTTTAGGAGTTCCTCATCTTCAATTTACACAGGAAGTAAAGAGATGTGATTTGTTTTGAAGGTAACAGTTTTAATTTAGCCATGATCAATGTTAGTGGCTTTTTCCACTCTATTTATGATGTGAAATTATTAGAAAATGACAGTGACATCTAAGCTTCAGTCTATGTCCTCAGAAATTCTTTCTTCATTCCCTGGCATGTACATAAATTTTTGTATTAAAAAAACAATAATAGTATACTTAAACAGTTTTTTTCTAACACTATTCACAGAAAATTTCAAAAATATTTCCCAGAAACAAAAATTAAAAAAATGTATATGGAAGAGAAGGAAACATTTTAATGATCCAGAAATGGCCCAAATATTTTCCATGTCTACCTTTCTTTTTTGTTTGGTATACACACATAGTGGTTTTTCTCAAGCAATTTGTTGAGTGAAAATTTCTAGAAGCCTTATTATGAAGACATATGTATATTTGGATAATGCTTAAAATGAAAAAAATAATCTGGGCTTTATTGTACAAATCACTATATAAAATAGACGACATTATGAAGTATTTGCAACTTCAAAGGCAAGGTGGAAAACAAACAGACTGCAATTGGCTACACCGTGACGAGCAAACGAGGAGAAACAGATACATTCTTTTCTCACAGGAAAATTTGATTCCCTACTTTGAAACCCATTGGGGGAATAAATACACTAATTTAGTAAAATGAAAAGCTGTGTGAACAAGGCAGGGGAGTGTTGCTTAAGCACTCCTCCTTTCTTGAACCCTTTATTTGCATTTGCCTACAGATCATTTTCAGAAGAACTATATTGTGCTAGAGGGACCTCCTGCTCATGCTAGCAGGGCACTTCCAGTGAAGTTGACTTTTATTTGTGTTTCATAAGACAATATGTCAGTCAAATGAGGCCATGCCGAACTGCAATGTGTTTTAGACATCTACTCAAGAAACATGGGGTTCAGGTTCTCAAAATGGACACAAAATGGTTGCTAAAAAAAGAAGGAAGATGAAATAAACTTGGTGGCAAGTCAGGAAAACTGTCCATTTCTTCCTAAGTTGGCTGAGCATTTTCAGTATAGTGTTGGCACAATAAATTCTAATTCATTTCACAGTTCTGCATTCCATGATTTCCATTCAGATTCTAAAATGGGAAAACAATCAAATTACCTAATGTCAGAAAAATAGTAAGTAATTAGAAAGTATCTTGAAATGGAGCAGATGATGATATGCAGTGTTGCACTGATGATGTATGGATTAGACTACAAAAATGAAACAGGAATTATCAACATCTGAATCATTTATATGAAACTACTTTGATATTCTTGAGTTATGTGGCAGGAGCCTGAGTTTGTAACAGTTCCGGTCTCCCTTGCAGCTGTAAGTTGTGCAAGTTTTATCTCAAGTTTTGATTATCAAAAAATTGCACAGTTGGGAATGTGCAATCTGGAGAGCTCTGGAAAGCTTTATCAATAAAATGTATTAGTCAGATTTTTGCACCAAGAAAAGGAAAAGAAGGCAGTCTGTGTCTGTAACCTTTTGACTACAAGATAAAATTTAAAAATCCATTTCAGGTATGTTTTAGTGTCTCTTATGCTACACGGTGTGATTTAAGGTTTGTATCTATGAAAACTTCTTTGGAATATATAACATGTCTTATCTGTAAAACCATGCTTGTTTGTCCGTCTTTGAGTATTGTGAATATATACAATATTATATTGTATGGTACATATTGTGTATATTGTGCATTTTATGTTTAAATATAAGCTTTATTTACATATAATTGCTTTTAGCTTTAGCTATATCTTCTAAACTTTTTGATTTTATATAATTTGAAATACTCTTGCAACCATCTATAAGATGCCTGTATCCTTCCAGTAGATGAAAATCAATAGTGACCTAATTACACAGTAATTCCAAAATGGGACTAATTGTTACTAAGGAAAAGGTGAAAGGAGTAATCAGAAATTTCTTAAGGAGAAAATATAAACTATATTTGGAGATTCTGCTATCCATACCTTCCCAGTAATTGCCAATATCCAGTAGAGAAAGCTGCTTGATCACTGAAATGTGGCAATTTAGAACCATTAAGCAGTCACTGTTGTTAAAATTCAACTCTTCTCTGTTTGTCAGATGCTATGATTGCAGGAAAAAAAATACTTAATTTTTTGTCTAATTTTCTTCCCCCCCTTTTTGTTTTACTTAAAATGATGTTCTTTGACTAGTTTGTGAATATTTGTAAAACATTTTGAGGATGAAAAGGACTGTTTAAATGCTACATCACTGTAAGGCAAGCATTGTGAAGAAAAATGAATTGGATTTTTGACTTCCATTTCTGTGAGGAACATTTTCCAGCCAAAAGTCAAAGCTAGTGCTCAGTGTTTAGCAGTCTTTGACCTTCATGCCTTTAGCACTGATGATGAGAAGCGAACAGAATGGTTTCTCCCTTTTCATTGATTTCTCTCGTTTGATGTTCTGTACAGGATGGGTGGGCCTTGATGCATATCTGAGGAGCAGACCAGATAGTGGACTTATTTATTGGACTGCTAAACCGGAAGTAGAGTATCTTCATTCCCATCTTTTCCACTTGTGTATCCCATCTTCTTAGTGAAGACAATTGGCCTTTCTGTCCCCTGCCTCTTCTAATTCTGAGAACTGCACACTGACTCTATTCTTCCATTATGAAGATGTTCTGTAAAATCTTGCAATTTATTATTGTACACATGAATTTATGATAAAAAACTTTTTTTTTCCATTTCATTGACCTTTTACTCAACAAGTAGTATTAATAGAGAAGAAACAGCTGCTAGTATTTTTCCAGCAGGGTGCATTGGAAAGTACGATCATCTCCAGACATATGGAGGAAAAGAAGGTGATCAGGAGTAGCCAGCATGGATTTGCCAAGGGGAAATCCTGCTTAACCAATATGATAGCCTTCTAGGATGGAAGGACTGTCTGGGTAGATGAGGGGAGAGCACTGGATGTTGTGTACCTTGGCTTCCGCAAGGCTTTTGACGCTGTCTCCCAGAACATCCTCCTAGATAAGCTCAGGAAGTGTGGGTTAGACAAGTGGACAGTGAGGTGGATTGAGAACTGGCTGAAAGGCAGAGCTCAGAGGGTCATCGTCAGTGGCGTGGAGTCCAGTTGGAGGCCTGTGGCTAGCGGCATCCCCCAGGGCTCAGTACTGGGTTCCATCCTGTTCAACTTCTTCATCAATGACCTGGACGAAGGGACAGAGTGCCTACTCAGCAAGTTTGAGGAACCTCATGAGGTTCAACAAGGGCAAGTGCAGAGTCCTGCACCTAGGCAGAAATAACCCTAGGCACCAGTACAAGGTGGGGGCTGACCTTCTGGAGAGCAGCTGTGCAGAGAAGGACCTGGGAGTGCTGGTGGATGACAGATTGACCATGAGCCAGGAATGTGCCCTGGTGGCCAGGAAGGCCAATGGCCTCCTGGGCTGCATTAGGAAGAGTGTTGCCAGCAGGTCGAGGGAGGTGATCCTGCCCCTCTATTCAGCCCTGGGGAGGCCTCATCTCGAGTATTTTGTCCAGTTCTGGGCTCCCCACTACAAGAGAGATGTGGAGCTACTGGAGAGAGCCCAGCGTGGGGCTACGAGGATGATCCGAGGGCTGGGGTACCTGTCCTATGAGGAACGGCTGCGAGAGCTGGGCCTGTTCAGCCTGGGGAAGAGAAGCCTGAGGTGGGATCTGATCAATGTGTACAAGTACCTGAAGGGAGGGTGTCAAGGGGATGGGGACAAACTCTTTTCAGTTGTCCCTTGTGACAGGACAAGAGGCAATGGGCAGAAACTGAAGCACAGGAAGTTCTGCCTGACCGTGAGGGGGAATTTCTTCCCTGTGAGAGTGACGGAGCCCTGGCACAGGTTGCCCAGAGAGGTTGTGGAGTCTCCTTCTCTGGAGATCTTCAAGGCCTGCCTGGATGCAGCCCTGTCTACCATGCTGTAGGTGACCCTGCTGAGCAGGGGGGGGTTGGACTAGATGATCTCCAGAGGTCCCTTCCAACCTTACTGATTCTGTGATTCTATGAGAGTTTTTGCTGTTACTACTCAAATTTACTTATCCTATTGGATATTAAAATGTCTGTAGATATTTTTTAAAATAGTTTCTACCTCTCTGTACGCTATGAAAAACTCCAAGGCCAGGGAGAAAATCAGTTTCTGTAGAAATGAACAGCTGATTGGGTGCTTTCCGAGTTCAGATTTGTGCATCATTGCGCTCTTGCAAAGTTACTTAATATGTTGCCGATGACAAGATTCGGTTCAGTGTCCAGATTCAGATGTGTAACCTTAGATATCTGCAGTGTAGGGGTTTACATACAAAATAGATCGGTGTTTCACACGTAATTAGAAAAAGATCTCTAAGTTCCTGTTACAGTCAATGTAGATCCAGTCAGCACTGGTCAGCAAACTAGAAGGCTGTTCTAAGACAGACACCTACCTTCTCATCAGCTGAATTGCTCTCTAGGCTCCACTGATAAGGGTATCTCAGCAAAGGTATCTTGTACTATATGAGGTTCTTTAGGGATCCAAATTATCTGCAGATAATTGGGCAGGCAGAGAGGTGACTTAGGAAAGCGGAAGACCATCAGCCTTCTGTAGGCCAGGCGGGATATCCAATAGCAAAGGTCCAGCATCTTATTCCTTCTGTAAATTTCCAGTTCTTCTATTTGGTAGACAGGCTTATATGAGGGATAAACTCTGTTTGCATGATAATCCCGTAGGCCTGAATGGATCTAATTGTCCTACAAGACTTGCTGTTGGAAGTTGTACATAGTGTGAACACAATGACACAAAGCAGCCACTTGAAAGCTGTGCGTTATCTCAGCAGAAGAAATTCAGCAGCAGCACAGTAAAGAAGTGTTTTCTCATGTTCAGATGGAAGGAATTTGCTGTGTTTCGGTTTGTGGTCAATGTCTCTTGCCTTGTCCCTGAGCACCACTGGGAAGAGTCTGGCTCCATGTTCTTTATATTCTCCCATCAGATAATAAAAGTAGTATGTGTATTAATACAACAGTCTGTACGCACTCATACCTACAACCCTTGCTTGTTTAGTTAAAGCAAGGTTCTCTGTTTCCTTCTTACCTCCCATGGAGGTTACAAGTTGGCATCTTTCCCAGTAGTTCCAGACTGGCAACCAATTTCCGTTTGGCCAGAGAGAGACTTCTATGGAACTGCCACATGCACAGTACTTCCTACTATCAATTGTTGGAGGGCCGTCAGAAAAAACTGGTCAACTTTCTCCTGGGAATTAGTCTTTTGTCATCCTCATGTAGCAAAAAGCCTAACAAAGCAAGCAAACTGACAGCATAGATCATATCCACAAAATAATACAGATATCTTTCAAGTGTTTCACCTCAATGTGTTAGGAAGCTTTGCAGGCATGGGAAGCAACTAATTTCTCCCCTTCCACATGCAAGTATTTTCTGATCATAGCTGTAAAGCTGGTAGATCAAAAAAAGCTAACCATTCCAAGCTACATGTTTTAAGTGTCTTGCCACTTTATTGTTTTGTTTGTAACATTAAAAAAATATGTAAAGCTGAGTGTTTTAGAAAAAAAATAACAGCTGCCCAATTACAATAAGCTAATGATGATGAGTTTTGGTATGCATGCACGCAACGATTTCCCCTGCTGTGTCCTCTAGTCTATACATAAGCAGAATGACTGTAAATTTTATTTTTCTTCCAGTTCATGAAATGAAACGGAAATGTATAATGAGGGAAAATAAATGTTCATTTACTCATCTGTGATTCATAACATGGAGTAATATGATATTAGCACCATCCTTCTCAGAAAAAGACAGTAAGCCAAAACCTGAGAAAACAGATAAACAAACCATGTGGGTGAGATCCTCGAGTCTCACTTGAAGTAGATAGCAGATGCACCTTAGTTCTTGCATTTTCATGCAGAAGATCAGTTGTAGTTGGTGATTCCTTCCACCTAGCTGATTCAACCTACGTAAGGCTGAGAATTGCTCATCTTCAGGACTCTAAGCCAATGTGCTACTGTGTGGATCTAGGCACAGCTTTGGTTCATGAAGAGTAGTTTGCATTGGGAAACATATTGCAAAAGGTCTGTGGACCTGTATATTTTCCTTTCTTTGTATTATTTATATTGTGTTTCAATTTGATGCAAGGAAGGTGCAGAAAATGTTCAGGGGTTAAAGTGTTAGTATAGGAAGTCTGGGAACCTTTAGTATACACAACACAGCACTGTGCGTTCACACCACTGGGGATGAATTGTTACCCATTTAAAAAATAGTATTAAAAAATCTGATTCATCTTTTCTATATTTTTTCTATATGTATAACTAAGACAATTTGCCAACTGCACATGAGGAGTAAAGGCAGAATAAAATTAAAAGAACATTGATAATTTCAGTTCAGTCATGGTATAAAAACTGTGAAGCAGATGAAGTCTTCCTCACTTTCCACTTTCTTTGAGTCCTTTACTGTTGTCCTTGATTCTGGTTAATCAAAGGCTAATTTATGCTGCTTTCAACTTAGATTTCAACTGAGTTTAATATTTCATATCCTTATAGTTATTTAGGGAATATTTTTTTTTCTTCAATAGCTTTTATGAAATTATATACAAAAGCTTTCCTAAAACCAGTATCAGAAAGGTTATATGTAGTATTCTCTTTAAGCAGGCTCTATTAACCTGTAGGTCTTTCTTGTAGTTGCTCTCTCTTTTCTCCTTTCCTCACAGAACCGTGGGAAGTTAATAACAAATCTCCCCCCTCCCCCATTAGGAATTATTTAAGTATACATAGAAAATCTATTCCATATTAAACTATGTATGCTCTTTTTCACACCTTTTCCTTCTGTTCAGTCTTCAATTCTGGAAAATTCATAACTCCAACCTGACTTCCTATACCCTCAACTAGCTCCGTCTCTGAAAAGGGACTTTGATCTGAGAGTCTTGGTCCAAGCTTCATCAGCCAAGAGCAAAATATCCTTAATGAAAATCCTATGAGCCAAGAATGACGTGTGAAGGTCATGGCTTAATACATTTTGTTATTCTGGTTGTAGATTGCTAAAACATCATGTTGTATTCCAGTTAGTTGCTACTTGCCAGTTCATGTAGTTTTCATGATAAAATGCAAATATGGAATGTAAATGTGTTTTCTCATTCCCGTTTTTCTATTCCTTAGTCATTTTCTGATAATAATGCAAGGCATTATGTGCAAGCAAATGTATTTACCTTGTACCCAGAAACCTTCCACTTAATAGATGCTTTTTTCATATATTTTTTCTACTATTTATTCCAAGGGAACAAAGTATGTTCCCATCCTAATTTTGAATGTGCTTACATCTGTGAATGAATGCATTTCGATAAGATCAAGATGTATAAAATATTTCAATGATACCTGAGAAACTTATATGTCATTTTCAAAAGTTACTGAATTTAGGATAGAGTCCTAGATCTGTGCTTCTAGGCATGACCTTAATAATTTTAAAACAGCTAGATTTACTATAGTAGGCAAATCCCCCTTTGTATCATTTTATATTTCAATACTGCCATTTAGACATCTTATTGTATTTTTCCCCTGCTTTATAAAGATTTATCTAGTTAGACCATCTTCATATTTTCTATTTTTAGCCTTACAAGTCTTTCTGTTGATATCTTCACTTTATTGTGTCATTTTGCAGTAAGGACAGATTTGGTGGATTTATAATCTCAGTGGGCTTGCCAAACAGTATCAGTATTATCTGTTATCACAGCTACTGACATTCTTCAGTTTGTGTGATTTTAATTAGTTTTCTTTTTTACGTCGCTTTCTACACTTTTATCATTATTCTTATGAGAGTCAAACTATTCTGTTACTGGGAACAGGTCCAATATTAGGAAACACAGACTGTTTACTTTGTAAGATGTTACAAGGCTGCACGTCGACCAGACTGCTGAATCATACATCCATCTCTGACTGTCAAATTCAGTTTCGATTGGAAAAAAAATTGCCCCATTTGCAGCACAATTTTGACTTGCTTAATGTGCAGTTTAGAATCGGAATTCATGCTTATTCCTAAATAACTAGCTACTATAAAATGGATATTTTTAACTTTTTATTTGAAAATGCTGTATGTTCTCTATTCATATAATACTTCTCAGCACTTTTAGTTCAACCTGTGACTGAATTTTGTGTTCTGTTAGCACAGTTCCTTAGCATCTTAAATGTGGTTAAAGTTATTTTACCAAACTTGTATTAGACATTTAAAATTCATTTTAGAGCCTCTGCATACTCACTGCACTTCATTTTTTTTTAATAGAAAATCACATTTTCTACATTAGAATAAATCTTGGAAATAAATATTGTTTTAAAAGCTGATTTTATTTTATTTTATTTTAACAACAGCATAGATAGAATATCAGTAATGTCTTCTAACTGCTTCAAAGAATCCTACACTTAGTCCTGTTTAAAACTGAACATTTTTATGGAAGACTATTAGAAATAATTAAATTGCCCAAGTATGATTAAATTGTATGGATATTAAAAATCCTACTGCTCCTGTATCTTTCACTTTTCTGAAAAATAGGAAGTACTCAAAAAGCCATACATATGAAGATGCTTTTTTTGTGGCACAAAAAGATCAGCAGGCCAAACAGAAAGGGGACTGTGTGACTATTATTTTAGCAGAATTCGTTTTAATTTGTTGGTTCAGGAATGATATTTCCAAAATTTACTCAGAAACTTGTAGTCCAAGATGTAGTTCATAAGAAGAGGAAGTCTGAGAGTACAGTGGGCTACAGCTCTGGTGTCTGTAATATAGAAATTGTGGAAACTCCCTTGGTCTGGTTGGTTTGGTTTCACAGTACCGCTGTGGCTAGTGCTGAACAGCTATGGTGCTGTGCAAAGGGGAAATGTGGTACAGCGTAACATTAGTAAATGCGTGGCATGAGTAATTAAGTATTTACCTCTTTGTTTTAAATTTAAAATGAATGTGAATGTCACTTCTGCTCCAGATGCTAAGACAGATTTGATAATTACTGTAATGATGCTATAGAGAATGCTTTTAAATCCACTTATGACTATTCAATCTTTCCCTCCATATAGTCAAAAAAAGAATCGATAGTGAAAAAATAGCAGACATATATATATATTCTTTTCTATTTATTAGAATCTGGAAAATGGCTTTTATTGCATTAGATGCATTAAAAATAACCAGGAAAACCTTCATTGGGGGAGGGGAGGGTTGTTTTGAACATGAAGTGTATACTATCATAAAGGGCAGTTATAAAACAGAACGTAATTCCAACCTATGTGTGTCCCGGCATCCTTTAGTAAGCTCCTCTGTACTATACATTTTACTGGACATATCTACAACGGATGTGCTGGGTTACAAGTCACAAAACTGAACACAGACAAGTACTTGGAAATAATTCAAATATGTACTATAGAGTAACACTGAAAACTGAAAAAATCTATTCTGTGTGATGCTGTGTTTATGCTACTGTATTGCAATTATTAAAGTAAAGACTGGATCTTGGTCTTGGGTGCTATCCATAGTGAAGTGTGCTAGGATGGCGGAAAGGAAGTTGATACTGATGCTATTTATAGCAAAGAATAAGTTTATCACGCAAAGCAAAACCTGAAACTCACACAATCATTATTGTGGATTAAAGAAAATAGAGATGAAGATGAACTAGCTCCTGCCCTGATTCTGATCGCAGTTCAAATGTCTCTAGCTTCAGGTTTCTGACTTGCTTTGCTTTTACTCTCAGCTGTTCATTCAGGCTTGTCAAAGATCGGATTGTAGTTTTCACAGAAATTCCTAATAGTTTTGCAAATTGTTTTTGTGTAACAGTTTCCTCTTGTTATATGTTCCCTGTAAGGTGTGTGCTGTGGGGCTTGCAAGAGAAGCTGTGGTAGCACTGTCGTACGAAGGATGTCCGACCCAGGAGACTAGTGGGTAGTGGTGAATGCGAATTGGAGGCATCTGACTTAACAGTTTGTCCAAGAGACTGCATTAGATCATAGAGATATAACTCAATGTGAAACTAAGCTACAAATAAAGCTGTTGACATGACTGAATAAAAATAAGGAAACCTTTACATTATGTGAAGAATTAAAATTACATCTTTTTCCAACATTTGGGAAGAAGGGAGGGAACACAGTTTCAACATTTATGATACTGAAATTAACATCTTCAGCTCTTCCCAGGCCAGATAGAGTAACATGGAATAAAATACTTTTATTTTAATATATAGAATTAAAATACATGGAATAAAAGTGGTATCGTTTAAAGTTTTATTGCAAAATTTTGTTCTAAAATTTGTGACAAGCTCTTCTTGTTGCTACAGCAATATGTGTGAGTAGGCTACTTAGAATGACAGCTACAGGTTTATCTTGATACTAAAAAATAAGAAATATTTTAATTGTATTAGCAGGAAAAAAAAAACATTTCATCTATGTTATCTCTCTGATTTTCGGATGCATGCCTGAAAAGTTAAAATTTATTTTAAAGCTAGAAAAAAGAGCTCTGGAGGTAAATGCAGCATTGAAAATCAGTGTTGTATTCCCTAATTAGCTATACATTTATTTTTGTTTTTCATTCATATGCATTTGAGTCCATTAATTGAATAGTCTTTGAGGCCAGTGAACTGAACTGAACCATGCTGAATGCCAAGAATTTAATCATTTTAAATGTCTTATGTTTATATGCAGCAGTTTGGCACAGATTTGATTATATAAAGAGCAAAGTTGTTCAGTTAAAGCAGTTTTAGCAACTGAATAATGACATAAATAAGTGAGATTTTGAAATTTAACCAGTGTCCGACAAAACATGGAAGAAAGTTTTTGAAATACTCAATTTCAGGCAAAAGGAAAAAGTAAGGAAAAATGTATAAACTTTTAAACCTCTAAAATAAAGTGCATGTGAATATAATGTTAGTTTAAAGTTACCAGCATAATCACAAAAATCGCTTTTATCATTTTTTAGAATATATTTGTTACATGTTTTGCATGGAGGCTTTGAGTTAAAGCCGCCATACCAACTCTGGTGTGGTCCTTTCAAACGGAGAAGGCGCTTTGCAGTTACTTGCGAGGTGAGCCACTACTGTGTGTTCCTGCTGCAAGCCACTTTAGATCAGATTTGCCTTGCTTCCCTTGCTGAATGAGTGGAAAGAAATGTGCACTTTAACGGTGTATTAATTTGACCCTCTTTGTACGTCTGTTTTACAATAGTAGAAATTGTGACCTAGAAGTGCACTACTGCGAAGGAAACCAGGACCAATCAAATGTTACTCTTGCAAATGTCTTGTATCAGGTACTGCGCTGCCAGCCAAAGCAACTGAGTTATCTCTGATGGCAAAGTTGCTTACTGTGGTTTAAGCAGCATCTGTTCACAGTTGCTTATTCCTGTCCCAGATCGACCCTTTGAATTGTTCTAGCTCAGCTATTCATATGGACCTGTCCTGGAAAGTTTTCTCGGTCCTCCTAAATAATCCCTGGAAAATACTTGGTTTTCTGCTGCATCAGTTCCTCACTCAAGTTCACATCTGGTTTCATTAACTGTTGAGTACGTGAATGAGAAGGCAGAGGCTTTTTACCCTGGCGCTGTTGCCAGAGAAATGTAGGTGAAGCCACAGCCCATGTTCATAAGGCTTAACTATACAGTCTTCCATGACTTCATGGAGGTTATCAAAATGAAGAGATGTGGAATTGCAGATCTTTGCGAGTAAGTAAATTTTTTATTTGTTTGTTTCAGGGCTTTTTTTAAGGTTGTACTGCTTTTAATAAATACTGAAAAATCCTTTCAGTCTTGCCTGGCTTTTATTGAGCAATGTATGGCATTTTTAATTCTCACTTTCCCTTCTGAAAGTAGGCTATTTTTTAACTATCTGACAAAAATTAATAGTTAAAACTCCAGAAAAACTGTGAGTTTTGACTTTGTAAGTAGTTGTCTGACTACTTGCAAAATGTACATGGAATGCTGGTGAGATTCAGCAATCTTGTCGCAGAGTTAGCATTCTGTAAGAGCCTAAAAGCCAAGGTACTTGATCAGGCTACAATATCTTTTTTTTTCTATCTTTCCCCAAAAGTGCAATTATAAAATCAGTTTTAACCACAATCATTTACAAAAAGAGCTATTTTTAGGTGTAATTTGGTTTGAAGACCATTTGAAAAAGATTAATATATTCACTTAGTAGGTATGAAAATATTGGAAACACTTCATCAGAGTACTGAGAGTACTTAAAGATTCGTCTGAAATTGTCTATGACCTGTACATGATTATTCTAAAACTCTGCGGAGCACAGGAAAATCCCATAGGACTGAAAAGGGAGAAATATAATTTGTAGGCAACCAGCATTTATTTTTGAGAACAAATTCTGTCCAGCCAGTTTCTTCTTATGACAAATTATAGGACATAGTAGATACAAGGAATTGGGTTCAGGTTGTATTTCTTGATTCAGTCAGACTTTCACAGTGGATTTCTGCTGCAGATTCCCACTCCCAAGTTTAGGGTAATTTTTGACACTGTGAAGTAATCATTCTACCTAGCTTTCAGTGCTCTTTGAGAAGGATAAAACCAACAAATAAATTTGTTACACAGATTCTAGAGGCAGTTACAAAAGACTTTTCCTTTCCTCCATTTACCTGTGACATATATATGTATATATATATTATGTAAGCCTGTCTTATGTTTTAATATGCTTACTCTGGAGTGTACGTAATTTGCATATAGTTAAGCTGAAGCAGTAGCTGTAGAAAAGAACATCTGGCCCTCTTCAGAAGCAGTATTTTACTCAAAATTGTACATAACAAATATCCAGTAATGATTTTTGTCTGCTCTAAGACTAAGTGAGCACTGATTAGGAGCCATGTATATTTTAGATTAATTATGTATTGTGGACAGTATAGCATATGCTTCAGTATACAGAAGACCATATTTAAGGATACAGAGATTGCCTCTTAAGAGCAAATCAGAGTCACAGCAACAAGGGAGTCTCAGTCCCATCTGCTGTCAGGAAAGAGCAGACAAACACAAGCTAACCAAAAACTTAGAATTCTTCCTTGTGACTTACCATCAGAAATTTTTGTTTTAATATATGACAATTTCCAACTGTAACTAAATAATCTGTAGGCAGTGTAACCATAGATACTACTAACTTTCTTCAATCCTGATTAGTTTTTCAAATTAAGATGATCATCTGATAGTGAGTGTTGTTGTATTTATTATTTATTTTACTCAATATGTTCTTTTTTTTGAAATAAGAGGAGAGACAACAAAAAAAGATATTACAATCATCTGCAGTCAAATAGTTTTTATTTTATTTTATTTTATCCAATTTTTTCCTTCTGTTTTCTCCAAAGAATGTACTCTTTCTTGAAAAATTCCCACAGGAAAGTTGTACTTTGTATGTGTATCCATTTTCATAGTAACATTGCAAGCAAAGGATATTGAGTAGCTAACTAGTAGTTCATAAAGGTATGAATAAATCAATATATAATATCATACGTAATTATAGGCAATGAAAGCTATTTCCTTATTTGCTTAGTTAGGGGTTAGTACGTATTCATATATATATGGCAGTCGTTAAAACAGGCAATTCCTATAAAACCAGTCTCCACCATTCCTGTCACCCCAGGCTAACCACGTTAACCTCTCTCCAAAAACCTGTGCTTGTAATATTGTTTTCTTCATCAAAAATAATAACTTATTTCATACCCAGGTGTCTATGCTATCTTATTGAGGCCTGTGGTATGATACTTAAAATGTTCATGTGTACTTTTTATACTGCTTGCAAAGTAATTAGAAAAGCCTGTATTAATCTTGTGTTCATTTGTAGTCTGGCTGTGATAATTAAAGTGTCTCAAGCAATTAGCCCCATCTTGGCTGAGAGGCATCTTTGAAAGAGTGATTAAAGGCAGAGCTTGACAGAGGTAGTCAGTTACTCGCCAGCTAAAATCAGCTCTGTGGTAGTGAAAGGGAATTGTGATGATTTTGTGAAATTGTTTCCCCATAAACTGGAACGTAAGAAGAGAATGTGGGATGGAGAATGTGAGGGTCCCTGATCTGGAGCTTGACATGTCCAGCAAGTCATTAGCAGACTAATATTTCATGGACAAATGATTAATAGGAGGAATACCCGTGCTGTTTGCAGAGTTTAGCCTGTGTCTTGGTAACAGGTGATAACTGGAAGTAATTTTGCCTTCTGATCTCAAAATTATTTGAGACAGATTGATAAATGTGTTAGAATTAAAAGCCACAGGCAAAGCTTGTTTTATGTGATGCTCTACAGTTTCACTTTCTTTCCAAATGAGTGGAGATAAACACTACAAAAATATCTGATATAACCTGCAGTGTTTGAATGAACAGAAATGTAAGCTCACACAGTGAAGAATTCACTTGATCTTAAGGGACAGTGCTAGTGCATATTTCCCTGCTAGCATTTCTGTGCTAACTCTGATGCTGTGTGAAAGGATGGTGTAGGCTTGAGGAGTACACAGTAAACAGTAGACCTCCTCTTCACTTGCATAAATAATCCACATTAAGTGCATTTAGGATGGAAGCCTAAAGATATACTTTTTCTCGTGGTCCAAAAAATATCTCTAATTAGTGATGTGCTTAGGGAGAGAGGCAGAAGACTGCAGTCTGGGTCAGCTCAACTTTTCTTTCCAAACTGAAAATTTTTCAGCCTAAAATTATGGTCCTTAGTGATAACAGTCATATCAAACACCCGTACTTAATCACTCCAAAGCTTTCTGCCTCCCTCTTCGTCCTCTTAGATCCAGCATGGTTTCCTCCTTCATTTTGCGTATCCCTGGGAGATGTCTGGAAGAGATGGTACTAAAAAAGGAGCAGTGAGAGAGCTTTTAAAAAAATATATAGCTGGATAGAGTAAATGCTATAGCAATTTTCCCTCCAATGTCCAAATTGTTCTTATTTTAGAAATGGAACAGAAGTCAAGAGAGCTGAGCTGCCCCTTGTAACCCAGCAAATACAATTTCTGCTATTACCAGTAAAAGGCTATAGCCGTTGGACTGAGTTGACAGTACATGCTGTCAGCACATCTGGATTTGCCTTGGCATAGTTTCAGTATGTTTCAGTGATCTTCTAGTGGCCAAGTGACTATTGCCTCAGCTTTGTGTGAGCTGAAGCCCCGTGAACATCATGAACGGTAAAGGTCTGGCAAACCTGTGCAGTCACTGCCTTGCAAGCAATAGCCCTTGATGTCAGCTGAGACTGGGGTGGGAGCAATGGTGCAACTTGCAGATTTTCACTGGAAACCAGTGAGAAGGAGTCAGACTATGATAGGAAAACATATAGTTATATCCTTAGATATACCCAAGAATGAGGAGGAAGGAACTGTAAGCATTCTACTCCTCCCAGCAAAGAGATGCTGGTAACTTGGCATAATCACCACCCTGCCCTTCTGCTTGAGGAACAGTGAAACCGTCAGCTTTAAGACCTAGAGGAACACAGAAAGGGTAAGCACAGCACCAGAGAGAAGGGCTATATACTAATAAGATTTTTCCATATAACAGTTGTAACTGTATTATTAGCCTTTTCTATACTGCTTGGATAAATTGGACTATTAGACTGTTACATTAATTATATTGTTACACAATTAGATAGTTACATTAATTAGACTAACAATCGCTCTGATGTGCTCCATTTTGCCTGGTACAAGATCTTGAATTTAATAACCTGTACCAGGAGAATTATTCTAAACTGGCCTAGGTTAATATCAGTGTGGTCAGGGGCATTTATCTTTACCACTGCAAAGCAGATTGGTACTTAGCAAGTTGGTAGCTCTTGAAATGCAAGAACAAAAGATTACACCTGTGGTCCTTTCATTAGCAGCAGGAAAACCAGTTTTCCTCTCTCCTATTTATGTATTTGATCAAATACTTTGTTATTGGAATATTTTCCCTGTATATCTAAATAAGAAAGCAGAACTAACTCACTCTAAAAACTCCAAAGAAAACAGACAGTCAGAAAGACCACTTGAAATAAAGTGAGCCAGTGGGAAGTGGTTCTTCATTTTTGTGAGACTGTCTGGAGTACTCTGTTCAGTTTGCGGGTCCCCAGTACAAGGAAGACATTGACATGCTGGAGCAAGCCTGGAGGAGGATGGTCGGGACACTGGAGCACACAGTGCACAATGAGAGGCTGAGAGAAATGGGTTTATTCAGCTGTAAGAAGGGAAGACAGAGGGAAGACCTTATTGCTACCTAATGGGAGCGTGTCAAGAAAACAAAGCCAAACTCCTCTCAGACGTACACAGTGATACCATGAAAAGCAGCGGGAAACAAGTTGGAATGTGGAAACTTATGACTATATAAAAAGACACAGTTTGCCCAGGGAGGATCTGAAATCTTTATCTTTGGAGATATTCAAAACTCAACTGAATAGGGCCTTGAGCAACCTGTTCTTAACCGGGCATGCTTTGAGCTTGAGGTTGGACTAGATGACCTTGGAAATCCCTTTCAGCCTGTATGATTCTATAACTTGATGAAAATGTTTTGCAAGTGTACTAGTCATTGGAAGGGTCCAGAACATACAAAACAAAATCTTCCAGCTCATTTGCCACTAACAGTTTAATTTGAGCTTGTACTGATATTCCTTGGAGCTCTGAACAATTACTTAAAAAACAAATGGATTTGTTTTTGATACTTCAACCAAATAATTGTCTAACAGCATGTTTATGACTGTCTGTGCCCAGAATCCAGGGAATGAAAAAAAAAAAAGGGGGGGGGGGGGAAGAGAGTGAGAGAAAGAAAATAGACTACAGATGTGACTAGTCCTCTCTCATACAATATGTCCTATGATTTATCATCTGAAGAACATAAAAGGGCTTGCTGAGCTACTTACCTTAGTACTGCCTGAATACCAGAATCTGCCTCAACTATACAGCTTTTATTTTCTTTATTCTTAAGGCATCTTCTTGAATTCCTTGCAGGTCACAGGCACTAGGTTTTTGAAGCTGTTATCAGATGAATGGAAGAAACTATCTACTCAGCCCTTAACAGATTAAATGTCCAGGGAAGGATATCCATAGTTATATGGATAAATTAAACTATACTAACATTTGATAAGACTTAGCCCTTAACAGATCAAATGTCCAGGGAATAATACCTATAGTTACATGGATAAATTAAACTATACCAACATCTGATAAGATTTTTTGCTCATTGGTATTAGGCCAAGGTATTACACTCAGACGAATGTGTTTGGTTTTGAATCGCTTACTCCATGCTGTAATCACTAGAAAGAAAAGGAACAGTTTCAAGAGAATGCTGACCTTACTAATGACATGTCCTATTTAAGTAACAAGGGAACCTCGTCATAAACAATCCTGCTTTATTAGAAGTCCAATCCACGTGTCACCAATTCCACATGTCGCCAATTCCATGAGTGTTTCCCTGACTAGCAGCTCCCTCTGGACACTGAGCCGTGTGTGCTATGCAGAAGCCCTGCTCCATTGCTTCCAGAATCTCAGACTGCCAAATCATCCTTCGTACATACTCTGCCATGTGGAGTCCTCTTGGAGGATATCTCAGCGCTCTCAGCTAACAGATGGGCTAGTAATGCTTGCTGGGTGCTTCTACCCTGCAGACACAGATCCAGTACCCAAGCCTCATTCTCTACACTCTGTAAAAAATTCCCTGAGAATGAAGGAACATGTGCTTGAATCAACCTGAATTTGGCAGATATGTTTTTAGGCTCCAAGTAAAGCAATGACATTATTAATATAACTCCCTTTAGTCCCTCTCTCCTTCCCTTCCAAACTGTGCTGAAATGTCTAGCCTGTCTAGAAAGCTACAGAGTTTGATACCTTATTTGTCACTAGCTGTTAGTGCTCTGTGTCTCTTTAACAATGTGTTCATTAATAATAGTAAGTTACAACTAGTAGCACTTCTTTTTTCAGAGCTCTGCATTCTTATACTGTTCAATAATATAATAAGTAAGTATAAAAGTAATAAAAGTAATAAATAAGTAATCATATTGACACTTAATGTGTCAAGTCACTTTATATGGGAAATTATCATCCACCAACAACCACCTCCTCCTTACTGAACTTAAGTCAGTCTAACTTTTGTTATCAGTACCAAAAGCATGGTACTGATATTATTTAAAAACAGCTTATTCCTTAGTCTGTCCAAGTGGTAAACAACGTGCATATATCCCATTTTACTTTTTGTATGTAATAACCTTTTTGAATAAGAAAGTTCTGTGTAATTGAAGACAAGACAGTTTAGTTATATTGCTATATAAAGTCTCTTGTTTGAAGTACAGAAGAATAGCAGCTTTTTCCAAGTCCCCAGTAGGGCATTTTAAGATGTGACATTACTATAAACTATGTCATTAGATTATATCTGTCTTGTAACAAGAATTGTTGGGCTTGTTATGCCCTAGCATAACAGCTCTGGAATGCCACTTTGTTTATTAAATACTCTTTGGGGGTACTCAGTGCAATAGTTTTAGCAGCTCTTTCTTTCTTCCTTCCGTCTCTTTCCCCTCTCCATTTTACTGTCTTCTAGAGCTCTGGCTTTGGTCTATTAAAAACTTAATTCCAGCTGCATTGTATCCTAAGGTACAAACAAATTTAATTTCTGCAAGTCCTTTTTTTTTCCAGGCAGAGATTATTCCCTATCTTTTCATATATTGCTGTCAGACAGATAACTGTATAAGAAGACCAGATTCTTGGACTTCTTCGTTTAACAGAACTGTGATCTGCATTTGGCAGAAAAAAAGCAAGCACTCCTTCCCTGTGCAGACCTAGCCTCACAGCTGCCTGCCTGCAGAGCAAGCACTGCTGAGGAGGGGTTTTCTTCTGCTCGAACTCTTTTTGGCTTAATTAATTGATCCTTGTCCGGATGCAGTCCTGTTTGATTTAACATTGAGCGCTTGAATACAGGACCAAGGGAAATTTCTATATCCCATTTCTATATTTCTCAGATATGAAAATCTAAGTACAAAAACCTTTACCATATGGGCATTCCGTCTAGCTGTGGCTCACAAGAGCCATTAAGGGCCACCTCCTGTTCATCTGCAAATCCTTTACAAAATGATGTGGAAAACCACTTTGTAAAGAGACGCAAATGTCTCCTCATTGAATCCTGAAAACAGTAGCCTGCCTTCCTCATCTGTAGCACAGCAGGGGCAAGCTCTGCAGTTACATTGGTAACTAAAGTGCTGATCAAACAGCACTGTGCCCCTAAGAAATCTTTTAAATAAAGATCTACAGGGCTATCAAAGTTTCATATGTGGTAGTCACAACAGTTGCTCCAGGTTATGTAAGAAAAAAGCCTGCGCAGCCCTGCACAGAAAACCTTATATCAGATGAGTTTAAAAACCCAAGGCCCCTTTGCTACAGCCCTCACCTGCTCTTTTATTCCTAACTTAGACATGGCAGAATCTACATACTTTGAAATGCTAAGCTGAATTAACTTTATCGAGCACTCTAGGCCATAGACTTGTCACTTAGATCATTCCAGGCTAGGTTTTCCAAGTTTTGCTAAATACACTGGATGCTTGCACATGCTCCTGTTGCTGCCCACACTTTTATCCATCTGTTAAAATGGCACTATTCCTACTTTGAAGTTGGTCGTACCATTATAATAGAATGCAGGTGCCAAGTGAATGTGGGTTTAGGGACGTGCAAAAGCTCTTCTGTAAGATATCTCTGCTCTAAGACAGAATTGCCACATTCATGCCACGTGCTTCCTTACCTCACAGCATCTGTTGTTGTTGAAATTAAAACAAAAATTCCTGTATACATGTAAAATGAAGTTGTCTGTTACTTGTATGTGTTGATAAATTGTATTGCCTGTGGTTTACAAAATGCTTCATGAGGTTGCATTCTTCTCCAAATACAGAATCCCGTTGTTGTTGGGTTTTTTATGACCTGTAATGTCGCCAGTCAGCCATTTCACTGCCCCCCGTAAATCTGTGTGGTATGCAGGTGTGTGTTTCCAAAAAAGAGGAAAGACTGTGAAAAGCTATGAAGCTACTGATATATAGTGACAGGGAATCATGTATTTCTAGACAGTTCCAAAGAGTATTACTGATAACCAACTCCATTAGTATGAAAAAGGCCCTATTTTCATTCCCATTGAACATTGTCTGTGATTCTGTGAAAAAATCCATACTAATCCCAAGTCACGCAGGCTCAGTAGCTATATTATTTTAGCTACAGACACCTAGAGGAGATAGATAGGTAAGTCTTGTCATGCTTCAGCATGCAATTGTTTGATGACAGTTTCATCACAAAACAGTGTTGTTCATGCAGTTTTCAGTAAATTTAATTTTTTTTTTACTTTGTCAATTTCTTTAACCTAATTTCTTAATAAGGGATTAAGTTATTTTAGAATAAGTTCTAAAATGTGCTCAAGTATATGATCAAAGTCGAGTTGTAGCAGTTTGACAAATTGCTGCTCGCCAGCTGAGCTGTGGTATCTGCCTATGTTAAACGTCCACTGTTAAATGATTGCGAAGCAATTGGTATCACATTTGAATGAGTTATCTTGTGTCATCTGAGCAGCATTAACTGATGAGAAGCCAACTTAATTTGTTACAAATGTGAGGTAAAATATATTAAATTAAATCTTATAAGTGTACTGCATATTTTAAAATTTAGGCAGAATGGCAATGAACATTTAGTCAGCTGCTGGGACTACACTGGAAACTCTCAGTCACAGTAATGAGATTGCTTGTAACTGTATTCTCTGTTCATCTTTATTTTGAGTTAAAATGCGTTAGCCTAAACATCAGTAGAACTAGTGTAAGCTCAATAAACTAATGTATTTTAATTTGCAATGGAGTGGGCTGAAAGTGCACATGCTGGTAGTTACACCATTTTATCTGAGTGCTTCTTTGCTAAGCACTGTAACCTGATTACGATCACTGATTTGTGTGAGTCCATTTAAATACCTGTAGGAGTTTCCATCTATAGCTTACAGTGTTTCTAATAAGTTTTTCACTGCTTCTTAACTCTTAACTTCTTAATAGAAATTGAAGAAGAAATGTAGTTGTTAGAGCAAGGACTAATGTGGCCTACATGTCTACATTTTACTGTCATGGATTTTCTGTCATCATTTGCAGGAACAGTGCTGTATCCTGTTTATTCTTATTTAAAGTTATTTTTAAACCTTTAAACTTTTCAGAATTATTGTGAATTTCATGCAATGTTTAGTAAGAGTTTGAAATCACAAGTTCTACAACAGTGGATGGATACCATTTAATATAAAGTTCACTAGAGAAATGGCAGGAGCTTAGGACATGGATCAGCTTTCAAGATTTCCTGCTCTCCTCCTGGGGCACACTGTGGCCTCTGAGACTTTGGGAGGAATTCAGAATTACTACCTCTAATTTTAGTTGCCTACAAGTAGGTATTACAATTAAGGTTCTGGGCTCCTATTACAGTAAATGGTGATCCACTCAATACTGTTAATGGAGCCTAGGGAGATATTTAGCCAGCCTAGAAAGATGCCACTAAGCATCTGTTTTGGGGTGAATTCTTTATAAAAGAAGCTCAGAAAATGAAGGTAGGATTCAGGAACTAAACACAGACATTTCAAGCACATAGGGGTATCGTTCCTTGCCTCTGACTTGCAGTCCAAAAGGCACAGGTCCTATCTCCTCAATCCATTTTGGTGTCTTGGATATTACAGAGTATTTAAAAGTGGTTGGGCAAAGATTAGGCAGGATGCACTAAGGCAGCTGAAATCGCAGTGATCTCCAGGTTTAAGTAACTGAACCACTGAACCACACCCTTGACACATGAAAAAAAGCAAAATGTAGGTGTCCAAATCCCAAATCAAGTTCCTTTCCTATTCTCTTGATTTTAATCAAGTTAAAGTCTTATACTCACTACTACATCTTTATGGTTCGGAGGCTATATACTTTTTAAGTAAAAAGACTTCCCACTATACAGGCTGGTGTCTTGCAGTCCTGGACTTATGTTTAGTTCATTGTTGACTTCCTGGCAGGATGAAAAAATTATCCAAGCATTCTTTACTTCAAGGTATTTTCCCCAGACAAAAGAAGCACTCAGATGGAGCTACTTCACATTCACATTTTCCATCCTCATGCTTCATTTTGTCTGTTAATCTCTGAGCACCACAAAAAGATTACTTAAGTGTCCTCTTGTTTGACAGTTTCTATCAGTATTAAGCGGTCATGTCTTTGCACGTTGACTGTCACTTTGGACACGTGAGATTAATCAGTGTCTTTCATAACAGACTTCTGGAAATAGAAATTCTTAGTACACTTATCTCTTGCTTTCAATGTTTTCTTACTCTTGCTTTCTGTGCACGTGAATGAGAGAGAGACTGTCTAAGGACTTTATCTTTAATAGAAATGTTGAATTAAATTAACTGCTTAAATAAACATCAAATAAGTTCTCTAGAGTGGAAGTGAGTTAATATTTTCTGAATGCTGGCTGAACAAGAAAGTGAGATTATGTCTTGGCAATAATTATAAAAACTACTCCATAGGAACACAAACATTTCAAACTTCAGATATGACTAAAAACATTAGAAAAAAGCTCATATTAGAACTGGGAAGGAAATTACTTTCTACTACGATAATCTCTTGACATTTACAAAATATTTCCAGGTCAGAGACTGTGGAATGCTTTGGGAGAGATGGTTTCATATTTATTCTCTACTTGATTCAGCTAAAGGTTTATTCTTTGTATTTTGAGTGATGGCTTAAAGTAACAGTATTCTAGAGTAGATTATTTTCATCTCTCTATTTAAAAAAAATATAACTTGCATAAATAAATAATCATACATTGAATAAAAAATGTAAATATAGCTCTCTGGTATCTCAGCTTTCTCTGTATCTCTTTTTTTATATCTCTGTATATCTGGATTTCCTGTATCTCTGTGTATACCTTAGCCATTAATGTATTGTCCAACTCAGATAAATCTGAGAACAGCATCCTGACTAAAGTTTTATCAAGGGTGATATGCCTCCCCAGGTAATCTTAGACTTGTTGAATAAGCATTTTTGAATAAAAAAATACTTCACTAGAAATTCTCAATGAGATATTTTCTGACACAGATGCTTGAAGACTGAAGTCGATGAGTTATTTGTTTTTTGCCATCTTTAAACATGTGGAATTCCAATTTTCCAAGGAGAATTGCTCAAGAAATGCCTTTCTGAAGGAAGTTACATTTTTAGTACTCTTTTTTGGTTTATATATACCTTTTAAATCCAAATCCACAATAGAGGCTCTGAGAGACTATATCAAACTACCTGATAGTAAGAAAATATAATTGTAATTTCCTTGCAAACATTGACTTCTAAAACATCAGTCTACTTTAATATATAGTAATTCCTTGACAATTTAGAGTAAGTTCTGATAGTTAGAATTATTTATGAAAATTGTATCATGCACAGAATTTCTCTTTTAGAATATAGAAGCTAGATGGTAGAAACATGTTAATTAACCAGTTCTTTTACCTATTTAAGATTGTGTTGGTGTCAATGAGTAAATGGATTGTGATCTGACATTTAAATAATTCAAGTGTGAATATGTTATAGAGTGACTCAAGGAGTGTGCATGTCCATAAATAGGGCAGTGATTCTACTTCTGATGCAGCTCAGATAAACTTTAGCAATGTCTAATTTAGCTCATGTACAAGTGAACAAAGAAAAGTTTCTTCAAACCAAAATGATTTCCTCTGACCCTATTTCAATAGTAAGAAAAATGTGGGAATTACTCTTTCAAGCTTCATTAGAGGCATAATGCAGATGGCTGAATCAGACAATGAAATCCTGCTTCAATCAGCCACGTTCCATAGGGATAAGAAAAAGCAAAAACTTTATATTTGTCTGAGTGATAACAAAGCAAGTGATAAACATTAATCTCTCCTTAGAATCCAGGCAGTTCTTTGGAGTGTTTCCTATTGAAGCTAAAGGGTCTGTTCCTGTTAATTACTGGGAAATTGCATTTTGTGACATGTCATGCATAAAACAGTTCAATACACTCTATCAGGAAGACACTATGCAGCCTGGGTACCAAACCGGTTTCAACAGGGCCTCATCACACTTTCCATTTGTTCATGTGCAATGCTGATTATGGATGCTGTGAATAGTACTTATGTCTGTAACTTTTGTGTTAATACGGTATACTAGTTCAGCTCTGATTTGTAAAGGGATTTGTACTGTCACATTATGATTCGTATGCATAAGAGACAGACCAAAAATACATGTGCAAGTATTTTCAGTGCTTATTATTTTATGTAGGAAAATAATGGATATATGAAAATTTGATCTAGACAATAGGGAGTCAGATGGTACAGAAAAGCAAAATGGGCCAATTTTTGGTTATAATTTTTAACTAACTTCTTAAGTTTACTTGTACATATAGTTACACTAATTGTAATATCACATAGAATACAGTTTGATGCCTGCCTGTCTTGATTATACTTTTAAAAATGACTTGATTTTCATCCTAAATCAGAGTCAATTCTGATACAAACAATAAGTTGATTCTCTGGACCTCAGTTCATTGAACTTTGTCTAACTTAACAAACCAGCGTGTTGTCAAGAGGGCTGTCATCCTAGAAGGGTGAGCAAAAAACAAAACAAAATAAGATCTCCATCTATAGAGATCATAGAATCACAGAATCAATAAGGTTTAAAGGGACCTCTGGAGATCATCTAGTCCAACCTCCCTGCTCAGCAGGGTCACCTAGAGCATGGTAGACAGGGTTGCATCCAGGCGGGTCTTGAAGATCTCCAGAGAAGGAGACTCCACCACCTCTCTGGGCAACCTGCTCCAGTGCTCCGTCACTCTCTCAGGGAAGAAATTCCCCCTCACGGTCAGGCAGAACTTCCTGTGCTTCAGTTTCTGCCCATTGCCTCTTGTCCTGTCCCTGGGCACCACTGGAAAGAGTCCAGTCCCATTACCTTGACACCCTCCCTTCAGGTACTTGTACACATTGATCAGATCCCCCCTCAGTCTTCTCTTCCCGGGGCTGGAGGCCCAGCTCTCGCAGCCGTTCCTCATAAGGCAGGTGCTCCAGCCCTCTCATCATCTTTGTAGCCCTATCCTGGACTCTCTCCAGTTGCTCCATGTCTCTCTTGTACCGGGGAGCCCAGAACTGGACACAGTACTCAAGATGAGGCCTCCCCAGGGCTGAGCAGAGGAGCAGGATCACCTCCCTCGACCTGCTGGCAACACTCTTCCTAATGCACCCCAGGAGGCCATTGGCCTTCCTGGCCACCAGGGCACATTGCTGGCTCATGGTCAACTTGTCATCCACCAGCACTCCCAGGTCCTTCTCTGCAGAGCTGCTCTCCAGAAGGTCAGCCCCCACCTTGTACTGGTGCCTAGGGTTATTTCTCCCTAACTGCAGGACTCTGCACTTGCCCTTGTTGAACCTCAGGAGGTTCCTCTCCGCCCAACTCTCCAGCCTGCCCAGGTCCCTCTGAATGGCAGCACAGCTCTCAGGTGTATCAGCCACTCCTCCCACCTTGGTATCATCTGCAAACTTGCTGAGGAGGCACTCTGTCCCTTCGTCCAGGTCATTGATGAAGAAGTTGAACAGGATGGGACGCAGTACTGAGCCCTGGGGGATGCCGCTAACCACAGGCCTCCAGCTAGACTCCAGGCCACTGACGATGACCCTGTGAGCTCTGCCTTTCAGCCAGTTCTCAGTCCACCTCACTGTCCACTCGTCTAACCCACACTTCCTGAGCTTCTCTAGGAGGATGTTCTGGGAGATGACCTATGCTACAGATTTGCTCTGAGGTTGAAGGCCCATTGAATCTCAATAATACATAAAAACTTCAGAGAAAGCAATCTAGAATCTTTGTATATTTTCTCAGAATAATTTAAGCTAATAGAATTAATAGAAAATGAAGAATCAATTTAAATTATCATCTAAAATCCAGATTACAGATATTTTCTTTTTATTTTTTCAGATCTATATTTCCCCCCCACTGGAGTGTTTTTAAAATCTCTCAGCTAGTACTTGACATTGTAAAGTCTTTAGTCACTTTTTTTGTTAGATTCTTCATTAGTGATAATAAATTTGAGATTTCCAAATTTGTATGTAGGTATCACTTCTTTAATTATTTCTTTCACTCATTTTTTTCTGTAGAGTAGAATTTTCTTCTAATAAAACTGTAAATATATGTTCAGTGCAGATTTTCTTCTATATTTACATAAGGACTCATGTCTTACTAAATGTCGCTCATGTTGCTAAACTAAGCAACATGATTTCTCTTTCTCATGTGCTACATCTCTCATTCTCTTATTAAAGACATATTACTGAATTTGACCTAAATTTTAATTTACTAAAGTTGGATTGAATCTACAAAATCCAAATCCTGATTTCAGACATATGCTATAAGAATCAACTGAAAAATTCTGATTCACCTTAGTGCAGATAATTATTTAAAATAATGAATTTAGTAAAGATTCTCAATCCTCTACTTCCACCTTTGTGTGGAACGAGAGATAGAGAATTATGAAAAAAATTCTAGTGTTAAAACAATGCATTCAAAATGAATTAAAGGAAATGTGCTTTCACAAAATTGAAATTAGACTATGTAACTTACTGCTGCAGCTTATTGTTGATAAGGTCAAATCTCAATATAATTAAAAAGTGCTGAGCCATACAAGCAACAAGAATATCTAAGAATTCCAATAGTTACCAAAAAAAACAAACATCAGTTCAATCTGGGTGCTTCGGGTTTCAGCTAACCTGCAGCGAGGAAGCAGTAAATGATCTTCTCACCTCTTTATGAAGTGCTCGGTAAGCACCTGTGCAAAATACTATGACAAAATACTTTGTTAAGCAATCCACAGGCTCAGTTTGCAAATAAGATAGATTAAAAATAATTTTCAGTTAAGAACTTTTGTTGACTGCTCTGAAATGGAATTGGAAGGCTCTTGGGATGCCTTGACACCTTTCTAAATGGGACCCTGATCACTGTCCTACAAATCTATATCATTTTTATTTGAAAAATATAGGTGCAAAACAAACTCATGAATTTAAATGAGATAGCTTACTGATTGAATTGCAGACTATTGATGAATTTGTTTTGGGAAAGTATTACAGGATCTTGTCATAAACTATTCTTTCGGTTTCCAGAGTGTGTAGATAGATGTTGGAACCTGGGTATAACAATCTAAGAGACTATAATAGAGACTATATGAATTAGTAGTGTAGAAGGATGTCTTATAATCAGCAATTCATTCCCTGGCAGTTCAATATGATTCGTTATTTTTCCATGTAGAGACTAAAGTTTTCTATCAAGAGGCTTAATTCCATGCAAAACATGCAAAATTTTCAGACTTGTCCAGAACTGCTATGTTTACTACCTTTTTTCTTTATTTTTAATAGGACAGAAAATTTTTAAAAGAAAAATTCTTTCTTTTGTACTTCATCTCATTACAGAGAGAAAATGATGAAACTGAGTGAAGGCTATATGTATGTTTTTAACAAAAATGTTAAAAGATGTAAATAATAGAATTCAAGTGCTATTTACCTTACATATATGAACCCTCAGATTTCATTCCTTTTTTACATTAAAATTAGCTTGACAGTGATACTTCTAGAAAATACAACTGAACTTCATGGGTAATTAAGCTTTCTTTGTAAACAGAAAATTAGTACCACAATGACATTTTCCTGCATTTCTATCCCGGTATTTCTCTCTCCTTTCTGAAAACTAAGGTTCTAGTTGGGATTACTGCTAAGGTTATCAACAAATGTGAACAATACATTCCTGCATATATATTCTTTTACAAATACACCATATCTGTGCATGCTACAAAAATGATGCTGTTTAGTTTGTGTTGAAAAGTTAAGAGACAGATCTGTGTCCTGTCAATTAGAAGAATATTTTTTTCAGTTGAAGTCAGATAGAACTTCAAAGAAAATGTATTGCATTTGTTGTCTCCTATCAGCTCAACTCCATGGCTCTGTGATTTAACACTTGTAATTTCATAGTATTAACTGATTTCTGTTATATGTGATAATTTGCAAATTATAGTTAATGAACAGAACTACAGGATAAAGCTTATCAGACAAGAAAATAATCTCCACATACTGTAGTGCAATGTGTTACAAATGACTCTGACCATATTAGTACTCTCTGTGCCTCTCAAGAGATGCTCTATGGTGCAAATTACCTATCTTGTGCTATTCTAGGCCTTATCATTCACTTGTGGCCAATAAATGTTGGGTGAATTCAGTTGGTGTCCATTCAGGAGTAGATTGTATATTGTTCAGTCAGAAGGGAGAATCCTTCTGGTTTCGATTGTCAATGATCGTGCTAAAGCTGATCAGAAATAACAAATTATTTCTAACAAATTCTTTCTCAAAGAAAGTCCAATATTTCAAAACATAGATTTCTCCTGAATACACTGAAATATATAATTAAAGGATTCAAAGAATGTTATTAGATGTACTGGAATACTGTGTTCACGCATGGTGTAGATAATAAGACCATAACTTATGCCCGTGCTAGGACACTAACACAAGTTGTGGAGCAAGCTTGAGTACTGGCCTGAAAGCGGCCATGTAGTATATTGCTAGCAGGCTCCCTGGCATGACTTTCACGTGTGCCACCTACACACACCCAGGCAATTTATTGTCATGGTTTGAATAATAACATGCAAAATGCTCCCAGTAGACACTATGGATGAGGATCCCCTTTATGAGTGAAGTGTGTTTGGGGAGGGAGGGGAGCAAAGCCATACAGACGTGAGCTGTGCCGTGCCAGGTGACCTCAGTGATGGAGACGAGGCTCTGACACCTTCATTGGTAGACATTGCCATGGAGACCTGCCCTAAAGGAGATTCATTGCACAAGGCAACATGACTTTTACCACTCTTGAGACACAGCGGTGTAATGGCAAGATGCAGACCTAATTGTCCACCCTTTCACATGTTTTAGGCCTATTTTTCAACTAATTTTAAGAGAAGTGAGGTAATGAGTTGTGTTCTTCGAGTGTATGTTTCTCTGCATAGAATGTAGAAGTAGTTCGGGGTAAATAGCTAATATATAAATATATCAATCTATCAATGTAGTCTTTCTAGATGTTTAAAGTCAGATGAGATTACTGTACCAGAACGATCCACGCTGACTCTCTTAGCTGTCTACTGTTTAGTATCCATCCAAATACGAGTTGATGTTTATATACGTGAAAATACTAAGAGGAGGAGATAGATACACAGTTTTGTGGCTCATATTTGTTCTTTTTTATGCTTCCCAGAAGACAGGGTAGGCAGCCTTCAAAGGCTAGCTTTCTAGGACTTCCACATTCCATTATTCTGCCATCTTTTCTATTCAATATTACAGTGGGATCTGCTGAATTACTTGTTTACAAATTCAAGTGATTCCAATTCTCACTACATAACTAACATTAAGACTGTGGTGAACCCAGACATAAAAATATAAATTTCATTTTTTTTCATAAAGGTTGGGTGGCTTTTGGAGGGAATACTCATAATCTGCACACTGAGAGACATAACATTTGCAGGTACACACATAGATGCACACACATACACACACACACACACACTTACACACTTGCAAAGCATTTCAGAGCCTTTATTCAGCCACTGTAGGCCAATCAAATCAAATTGATTTCAGCTATAATGCTCTATATTCAAGGAACAGTTATTGACCCTTCTGCAGTTTAAATAATCTTAGAGTTCACAGGTTCTGCACAGGAAACAATTTCATTAACTTTGAGCACCCTCTGTGAATCTTAATTTTGAATGGCCTGTTTAGGATGATCTTCAATAGACCTATCTTCAATCAGAATCATCCTTTAACTAACAGTTCGGGTGAGTTTTATAGGAAGCATGATTTCAAGATAGCTGTCATTATTTATAGACATTCTTTCCAATTGCAGTTACTAGTGTGCGTTGAAGCAAGTCCACAGGTGTTGAATGTGACTACAGTCATCACTGTATTTCTGTTTCAGATGTGTATTACCTAAGTCACCACAGGTTCTTGCCATATAAAGACTTGATACTGGTTTGCATCTAGAGCTTTGTGTGTATGTGTGTGTGTGTGTAAGTAATCATATTATAATATTTTTCTAAAACCAATTGGAGTTTGTGCTAATTCTTTCTTTAACCCTGTTATTCTGAATCTTCACACTCTTCCTATATAGAATTAAAAAGAAATGAATAAAAATTGTATTTCTAAGTGAAAAATGATCTATATATTCCTGTCTGAAGCTTTCAGAAAATAGGAGCTTATAAAATTTATCACTGAATTATTGTCACATTTCCTTTTCCTTTTTATTTTCCTTCTCTACACAAAGGTAAATTGAATTTACTCAATATCACTGTGAGTATGGCTAAATCAGCAGCCAGTTCTGTGTTTGCTTCTTGCTTGCTAGTGGATCAAAAATAAATTCTAGCCTCTCCAATTGCATTTTGATTATTCCTTGGAAAACTGTAATGATACTTAGCTTTTTCATATGAGGATTGTGAATTAAAATCTGGACAGGACTTTGACATTCTGAAATGAGCAAACTATCTTAATGCAACACATCATCATTTACGTAGGACAGCAGAAAAAATGGTCCGGAGTCTGGGGTGTGAGGGATCTTTCAGAAAAAGATGAATTAGGTCTGCACAAACTGAGTAGAATTTATAATAAATGACCTAGATCAGAGGAAAAAAGTAAAGAGGAGAGAGAGAGAGAAGTAATATTTATTCCCACCTCACCTGTTGCTGCGCCAGATTTTCTGTTTTATTTTGCATCTGAACTCTGTAGATTAGTTTATTTACTTATATTAAACATTACTTTTGCATAAATTCTCAAAGGGCTTATTTTAACTGACAACACCCTTCAACCTCACCAGGTAAATGTGAGATTAAAGTCAGATATTCTTTATCTATCTATCTGTTTAGTCTGTACACAGAGTGATTATCTGTCAAACAAAAAAAAAATACAATTTATTGTATCTTATGACAATGATTATGAAAGGGACAGAAAATGGCAAACTTATAACACATAGATTGTAATAAGAATAGAAAATATCACGAACCTAATCTGTTCTGGTGACAATGGTCAGATTGTAATGAAAACAGAAGATGGTATAAAATATATCAGCTCTCTGAGCTTCCTAAAATGCCATCTCACTATTGCCCTCAAATGCCATTTTCAGGGTTCCCTAGGTCTGCTTCATGGTACAGCAATTTTTTTGCATGCTTACTTAGCTGCCTCTTAGTGTTTCATTAGAGACACACACACGTTATAACAGTGTTCTCTGATCAGCACTGTTTCTCACAAGAAGTCATTTTAAAAATATTTCATGCCATTCGTTGTTGTAAGGGCAGTGTAAGAAGATGACACTCCTCCCCAGCTAATCACAGAGCATTTCAGCCAAGTAGCACCATTCTCTACCAGCTTGAGAAGAAGGGTAGTGACTGGTTTGGGGCAGCAAATATATTTCCAATACTCTGATTAATACTGATTCACATTATAATGAAGATCTTAAAAATTATTTTTGCATATCCATTTTCAACCCTGTGGTTTGGTAGGCAGTAAGCTTTTACGACAGAGTCACCATGATACGCTTTTAAAATCTGACTGGTAAACATACAACTTCCTACAGGGTTCATCAGGTTTTAGAGAGGAAGCTCTAAAAGCAGATTAGGCAATCCTACAAATTTGTTTTTCTTTTTCTTTAAAGTGTCTTGTTACCATAGTTACTGCTGACACGTTACATAAAACAATTTACTTATCGAAGCATGAAGGCTTAGCAGACGGAGCAGCACTTCTCCCATCCCCCCTTTTCTAAATCAGCATTTTTCTGAGTAGGATCTATATTGATGGAATGAGAGTAAAAGATTGTGGGTTTTTTTTGTTTTTGTTTTTAACTTGGAGCTGTCCAAGGGCTTTAGGTTTTTGTTGTACTTTGTTCTCCAGCAGTTCAGGTCCCAATTTATTCCAGCTGATGTCTGTTTCTGAGCATCCATCCTGTCCAATCTTGCCCTGTGGTACAGTCTGCTTTCCCTTACTTCTGTAACTGTTGAGTTTTACTGTTTTATTCAGATTTGTGTTCAATTCTTAGATCATTTAATATTTTGGTTTGTGCTTGTTAAAGTAGATGATTGAGGTAAGTAGATGAACATGTTTACATAAAGCCAGAAAAAATCAGACTCAGCTGTCTTTTGACTACTTCTTTTCAAAACAATCTTCTCCAGAATTATCTAGCTCTATACCCTAAAATACTCAGTTTTGTTGTAGCTATGATTTTGTCTTCTTTCTGGTGTAAGCATTATCACTAGTTAACTTTATTAATGATTATTCATAGCACTACTTTTCTTGTAAAGTCAATTCTAAGTAATATTTTAGTAATATTATACAGCACATTAAGAATCCCAATAAATGATCTTTGTAAAATGCCATGCCCAGTGAAGATGCATTAAGAGAATATTCTATTAGAAAGAGAGTGTAGAAAAGAATCTGTAGTTTTTGATCTCTCTGCAGTTTAACTGTAACACATTCTGGTTGCAATATTTATTTTTTAAATATGGTGGAAAAATAGCCAATGAACCATTAATGTACACTATCCTTTCTAAATGCCTATGCAATATATTCAGAGAGATTTAAGTAAGTCAATGAGTGGTTAATACAACTAAAGTGAATCTTCTGGATTTGTTACACAGATAAACTAACTAAAATACAGTTTAAAGTATAAGACCATGTTATTTAAGCTCTATTTTTGCACTTAAGTGAAGTATTGATTCAGTAAACTGAAGTTTTCTATCCTATTGTTTGTCAGTAATTCAGTATTTCTTTAACATGTTGCCTCAAAGACTCAGAAGCAAATCAAGACTTACAATTTCTTTCTACTTCTTTTCTATATTTTAATTATTTGAATATCTAGGTTATGAATTATATTATTTTCATATATTGTATTTATTATTTTACGTTTTAAAATGAGCACCATAAGAATATCGATTGCATTGCATATAGTCAATAACTATTTTAACATTTTCTGAAACATTTCTATACTTTACTAAAATTCTGCCCACTCTTAAAATTTTCACTTTTTAAGCTCTAGCACTGGCAACTAAAATTTGAAAAGAGGTAATATAGGAAAGGAGTAGCAACATGCTTACATATATTCAAATTTTAGTAATAGCTCATTCAGCCAATAACAAAGTCCTCTTAACAGACTTATGAGTGATGAATTTCAACAACTCTGACTGGGTTGGGGGTTATGGTTTAAATTCTCATACAAGACTACGGAATGAATACTCTATTGAAAGAATTGTTTGCATAGAATTACTTGTTTACATATAACTGTAATTTGACCTTATTTGTGTTGGAATTATTGCTCTGACTGTATTTTAACAAAGAAAGTCAATTTATACTGCAAAAATTGAAAACACAGCAGTAAAAATTCAAGCTATTAAAAAAAACCTGCTTAGTTGTCTTTTCAGAATAATTAGAATGATTGTATTAAAGTGCCATCATTAAATAAAAGGGAGTATTTCTGAAATATTGCATCCAGTTGGGCTTTTAAATGCAGATTATTGGAGGACATCACTGTAACTGCTTTGATGTGTAAAAATTCACTTGCGCACTCTGGAAACTGCTTCCAGTTCTGCCCTTGAACACAGATGTGAACTTTCCACTTCATTGCCTAGAGATGTCTTTTCCGAGAGAGCCCCATAAACGGCTCATTTTACAAGCACATTGTATATCATTTTAGTGTTGACCGCTTGGGAATTGATTATACTGACTATAATGTGGATATTATGATTCCTGTTATGTTTTAGAATGAAATTTGTATTCCATGTCCGTTACATCTGGAGTTATGATCTCCATAATATGCTCTTCATGTTTTTATGTCTGACACTTTCCATAACACATATTTACAAAGGCATGTGCTGGTCTGTGATAATTTATTTACAGTTTTTTAACAAGCACCTATCAATGGAACAATTTAATTTTTATTCACTCAGATGCTTATTTTACCAAAAAATATATTTTGATTTGATTTGATATTGATCCTTTTTTAATTGTACATAATACATATGTTTTTAAATTTAATTCTGAATGTAAATTAGAATCCCTTATTTAAGCTATATATATATATACACACATAAAAAGAAGAGTAAATTTATATCCCAGAGATCTTTTTCTCTTAAAAAGCAGACTAAAAGTGTCAAAAAAGTTCTATCTTTATTTTTATAAATTGTGAATTGAGGTGTCAATAGATTGGCTATGTTGTTCAAGCACTGTAAAGACAACAACTAAACCACTCTTGAATGTTTTTACCGTAACTTGCCTCCTTTTATTTTTCTGCTGAAAACTCTCTGATGATTTTAGAAAGATTAATAATATTTGGAGGTAACTAGAAAAGTCTGTTCCATTACTTTTTTTTGTAAATGTTATCATTTAATTCTTTTCAAATTAATTCCTATATAACTATCCTGAGAAAAGAGGAGGGTGCTAAGTAACAGGAAAAAATCTGGATCTGTCTCTGAAGGTCAATAAAATTACCATAAAAATGCGTGTAAAAATTATACTCAGGATTTATATGCAGAACAATGGAGGTAAGTATCTGAATAAGACCCTTATTTTAGTTTAATCACCTGATTTCCATTAACTAAATTTGGACTGTCCTAACCTAAGAACAGCAATAATCACAATTTTTCATTAAAAGTATTTTTCTAGAAAAAATGCATTTTTTCCTGAAATGATTATTTCTCAGAAAAAATTATACATGTCTTTGACAAATCTAACTCAGCTAACTCTGCTCTTGTTCAACTTCTCCTCTGACTGCTGTTTCCTTTTCCTGCTTAGTCTTGTTTTTTTCTTTCTACATGAGTAAAGAGGGCAGAAAAAATAGGAGGAGAAGAGAAAAGCTAATCAACTGAGGAAGGAAGAAATATTTTGTTTTAGTTTCGATTTTGCAGCAAATCAACTGAAAGTTATTGACTTATTTTATCTTTTTTATCCTCAGATGTTTATTCTTGAGTTAATACAGAGCATACAATTAAAATAATTACAAACTGACATTAGTAACACTCATCCTAGAACACTGCATCATGTTATGTTAAGTATGATGTAAACAGAGTCTTTAAAAGTTTGTTTTAAGGGTTGAGCAAATGCTTCAAGATTAATATAAGACTTGAAATTTGACTTTCAATAAGGATAAACCTATCCAAAATAACAGCAACACATTTGATAAATCTGTAATTACAGCCCACATAGGGAATAATGTGGAAACAAATACTGACAACATGGAAGAAGTTTAAATGAATATTGATCCTGTTTTGGGGGGTTTGTTTGTTTATTTGTAAAAAGCGATACAATAATAGAACTTAGGCCAAAATTTTGAGAATTAAAAGTTTGTTCAGCATCTGTGACAGACGTAAGACATCACACATAAAAGTAAAATAGGAAGAAAATGGCTTACTTCATTTTCAGAAAGGACAGATACATGTTAATAGAGTAAAAAGAGCAGTTAACCTTAGATCACAGCAATATTTTACACTAAAAATACTGTAATATGTTTCAAAATGTTTTCTGGATGTTGCAATATGTCTAAAAATTTCAATAAGGACTTTTAGGTTGAATGCTGAAGGCTGGCTGTGCTTTCAAAACAAAAGTTAAGCTTCAGTGCAGTTTCTGCTGACATTGTGAGAATGATACAAATCAAATGTTGTCCACAAGAATAAAGTTTCTTAAATCTGACATAAGGTACAAAACCAATGAATATTACCTAAAATATATATGGTAATTATGTTATTTAGTAATAAGTATAGATATTTTTATTCTATTTTTTTAGAATTTCTTTTTTAGAGTCTATTTTTGTCTAGTTTAAAAGGGAAGCTATTTACTTGACAAAAATAAGTCTTAATATTTGTTACTCATCTTCCCAAAAGGGACAGTGACTGTAACGTTACATGATGTTTAGCAACGAAAGAGTTGAATTTACATCATGTGCATTTGAGTGTTGCCAGCATGTAATACTTCCTTTAAGATTTTTCTTTTTAATTTTAATGTGATTCTTTAGAAAACCAAACATAATTAAAAACAGATATTTTCACTAGCTTGCATCTGTGCTTTCTATTGTCTAAGAGTCTACATGTAAGAAGATTTTTACAGTTAGAGTAAATATTAGAACAAATCACTTTAAAGAGAGAGGATATTTTTTCCCAGTAAATTTGCACATTTTTCTAGAAGAAATGCTCCAAGATTGAAAATAGAAGCCTTCTAGTGAAACTAGATGAATTGTGGCCTAAAAGGATGAAATTTGATGAGAATAATGGCATTGCAAGTCTATCAGGAAAATGGGCACTCTTACAGCTTAATACATTCAGGTTAATATGCTGCATTCTTGTTACTCTTACTGACTTCCAAGAAGCAACTACTTGTTTATAACACTACAGAAGCAGAAAAAAATAATTCATCTCATTTCACTGACTTTGATTTGTTTGATTGTTAGTAGTCAAAACCTACCCTTTCCTCCTATGTTCACTATTCATGGATAGAGTTAGCAGAACATCTGTTTTCAGAAGACTTACATGGATTTAGACAATTTTGTTACTTTCTTTGCATAATTGTACTCACGGTGTCTCTTGAAAGTAAGCTCAATTTTATTATATACAGTTACTGGAGTATATAGGATTTATTTGCACATTAAAGGCCAGGAAAACGTCTGCTCTCAACCATGCTGTAGCACCATAGAATCTTTTGCTTTTGTGCAGATTGCAAGCACATTTCTATATGAAATATTGAGAAGAAATTTTAATGGGTGTTGGCTTGATGTTTTCCAAGAAAAAAAAAAATGTTTTATTTTAATCACTCACGCATGCATTTGTTAATATAAATTGCTAAATTATGGAAGTGAACATAAAGGGGAACATGCTCTCCTTTTTTGAGTTTCAATTTTTGACAGGATTACCTTGCTGACCAAATGCGATATTCTTTTTTAAGACAATCTTTCCAGTATTTCATGTTTTATAGTAGTACAAGGAGAAAGATTTAGGCAGGAAAGTGCAGAAGCACAAAATGATGCTCACAAAATCTTTGAGCAGGACATGCAGGAAAGATTTGTCTACCATACTTGTCTTGAGATGTAATCAACATAAATATCAAAGGAGGCAGAAACCAACCTGCTAAAAAAGCGAGAGTTTCCTATTTTCTACCTGTGCTTCATCTCTGCTTTCTCTTTCCCTGAGCTTTAGACTGTGGTTGCCTAGGAGTAACCTAGGGGATTTGCCCCTCGTCAGTGAAAATGGCCACATGTAATGCCTTAGTGGTAGTCTGGCCCTATTTGTCACAAAACCAGCAGTGTCGGGAGGCTAAGGCCAAATGGAGAAAGCAAATGGCAGCTGTGACTCTATTACTGTGGTCTACCATCTCTTCCCGTCACCCTTGCCCTGATCTCCAAGTAGGGATGTCAATGAACGTTCCACCTTCTCAGTTATTTAGGGAGAATTTGTCTATTGGGGAAAGCTCATGAAGTTTCCAGAAGGTGTGCTCAAAGGACTTATCTAAGAAGGTTATCTAGCCTTCTTACTGCATGTTTTTAATAATTAATATATATTTTGAAGCCAAATAACTGATTTTCCTTCACTCTCTGCTGGACCTCTGTGATCTATGTTTCTGTGACTAAGAATTATTCCCTAGTCTTCTTGTTTGCCTGTTTGTTTATCTTTCCCTTTCATTTTCAAAACCTTTGGGTACCTAAAGGATTCATATTTTAGTTACCTGAAATTGAGAGCAAACACTAGATATAAATCAACACTGAATGATATTAAACTCAAGTGGTTAAAACAAGCTATAGTAAACTCAATGCAAGTGATGAAACGGATATTATGCTATTAAAAGTAAGATTCAAACAGAAGAGTGAATTGGAAAATGGGAGACAGTGGAAGTAGTTCTAGATATTAAGAGCTTTTTAAAATCAGAATATTTATTTAAGTGTCAGATCATGCATTCAGCACCTGACTTCAAGCTATTATTTTAAGAAAGCTTTGTCTTGGAAAGTTATTGTAGGCTACCAGCAAGTCTAGACGATAAGGTGCATCATCCTTGAGGTGGGGTTCATCTGGAGCATAGTTTACTCCAGGTCATATCAATGATCAAGAGAGAGAACTAGGTACAATTGTCAGCTCACCAGTTATGTTGATACGTAGGGATAATGTCCTGTTGCTTAGAGAGTGAGTTTTAACTTTTCAGTTAAGTGTTAAAAGTTGAGTGAGATGCATTTGTATGGGCCTGTGAGTCCATGCTAATTTCCGTTCTTTAAATAAGTATTTCCATCCTGCTCCATAACACCTCACTTTGGTTACAATCCTTCCCCCTCCAGTCATATGATATAGCATGCAGATCTTTCTTAATGAAAAAACATGCAGTAATAGACTAAGCATAAGCAAAGGACAGTTATGTCTGAATCTTCCAGCTATCTTAGCAGTAATTATTGTTTATGCAAAGCATATTGTTGAAGTTAAGTACAAATGTCAGTTTGAGGATTATCCAGTTTGCAAGAGCAAACAAAATGCAGAATAAGGACTTTTCAGAATAATGATGTATGTCAATTATCTCTGTATTTTGACTGGAGATGACCAGAATAGACAAGGTTTTACAGAGGGTGATTGACATTTTTGCTAATAGTGTCTATCAAGGTTCAGATAAAAAAGGCTGTATTTGTAGCTTTTCATTAAATAGAGATTCTGAAATGTGCTAAAGATCCCTAAGCCCTAGTGACCCTGAAACATTACAAATAGTTCTTTTTTTTACTACAAAATTCAACTCATCTTGTACTGTAGTTGAGCACCAATTTAACAACTATTTTTCCTCTAGACGCTTCATAAAAGGTCAACATTGAACACAAGGTTGAACAGACCATGAAGTCTTCAGGGGATGAAAGTGTTTGTTGTTTTAGTGCCATGTTTGACACCAGGCATTTTGTCAGTTCAGAACAAATAATAGCAATGATGCTTTAGGAATACTCACACTCTCTGCTGAACAGTTGCATCAGCTGCTAGAAGGACAGAAAATTATTCTTTGAGACTGTAATAATAGAAGGTGTGAAAGGACATACTAGGACTATTAACCACCTACAAATAGCTGCAAAGGATTGCAGAAACCTAACGTTTTTAAAGCTCATAGTAAATACGTTTCTAAACAATTTGTATTAGTTTGTATAGTAAAAATAGTTTGTATTTACTACAAAATTATTACTTCAAACACTAATACAGCCTGAGATGTCTTTGATTTATATGTGGAATAATAAATGGAACAATTTACAATAGTACTACTAAAGCAAGTTAAGGATAATGGAAATGCAGGTCATATACTCTTTAATTAACCCATAATGGCATGTTCATTTGTCATGGATGCAAGTAAATGCAAATTGCTTTAGACAGGTAATTGGAAATCTGCTTAAAAGAACCTGAGAAAGAGAATGTCATTGCAACAGCTGGACATCTGACAGTGGTTATCAGATATGTGCTGAAATATAATTATTAATATAATTATTCTTATCATTGAAGTAAATATTGAATCACCAGGGTTTTTACTGAGTGGAAAATGAGATATCAAAATAATGTTGGAAACATAAACTGAGATGAATTTATGTACTGGAATGTAATATATAGCATATATAAATATATAAGTTAAAATGTATTATATAAATATACAATATGCATATAATATGGCTTAATATAAAGATAATGTTTCCATTAAGGTACAAGGGCAGAAATATCCACACATCTGATTTTCGTGCATATTCAATTGTAGAATTAAATGTTCAAAAGTATCTTAAAGAATCAAAAACTAAAAAAAGAAAAAAAAAAGGAATCTAGTTCATGTTTGTTTAATTGGCTGCTTAGTTTCCAAAAATGCTGTTACTTTTAAGTCAAGATTATGAGTGCCTCTGACTAGCAATATGGCTTGCACTGTAAAGCATACAGACCAGGGCAGGAAACTATGGTGTGAATAAAGATGGACTGGTGATTCCCCTGTGGATCCACCTGTCTTTTATGGAGTTCATCACAGGAGAAGCACGGTATGTTGTAATTGCAGAACCATCTGCGGAGCCATGGGTGACAGGGGTAGGTTCCACGTGTGTGTTTGACTGGAGGACAGGAGTTTGCACGTGAAAGCACTCTGACAAAAGCCTATAGTACTACACTTTATCAAGAAAGTCGAATACCAGGTACCTAACTCTTCAGATGTTTAGATGGAAAATATGAAAATAAGTAGATGGTAGCATGTATGCTGAAATAAAATCAGTAGAGAATCTGTAACATTTGTATGTAAAAGTAAAAAGAAAATATTATGCATGAAGTAGATAGCCTCATTTTGGACTAAAAGAAATCAAAACCAGGATACATATTTTCATGAATCTTTGGAAGAGATGGAAAATCAAGGGGATTTTCATAAGTAACACTTTAATAGGAGAGACATTTTTAACTTTCCCTTGATAAAACACTGACTATAAACAGGGTGTCTTCAATTTGGCTGTACAGATTCACTAAATAAAATATTCATCCAGTAAGCTTACAGAGTATCATTCTACTTCAGTTAGGGGTTAATGTTACCATGATTTTGTATTGTAGTAGCAAATGGAGATCCTTAGATATTCCTGTTTTACTTTACCATGACACTACAAGTATGATATACCAAAATGTCCTTGCCTAAAGGAGTTAAAATATTAGAATCTGTTCCTTATGCAGATATATTAAAAAAAATTTATTTCTTTTCAGATAACAATGGTGGCTTTTTATTTTAAATTGACATTTATTTAGGTTTAAATAGATGTTAATCTATACCCCACTTCAGTAGTTGAGACTCTTCCTTGACATCTTTGGCCTGTGGATGAAGCTTATATCCAATCTTCTGGGTTATTTTCCTTCAGTAGGTGAGTTTTACCACAATGGCAAAATAAGCGCTCACCAGAGACAGTGAAATGTTCAGTAAGAATTCCTCTGTGTTAATAAGGCTGAGGAGAAAAGCCATTTGCTGCTTCACCTTGGGCAACAGCACTGCTACAGCTAACCCTTCCAATACCGAGAAGAAGTAGTATTCATCCAGTTATGACAGTGTACGGGCAAAGAAAAACACATGAAGCACATGACAATGGAGCCAAATTTTGGAGTAGAAACAAGCTTTGATAATGTTCCCCTCCCCCTCCCCCAAAGAAAGAAAAATAAAAAAACACATCTTTGCTTGTTTTGTATTTCTGATGATTTGTATACTAATGACAACCATTTGTGCACTGTTATTGTAATACTAGGTTTGCCAGTGTAATACTAAGCCTCTTAAAGGACTTCACCAAAGTAACTAAAACCCAAAATATACAGAGACACCATGCCCATAAAATTCACATTTTCTATCAAACCTAATTGCTGCAGTATAGATCCCCAAACGATAAAGCAGTTACTATAAAGAGACAAAATTTGAGCTTTTTCAGAAGGTGCTGGAATGTATCTTGAAATCATATACATTTCAGAGTTGTCATCACTTAGGGGTCATCCTCATGTTGTCGTATTCTGTCCCTCTCATCTGTTCATAATAAAATGGAATATTCAATAGTCTCAACTCTTTTAAACTTAAAAATTGTGTGACAGGCACTGAAGAAGCAGATAATTCCTCATGTATGGGAAAGATCACTCCTTCCTCTGTACTTCTTGGTAAATCTGCTACAATCTGCTTCAGTATTTATCTTTAACACTTGGTGTGGCAGGAAATGAGCCAGGCAGGAAATAAGAAAACAGTTTAAAAGTTTCCAAGAGTGCTTTAGACTTTTCTGGAGCCAAAGCCTCCAGGTATTAGAAATGACTTCCTGCTTGCTTTACCACACTATAAAATAGACCTTTAAGGTTTTAGATTTTAGAGATATTCTTCGAAACCTTCTCATTGAATAATATGGTACAGTTGGTGATGCCAGGGTATTATTTTTTAGCAGATTGTGTTTAAGAGGAGAATAACAAGTTAGAAAAGAATTCCTTGGGATGTACCAACAGTCAAGAAACTTGGATGTTTGGCACCTTTGTGAGCTCTTACACTATCATTATCAGTTAAGTATCCAAGCCTGTTCAGATAATCACAATCCTTGAAATCTTCTGTTAGTAAGCATACACAAATTTGAATAGAAGACATTGAAAATATTGGAAAAAGCAAAAAAAGGAGGAAAAGTCCAAATAATGGTTGCATATAGTCACTGAAATCAAGAATAAATCTCCAGAACAGATTATGGAGTAGCTATGCACCCAATTTACTGTTCAACTTTATTTCATTGCCATTGTTACTTCTCTAATATCATTATATTTTGCTATTTGTTGCAATTTCTTCCAGAACATAGACCAGGATGAGATCTACTAAGTCAAATGTAGACATCAGTTGCTCTATAGTCAGTAGATAGGAATAGGCCCTTCTATAGCCTCATTCATCCTAACCCAGTGTCCTAAAATAAGTGAGATTAATTACCCTCTAAATGTGCCTGGTTTTCTCCATTGAAAGTAAAAGTCACCAACATCAGGTTTAAATGTCTACATGGTATATATCTACAGTTTAGTGGAGAAAAATCCTAAATCTTGTTTTCTTATCTACTTAGGTAGTGTCTGAGTCAGTAAATTTTGGGGTGCTTGAACAATGGTAGGTTGCAATTAAGAATTAACAGCTTAAAGAAGTGTTTAGTGGGATGATATTGAATAATTATACAGTAATTCCAGTAAGCCTAAATTTAATTGAATTGAGTAGAGGCCCTCTAATATTCTGGGTTATTTCTTTCTCCCTGTAAAAGCATAAAATATATGTTTCTTTAAGAGATGTTGGAAGATACAACAGAAAGCAAAAAGATCAAGAGGTCATTTTTATGAAGTTTAATGAGAGTTTTACCCTGAAAAATTTTATTCTAAAGATGACAAGCTAAAACAGTCTTCATAAATTTAGACTTTCTTTTATTGGAAGTGCTTTCTTTTCTTTAGTAATGATTAGAATTCCCATAATCCAGGACAGAAGATTATGGACTGCAGCCATAGACTAAAATAGATTTTATTTTTATTGCTGCCCATCGGATAGCAAGAAGTAAAAAAAGGCCAAGTACTTTGCAGCAGTGCTTTTTGGTGTGCAGAATGACAGCTGATCAACAAGATTGTGTGCTAAGGTATCACAGTTTGGAACTTATACCATCACTGTCAGTGACAATGCTTTTAAATTTAAATTTAAATGCTAGGCAAAGGTTAACTATCAATTGTTTGGGATATTTTTTTGTTCTGCATTTCTGTTACACTTCAGAGTTGATGTAACTGGAGAGAAGGCAGCCTGATTTTCTTCTTATTTTGATATTTTATCCTTTGAAAAACCAGCTGAAGTCTTTTGAGAGTTTGGTGCCTATACCGTAATTGAGCTTTGTAAGCCTGCACAACAATAATTGCCTTCAGGTAGGATTCAGCTAATACTTCTACTCATGCATATAGCAGAAAAAGATGAGTTTCTCTCATTTCTTTCTGCTATATTGATTTCCCATTGATAATAGAAATAAGTGTATAAAATCCGTATTTTTACCATTAACACTAGTTTTCCTGACTTTTTTTATGTATGTGCTACAAGTAGAGGCCTTTCATCACCCCTGCCTGTCATCTCAGAGGTGATAACTAGCTAGATACACAACTCTGCAAAGAAAGCAATTTAAAATAGCATGCTTAATTTCATAGTTGGGATGTTTTATGGGTAAGCTTGATCAATTAATAAGCTAAGATAAGTGGTCTTTCTCAATAACATGCTGAGGAAGTCAGAGGGAGAGTAAAGCTGATTATCTTTTTGCATTGTTTGTATTATAGTCTCTGATTGTAATCTCAAACAGAAAAAAAAATCATTTTAAAACTAGAAATGTAATCTCTTTCTGTTCTATTTAAAAACTTTTTTCTCTATGAATATCTACTTTTCTTTAATTTACATCTTTCCTTTATCTAAAAGAAATTTCTTGGATTTTTGTGATCTCTATTTGGAGGCTGTACTAAAAGCAGTGAATCTCTTCGATGTAATTACTATAATAAATTCTGCTCATAAATATCATCTGTTACAGGAACATAGTTTGTAAAATTTGTAGGATTTTTATGGATCATATTGTTGACAGTCACATCATGTTTGAAATCAGCTAAGTTTCTCATTACCACCACTTCTATTTTATGGCACTACAAACTTCAAATGACTACTAGTTAAAAAGCATTTTTTAGATTTTCAAATGAAAATTTATTCATGAGAAAATTACTTTTGTTTTGAGGCCAAAATGCCTCTTCTTCTCTACAAGTTATATTTGTAGGCTTCGTTTTACTGGGAATTAGCCATATTCTTTTAACCTCTTCTCCACAGGTCTGTCTTACTAAGCATTTTTTAGGCACTTGGGGCCAAATTCAAAAATATATTTAAGAGCCTAAGTAACATTTAGACAAAATTTGCATAGATAAATCCTGCTCATTGGTCACTGCCTGTGACTTCCACAGGCACAGCGTATCTGTGAAAACATTTCTATGTTTCTATAGGTTCACTATGGCCCATGTCTCTGCCAGGTTGGCTGCTTAGCCAGTTACCTCCTGGGCCTGATACACTCTGGAAACAAAAAAGTGTGGGGTTTTTTTGCATTTTATTTTTGTATTTTTTCTCATATGCAGCCTGATTTGGTGGTCGTGCTCTGAATATGACGCCCTCCATCAGTCTGTCCAGTAGTGATGATAACTTTTTTTTACAAAGTTATCATCATTATGATGTGTGGCAATTTGAGTATTTCCCCAGGAGGCAGGAGATCTTATGCCTCAGTCTGCGGGATTTGAATTCACAGTTCTGCCATCCCAAAGGAGTGCCCTGACCACGAGCTATATTCTAGCTGGGAGTGTAACATTCCCTCCCTGAGTTACTCTGTTCAGGCGACTTCTACCATGTACAGAGAGACTCAGGAAGAAAAACAAAAGGAGTTTAAGGTTACAGAGTGATTATTGATGAATACATACAGAAGACCATTAGGACTAAAGAACTAGTACTAATATACTCACTGCTCCTGTCAAGATCCTTGAATAGTTTGTTGGCCATCCATCAGATGAGAAAGAGTTGGCTTCGCTTGCTCCTTGGGACAGGCTCATTGTCACTTGCGGAATTGCTGCCATCGAGTTCAGCTCATTTTTCTTTCAAGTTTGCGTCTTTTCGTGTTGGTATTTGTCCTCTGAAATTATTGAGCTGATGTCTCAACGATTACACTCTGTTTTTATTTTCTAATATTCCGTGACTTTCTTGTATGTACGTTTGCACATCTTAAAGAGGCTACAGTCTATCTGTACTACCCTAGTTTGACTAATCATTTCATGGTGATATAGGATCAATTTTTTTTCCCCTGGAATCCTGATATCCCTAGTCTGTAACAGCTCCATTATTTATGGAAAATAAGTGATATTATCAAAAATATATATATATATATAAGGTTAATCTGATGCAATCTTCCTCCAATAAACCCATGCTGCTTTTCAGTAGATGATATTTTTTAACACTGTGTTCAATTTAGCTTCCTTTCAAATTTTGTTGGAGTATCACACCTCTAGTTATCAGTTACACTTTTTTCTCTTTTTAAGTAAGAGGAAGTATGAATTGAACATGGGTAATCTATGTGTTGATCAGTTTGACGGATTATGTATATCACATAACTTCTTAATGTTTGGTACTGATACTGATACCAGTATCACCTAATAAAGGTATTAGTTCATGATTATATATTTCGACCTCCAACATGATGGTTTCTATTCAGTATGCTCCATTCCTGTTGACATTTACTTGTGTCCAATCTTACTATTGTAAACAGTGAGATTAAAGGATGTATTATTTGGACCATACCTTTAATTCTGAACCCATTGCAGTTGCATAGTGACCGCTATCCTTCTTCCTACAAAGCTACCAGAGAGTTTTTTGTTTGTTTAAAATTGCTTTGTAGTATCTGACTCAATTCAATTTTTGGAGATTTTTTCCAGATTCATGCTCTTTCTGGTCTTCAAGGTGTATTTTTCTATGCTCATCAGAGTATTTTCCACTTCTTTATATCTCTTTGTTTACTCCTTCTGTTCTTTCATGAGTAGTTTATCAACATAGGATCTCAGAAACCTGCTGTACATGTTTGTGAAAATAAAAACAAAAAATAAATATCCAGGATAAAATTGTCTTTGAGTCTTACAATAACTAGTCTATATAAATATTTATGCCAGAAATGTTTTACTTTTAAATGTTTGTTTCTTTCACTTTTTAAGGAAACACATAATCAGACCTATGCATAATAAAAAAGAAAGAAAAAGATGACAAAATTCAGCAGCAAGGAAAATATTTTAGTGACTGTCCAAGCTACTAGTGTTTTTTCGTAAGGCTATTAATAGGAAAAATAGGATTTTTTTTTCACAGTTATATTCATTTCCTTACAATTACGGCATGGATTTTGATAAAAAGTGTTTGGTTTTGCAGTGCTCTTATTGTATACAGTCAAATGAGAAGGGCAATGGAGATTTGGAGATTTTTTTTTCTTTTCTATGCTAGTTATGTTTTTGTTTGCTTGTTTAAGGTAATGGGAGCAGAGGAGAGGAAGTATTAGGAAGGGATAAAGGTAGGATCCAACCATGCCAAAGAAAGTGGTTGATTGTTCTCTAAGTTAAACTACAAGCATTTGCATTTTGATGCAAATTTAGAGATGATTTGTGCAGATAAGTATTTAGTTTCACCTTCGTATATATGTCAACTACACTTAGTTACCTTCAATTAGAGAAAACTTCTGGTTTTTTACCAATGAGTGTTTACCAGGAATGGATAATGAAGCAATCAATATACTGCAATGAAAAATCCGTGACTGGCAGGAAGGTGGAAGAGTTGAACTATTATTTTTAAATTGAACTCTGGCATTGGGATATATGAATAGAAAAGCACAGGAACTCGGATGTTTAAACTCTTGTATGACACTTGAAAAATAGACAATAGTAATGAATGTTCGATGTATGCCCTTTTCATGCTGATATTTGTTTTTTATAAAGCTGAATGAGGAGAACATTGTGACCCGGCTACCGTCCGGCAGTATGTCCAGTTGGGGCTGCTGAGAATGCAGATACAGAGCTATGGATTCAGAATGTTAAACCTCACTAGTACCACTAATGATACCAGTAATCTCTTCTGCAAATTCAGGAACCAAAGGATGTGAGGATTTCCTCTAAAGATGAAAAAGATTTATCTAGCAAAGACTCCTGAAGGAAGATGATGCCCATTTCCCAAGTCTTAATAAATTTGGGTTGACAGGTTAACTGAAAAGGTAGCCCTAGGGAAAAGCTTGTATTCAGGGCATGAGGTTAACTGAGGAAAAGACAAGAATAAAACCGAGGCATATGACTTCATAGTACAAAATGTGATTTTACATTCTGACAGAGAATTAGGAGCTAGGGGCTGGTGATATAAGAAGATTTTTATAGATTTTTTTGTGATCAGATATCCACATGATTATAAACACCAACATTGTATTTTAAAATGCTTAACTTGGTAGAAGTATTTGCCATGTTTATATAGTACTGCTAAAATATAAAGTGGTAAATAGAGGCAAATATAACCAAAGTCCAAGAGGACAACGGCAGTGGTCATTAAATCACCTCATATCTGGACAATTTCAGGTCATTTCAGTAGAATCTGTATGGGACATGATGCACTGCATCAATATGACAGGCTGTGACTTCCATCTCATGTCAAGATTTAGCTCTGTTTGCCAACTACCTCATCATCATCTGCCTTTTCTCATTTTAATTATCTGTATTTTCCTTTTTAAGAGACTGTTTTTACTAAGTGCTCAGCACAAAACATAGTCCTTGAATTGGAGATCTTTGTTCTAAGGAAAGAGACTGAGTGCGGATACATATCAAAATTGCGAGGAAGCAGAGCTAGGTTGCTGTCTGATTCATTTTTTAAACACTTCCTTACTATTATTAAAGTTACTAAAGATGTTATAAACAATCCAGAAAATATAATCCTTGTACGGGGTTCAAATGTAGGGAGGAAAATGACTTGATGAATCTGAGAAGGGAAAAGTGTATGAGCAATGAGGAGGTTGTGGTTGAAGAGGTGCTAAATGAGATCTAACCATCAGAGCTAGGAGGAGAAGTGATAAGAGCCAAATTGAATATATAGGAAAAATATAATCTTATAGACCCCAGAAACTGGAAAGATTGCAGGAAATAAATGGAAATTATGTCATGCACAAATGTCACTATGAAAAGAACATGTGCATTCAATGTATAAGTAACATGCTCTTGAAGGACACCCATGTAGCATGTACGTGAAAATCAACAAACTCTTGAACCATATTTGTGGTAGAAATCACTTAGTTAAGTTTTTATGAGCTAAGATGGCTAATACTAGATTTTCATGCATAATAACACATGACTATTGCCTTATTCCTATGTCTAGGACCAATAGAAAATATATTAACACAATGGTAATACTTCTACTTGTATTCACGAATTTGTCAGGCTGACTGACGGGACTCACATTTATTTAATTTAAAAGCTTCTTGGCTGTCTTTAATATAAAAATTGCCTTTGATATAAAATTGGTCTACAACAATTACCTAGTAATCTTTGTATAGTAATTTTTTCAGTCTTACGAAAAACAAAATTGAGGACACTGAAATCTGTTCTTCTTTCTGTAGTCTATTTTTGCTAAACATTATCTGGTGTACTTAGTCACCTAGAAACTCCTGATGTTATTAACATCATGATTTTCCATGGTTTTATGGTCAAATGTGTTTCCAGCTGCACAACTTATCTTATATGATAAAAGTCAATTCACAGCATAATTATATTTTCTACTACTGTTTTCTAATTTGTAAGCAGCAAAAATTATGCTGCCCTAAAAGAGGGAAGAAGCTATAGAAAAAATTCCTGAAAAAGCCCTCTATTCAGTTGTCATTTCATCTGCAATTCTTGTAATTTATTAATGTTTGTATCACTGGTTAGCTTAAATAGCTATTTTTGCAAATGGGTAATGCAGTAGTACTTATTACAGATACAAATAAAATTTAAAAATAAATTAAATAAATAAAATTAATAAAAGATTAAAAACAGGAAAACTGTAAAGCAGTGTAACAATGGGATTTGGGTCTGAAATATGTAGACTGACTTCAGAAACTAGACTTTGGCAGACTGTAGATAGTTCCAAAAATTGTCTCAAACCAACTAATCTCAAAATGGTATAATTTCTGAAGTTAACTAAGAATCATGGAATCCTAGACAACATACCTATTCTGCACAAAAAGTTTCTTAAGTATCAAACTATGATCAGATATATCCTGGTTGGGAGGCAAAAGCTGTGCGCATAAGCTCCATCATTAGAGGTACATAGAGAGATAGTTCACTTAACTATCTTGAAAAGCTAAATGTGGTCATATCATGACCAAGTCTATCACACTGCTGTGTTTGTTCGGAAGTGTCGTATCAATGACAGTGACACCAACTTCAGGAGTGATTAGTATATGAAGTATATTCGAGATCTTTACCCAGAGAGAACTTGAACTCATAGGTTTCATGTCCTCGCATCACCTGGCATTAAGCGCTCACTGTAGGAAAACTTGCCGCTTCCTTTGCTGAAGCTGAGCTCCTTTTTACAGAAAAAAAGGCAGGCTTCATGGAATCAGAAGGAGAGCAGGGAGTCTGATGCCTACACCCCTGTCATTGGAGCATCCTTTGCTGCCGTAGGGCAGGCCTGGAGTAGGCCAGGTTTTGGTGTTTTACCTCATTTATTACTCAGGAACTCCTTCATATAAAATGCATGAATGTTTCTGAAGTTAGACGCTCTGCCAGATATGCCTTCTTCAAATTCAATGCCACATTTTCTGGGCTACATTCTAAAATATCCAGTGTTATAAAACTGAACAGTCACCTGTACTATCATAATATTATCAAGAATATAAAATTGCTACTAGAACAATTTTTCTGTTTTTCATATAATTTATTTTTATTATGTCACTAAGTTCTCTAAATCATAGTAATACAATAAGTAAACTTTTTGTTGTTGTTGTTTATTTTTTAGTGCTTTTCTGTATCTTAGGATTTCATTTTGCTAACCTACTGCAACTGTGTCTGAAACTCCACTGGAAACAGCCCAGTTTTCCCTCTCATGTAGCAGACAGGCAATTACCAACAAGATCTTTTGGACAGATACATGCAGTTGTTCTTTTTTCTCATTTTCAAGGGAGAATAGAAAAAAGAGGCAATGTGCATTAGGGATTGAGCAGGGGAAGCAGATATTCTTCCTTTTGAGCTAGAGCCATGTTAAATTTATACACTGAGGCATAACACAGAAAACAAAAAAATCCTAATGAAAAAGATAATTCCAAAAGACAAAAGCAAACAGCCGTGAGTCCCAATTTATCCCCTTTTCCTCAGATTTCCAAAATTAGTGGGAACTATTGACAGATGATAGAGACTTTACAAAATGGTGGGTGTTAGAAATATATAAGTAAAATTTGTACATAAAGGTCATCAATGCTTTGGAACAATACAATTGTTACTATTTTTCACAACATTTTTTTTATACTTGTTCAGCTTGGTCTTCTGGAACCTGGCATACTTCACTTCTTTTAGAAAGATCTTGTGGCTCTTCCTCCAAGAGCAACAAAATAAACCAATAAATAATATTTCAATATGCAAGCATTCAAATTGGAAGTATTTTAATGAGAATTATAGCAGCTGAAAACACAATATAGTTTTTCTGTTAAGTATTCAAGTTAGTAACTTCACATGTTTATTGTATTGTAGGTGCAGGAATGGCTGTGCTTAAACTGCCAGACCCAAAGGGCAATGTCAGGACAGCTTGGGGATATGGGCAAGGTGCCTCCTCCAAAACCAGTCCCTTCGCAACCGGTATCCAAAGCACCTGTCCCTCCTCAAAAACAACCTGTGCCTACTGTCTCACATTCCCCTCAGAAGACTTCCACACCGTCCACTCAAACAGCAGAAAAGTTAAAAGAAGAACCAGGAATTCAGAAAGAAGTTCCAAAACATCAACAGGGGAGACTGGAAAAAACATTGTCAGCTGATAAAATCCAACAAGGAATTCAAAAAGAAGATCCAAAACTTAAGCAGGGAAAACTTGCCAAGATACCCTCTGCTGATAAACTCCAGCGTGTCTCTCAGAAGGAAGACCCAAGACTCCAGCAAGCAAAACTGACAAAGACACTCTCGTCTGATAAAATTTTACATGGAGTTCAGAAGGAAGATGCAAAATTTCAAGAGGCAAAACTGACAAAGGCATCTTCAACTGATAAAATTTTGCATGGAGTTCAGAAGGAAGACGTAAAACTCCAAGAGGCAAAATTGACAAAGGTACCCTCAGCTGACAAAATTCTACATGGAAGTCAGAAAGAAGACCCAAAACTTCAGCAGATTAAAATGTCAAAGACACTGTCAGCTGACAAAATCCAGCCTGCAGATCAAAAGGAAGACGCACAACAGGTGAAATTGTTAAAGGCAGTTTCAGCTGATAAAATCCAACATGGAATTCAGAAAGAAGATCCAAGACTTCAAGATGAAAAAATAGCGAAGACTTCTTCAGCTGACAAAATCCAGCATGAAATCCAGAAGGAAGATTCAAAACTTCAGCAGGGGAAACTGTCAAAGACACTTTCAGCAGATAAATTTCCTACAACAATAAGTTCAGGTCAAAAGAAATCCCTAAGCAAATTGGAAGAAGATAAAAAATCTGAAGTCCTGGAAAAGAAAGCACCACATCCAGAGGACAAAAAAGAGCAAATTACAGCTGAGTTGAAAGACCAACCTGCTGAACAGAAAGTAGAAACTAAAGCACCCCCTAAGGATCTGAAAGCTAAAAAACAAGGGGACGATAACAAAGAGGATTCGACAATTGGAATTCCACAAATGGTTTCAGAAGCTGAGAAAGCTCGGGAAGAAGAAATCCCTGCTCAGACAGCACCCTCGCCAAGACCTGACCTTGTAGAAACAATTAAAGAAAAAACAGTAAGTGTGAGTTTTCTTTTTTTAACCCCTTTGCTGGAATAAGCAATGTAGAACCCGAACCCGACAGACCCTGTCCTTTTAATCTTCCTGCTCTTTATCTTTAGTCTCTGTACGTGATGATTCTCAATGATAAAATCAATTATTCCTGTTGAATAAAAGTTTTCACCAGTTAGTAAAAGTTTTCACCTGTTAGTCCTATGCTCTATGCTCTATTTTTCAATAATCTTTGCATGTTTTTCAGTCTGAAATAGTTCAACATTTGAAACTAAGAAAGGTGCCTGTGTAATTAGCTTCAAACATTTCTGATTTAACTGCTTCTGTAGAGTCTCAGGATTTGGAGCTTAATTGTTGAAGCTGGAACATTTTCATAGTTCTCAATTCCAGGAGGATTGAGTCAGACGTACAGTATGCTGAAGTATAATAAACATTTGAGCAATATTTTGTGGTGCTTGAGCATGGTGTGTTAACATATGTAACCTTTATATCTTTTTAATATTTCATTTGCCTATCTCATGTGGAAAAGTATCTCAGGTAGGGTTCTTGAGGGACTCTCTAGTCACATGAATGGATGAATCAATGGTAGCATGTGCTAGAGGACTGGATGTGTAGTGATCAACAAGACATTTATCAGCTGAAGTGGGTAATATACGCAAGTTGTGGAGGAATGAAAAATGATATATTTTTAACTCAGAACCTCAAATTAGGTGCTGATTATTCTCTTATGAAAGTAGGAGTAGGTGTAAGAAAAGTCTTTTGCCTTTGCCAAAATAAGATTTTCAAATAATTCCAGTCAAAAAAGTTTTCTCTTCTGTGATAACCATGATATTTGGGCAGAAGAATATGCTGATTTTGAAACTGTGAGAGTTCTGCTAAACATATTAAAAATGTTATTATTTTTGTAAATCAAGTTCTCTGTCTGAAATACATCTTCCACGTATTCTGTTCCCTCCCAAGGAGAATGGATACCTTCTGATGATATCAAGAGATATAGTATCAAGAGATGGTCTCACTTGATTATATCACGGGAATCTCTGAACGTAAGATATTAAGTTCAAAGTAACATAACTGGAAATCCTCTCAACTGGATTAAAAAAGGAGGAGACTTAAGAAAATAGAATATCAATTTGGTTATCTCATAGCAAACATTAGACACAATAGCAAGACTTTACAAGGAAAGTATATTTAATTGTTAACAAAATTTCATTTTGGGGGCATTTTCTTTGTAACGTAAAATCAGAAAATCTAGAAAGTAGACTTAGAAATAATTTTTCTTTTGTTAAAAATTCCATTATGTCTGTGGAAAAACACTTGTAAGGGAAAGTATTCATCCGGTACTAGTCTCAGTTCTATCTGGTAATTTTTAAGTTTTACAAAGAGGAGAAAGCGTACTGTGGTCTGGACAAATCTAAGATTCAGATGTTTGATCTCTAGACCTGATAGCAACTGATTTTAGTTGTAGATTAATTAATAATTTCTAATAATCTCTTTGTATACCATTTGAGATATAAATAAATATATTTCACTTCTATTTCACTTACATTTTACTTGCTCCCACTTCCTGCTTATGGAAATCAGGACTACTTGAGTTAATCCATGGATAGAGCTTAGCTTTCTCTTTATCATTTTGGTAGACTATCAAATGAATATAATAATACATACCTTCTCCCAGTTACCTTTGAAGCACACTTAGCTAAAATTTGTAAAGCACTTAGTTTCATGCATAAAAGAAAATACCTAGATATCCATTGTTTCATATACTTAAAACTAGAATACTCTGAAATGCAAAAGAAATTTTGAAAAAGAAATGCCTATTTTTATACACATTATTATTATTATTATTATTATTTTGCCTTGGAAAAATCCTTTGATCCAAAAAATGTTCTAAAATAAAAAATACTGATGCCTCAGCTAGTTTTTGTTTCATAACTCCAGTGTTTTATTGTAATTTATTGAAGTCTTTAAAAGTTCTCTGTGCTGCATGCATTGTTGGATACAATTCTCCCTTAGAGAGCATGTGGCAGAAAAGTAAAGGAAATAAAAATTTAGGAATATCATACATGGATAGTATTTGGTTGGGTAAAGGACAGTATATAGACATTAAAGAATATTTCAGGGCAGAATCACATGAAGGATTTCTGTGATGTATGTTTTTAAATAAGGGTACAGAGGAAAACCTAATACTTTCTGCTGATGCCATTTTATATCCAAATATGTGCAAATGGTAATTAACTACCATTTGTAACATTCCCATAAGCTCAATAAATAACATACAAATTTTTCACCCCCCCCCAAAAAAAAAAAAAAAAAGAGAGAAAAAAAGAAAGAAAGCTCACACTTCAGGCAAGCCCCACAAAATACAGAGAGGCTGAATTTCTGATCCTGAATCTGGTAAAATTAGTGGAGACTCTTGAGCTTTGGAAAATCTCACACAAATCTCAGTGATATTTAGAAATATGGCATTCTTTGAAATAACTGAGAGTTAAATTTTGAAACACATTTAATGATTTGGAACTCAGAGTATATTTTAAGGTATCATAAATCCATTTTTTCTTCCGTGCATTCTTTTGTCAGCAATGTTTTAATCAGTAATCTCTTCAAACAGATTTTAAGGAACGAACTGGCTTTGTTCATGATTTACAGGAGTTCTTCCTGAGAAACCATCCTGTAATATCGGCTGCTCACATGTGCTATAGCAGTTAGCTTTTCTGGCAAGGACATGATAGATGCCTAGAAATCTTGGACAGGTGTGACATATGACTTTGAGAGTATCTGGGAAACGGGTAGTTAATGTATAGGTAGTTTAGCATACCTAAGCACATTACCACGGTGTAAGTTGAGCATGCATTTACAACACATCTGCTATATTGTATAGGTGCCCTTGTGCCTGTCTCCTCATGCTTACCCAGAAATTATCATGTTCTTAGGTTCACTTAGTGGATAAAAGTTAATACATTGTAAATTGACATCATTATTCTACCACATGCCATAAATGACAAAACACAGACCAGTGAGCACAGGCTTTTTTAAGGAGGAAGAGGCCTGTCTATAAGCACTTTTTTCTGGACACAGACAGAAAGTATAAATAAAATAAAGTATTTTGGTACTAGGATTACAAATATGCAAATACAAATTAAGCATTTTAGTCAAACAAGGGCTTTTTCACTCTCTGAAACATCTTTGGGGGATAATGTAGATATAATTATTTCTTATAATGTTGATATGTTTATTTCTTATATAAACAGAATGACCTTTTTTAAATCGTGTGTTCCCGTGGAAAATAGAATTTCTGTTTTGGGCAGCAGAATTTAATCCTACTAACTTTAAATAATTTTGAAAGCTGACAAGATCTTCTTTTTAGAATTTCAGTTCTCTTTCGATGGAGTTCTGATGTAATCTGATAGCCAGTTGTATGTTCTAAAGCAATTTGGATATTGAATATTGTCAAAAATATATATATACATATATACATTTATATATTTAAATTGAGTAAGTGTAAGAATAAATGATACTTAGAAGCAGAAACTTCTAATACAACAGTTATGTGATATATTGTGAATATGATGTATTCATTCGTATTGTGAAACAATAGAAATGCCACTGGAATAGTACAAGCATGTCCTACATCAGATTTTTCATTTCATTTTTACTTTCAGTGCAAATTAAGGGTATTACATTTGCTATTCTTAAATGGTCTTATCCAACCAGCTGCTTATACCAGTTCATCTTGTCTCAGGAAGATCCTCCCATTGATGTCTCTGTTAAAGCTAAATTTATCAAGCATAAAAAACTCACAGTAGGCAAACTTACAGACAAAAGACCATTAAACTACTCTGAAAGACCCAGTAAGTCAACATGTACCAAAGCAGCATCTACTTTCAGCAGAAAAAAAGTTTAAAAGCATTTTTTCATATTGATTCAAATACATTCTTCATTTTCTAAAAGTTGTTAAATGTATATGATCCACAACAACAATTGCTTTTTCAACATTTTCTTTATTCATCTTAAAATCCTATGTTGAATGCAGCATGTTACAAGGTCTGCAATGATGCTATCTTTGCATACATAATAACCAACCCTGTCCAAAATAGATTACCAGTTATTTAAGAATAGATTTAGCTAATGACAGTATCTTAGCTTTCAGTCTGCAGAACATGGGGAAAAAATCCTCTGTGACTACATATTATTTTTCATAGGGAAATGACATGCACATGATGTCAAAATATTTTTGCATAATGTGTATCACAGGCAGACAAGTATATATACAAAAATGATAGAAAATATATTCATATTGTAATAGCCTTAAAAAGAAAATTGTATTTTCTTATCACAGTTATTCCTAGAGATAAAATAAGTACCTCCTTAATGTGGAACCTTATCTTCTCCTTATGGTACAATGTAACAGTCTTTCCCAAAATTCAAGTTCTTATTATTTATAGCAGTGACATTGTGGAAAACACTCTTGTTTGGTCGTTAAGTAGATACTACATGTTGGACTCACAAATAATGTTACCATCACAGGCTACAAGGAGGGAGGCTGAAGTAGTTCAATGCCCCATTATCATCTACACATTTCTGAGTGAAACTATTTAGTTTACACCTTCTGTCTCTGTTTTGCAGTCACTCCATCACTACATCTCCTCATGGAGAACCAAGACCTGACCAACTCACTTTTACCACTAGGACAGATGTCCTAGGTTAATTTTTAGTGATGGACATTAATATTTCTGCATGCATTTTTTTTGTTTTTAGTGGAATGTGTATTTTTTAAAGCGTGCTCTGATACAATGCCCCTAAAATACTTCCTATTTAATAAAGAGAACAAACAGTGTAAATATAATTTACAGAAGTAAAATTAGATTCCCAGCGCTCCTTCATTGTTGATCTTGTTTACAGCTTGTATGAAGAATATATATGACTCTGTCCGTAAGGACTGGGAAATATCATAGTGTTAAACTTTTTGGAGTAAGATATGCTGAAGTGTTGGTGACTTTCCAACAGTCATGTGGAGTACTGTAGGTTTCACCTTATCAATATCTTAATCACAGCCTAATCATTAGAATCGTCCTTAGCAATATTTATTGTGACATTTGATTTTTAGATGCATTTGTTTTGGCTCTGGTAACAGATATTTGGGTCTATCATATTGGTTACAATACTGTTAAGAACAGATGTGTTTTATATTCAGGATAGTATCTGATTTTGCAAAGCATATAATGAAGTTTTTCTGTGAAATAATGATTCTTTAATGTAATATTGATGAGTATAGTAGTATAATATTAATATCCATTATAGTGTTAGTGTTTTAATCTAGGAATATGTGCACAGTGATGCATTTATAGGCAAGAATAGGTACTGTAAATGTTAATCAAATTATTAAAAAGCCAAACTGATTATTAAAAATAAGATGACAGTACTTTTTAATGATATTTTGGTATTAAATGGAACATTAGGGTGATATGCTTTGGAAAATTTTTGTAACTAACAATGGAACATGAGTATAAATGTACCTTTAAATTAAACTTGACCATTGTTATCATTTCTTCAATATTTATTCCACAATAATTAAAAAAAAAAAAAAAAAAAAAAAAAAAAAACTTCAGTGTATTACTAAAAGGAAGTTCCTAAATTAAAGCTTTAATTTAGTAGTTGGCCGTACTTCAGAAATGATTGACTTAGATCAGCAAAGTTGATAAATATTACCTATCTGTATTACTGAAGGAAGTAACAAATATGAAGATCACATCATATTATTAAAATCAAGATACTTTGGCATGCCTTTTTTCTTCCAATTGCCCGGGAAGATGGGGACTTTGTTAGCCTGTCAGCTAAGATGAATACCTATCCTTCAGAGTGTGAGATTCATGACAAGATGCTTTCACTGAGAGCATTTCACAACAAGGAGAGGTAGGAGGGATTTTTTTTCTTTTTTTCATCGAGAAACAGGAAATTGCGGTGTGAAAATACTTACTATAGGATTTTTTGGGGTGGTTTTGTCATCTAAAGAAGGCGTTAGATGTGCTCCTCTTTTTAGAGTTGTGTGGAAGGATCTGGTAGCTCGGAGAATGGCTGGGGGTGTTTAACTAGATCAGAAGGAAAACAGGTTATGATCTTCAGTTAACTGTCTGCCTTGTTTGCTTCCGTATTTCCTTTGATCAGTGCCTGACTCTTCCTTTTCTCCATGCAATTCCGCTTTCCTAAAAGCGGCTTACTTGTATGTTACATATATACTGAGAGACTTCTACTGTACTAAATAGTCAGAAAATACTTGCATAGTGTCAAATCGTGGATATGGAGACCTTCCAGATCGCTTTACCTCATGCCTCAATATTCCACATATTCTGTTGCATGCGACTATGTGTAACACTTAAACTAGAAAAATGAAAACAAAGGTCCTAAATTTCTGATTAAAGTATTGCTAGAGAAGTATAAAAGGTTAAATGAACAAAAAATGTAGCAGACTCCAGAAATACTGCTGGCTGACATTTGGCAATCTCTACTTCTTTCTATCTAGCACTATCTAGGCAATTTTGTAACTTAGGTAACTAAATTCTCATGTAAATTAACTTACAAAAAACTTGCCTCATGCATGTATTACCAAGTGGTAGATTACAATGAGAAAATGTTCTGAAAAAAATAACTATAGTATTTGTTTATATTTAAAAATAAAAGATCATCCTACAACTAACAAAATTGGTTGCCAGTGTGAACGTTCATGCAAAGCATAGTTTGATCAAATCAAAAAAAAAAAAAAAAACCTCACATTTTGAGTACTGTTGTACTGTTTTAATAGCTTTACATAACAAAATTAGTGTTCAGTTATTTATGTTTAAATATAATTCTTCTTGTCATCATAATTTTTCATCTGAGACATTAACTCATCTTTTAGAAAAAGAAAAAGTATTTAATTGCCTGGAGACATTAAGAATTCATATATAAATATATACACACACATATGTATTTATTTTTTTAGGAAAAGGAGGATGAGAAATCAGAGGCATCAAGCTCTCAGCAACAGAAAAGTCCACAAGGTCTGAGTGACACCGGGTATTCTTCTGATGGGATATCAAGTTTACTTGGTGAAATTCCAAGTCATATTCCCAGTGATGAAAAGGATTTACTCAGAGAACCTAGTAAAAAAGACACTGTCTCACAAGAAAGTCCACCAAGCCCCTCAGATCTAGCTAAGCTGGAAAGTACTGTCCTGTCTATTTTGGAGGCTCAGGCAAGTACACTTACTGAAGAAAAATCTGTAAAAAACAAAGAACTTCATGAAACATATGGTGAACAGTCAAAGGATCAACATAAAACAAAGCCTTTGCCAGTTACTCCAGAATCTTACAGTTCAGATGAGGAAGATGTAGAAGACATTCAAGAAGATGAAGAACCCATTGCAGTAGATGGCAAAGAAAGTACTTCCTCACAGAAAGACTACAAGGAAAAAGATGGAGATGACACATCAGCAAGAAGACAACGCTATGATTCTGTGGAAGACAGCAGTGAGAGTGAAAACTCACCTGTCCCAAGGAGAAAAAGAAGAGCTAGTATTGGTTCTTCAAGTAGTGATGAGTACAAACGAGAAGACAGTCAGGGATCAGGTGATGAGGAGGACTTCATTAGAAAACAGATTATAGAGATGAGTGCTGATGAAGATGCCTCAGCTTCTGAAGATGATGAATTTATTAGGAATCAGCTCAAAGAGATCAGTGTTACTGAAAGCCAAAAGAAAGAAGAACTGAAAAGCAAAGCAAAAGGAACAGCTGGAAAACATCGGAGAATGACAAGGAAAAGTACTGCAAGCTATGACGAGGATGCAGGAAGACGACATTCATGGCATGATGATGATGATGAGACTTTTGATGAAAGCCCAGAACCAAAATACAGGGAAACTAAAAGTCAAGACAGTGAAGAACTTACTATAACTGGAGGAGGCGGCCTTCGACGTTTCAAGACAATAGAATTAAACAGTACAATAACAAACAAATATTCTGAGGCATCTGAACATCAGAAGAGTATTTTGTATTTTGATGAAGAGCCAGAGCTAGAAATGGAGAGTCTTACAGATTCTCCAGAAGACAGATCTAGAGGGGAAGGGTCTTCTAGTTTACATGCTTCTAGTTTCACACCAGGTACCTCTCCTACTTCAGTGTCATCACTTGATGAAGATAGTGACAGCAGTCCTAGTCACAAAAAACTAGGAGGGGAGAGTAAACAACAGCGCAAAGCCAGGCATCGATCACATGGTCCTCTTCTTCCAACTATTGAAGATTCTTCGGAAGAAGAAGAGTTACGGGAAGAGGAAGAGCTCCTAAAGGAACAAGAGAAACAACGTGAGTTAGAACAGCAACAGAGAAAAAGTTCTAGCAAAAAATCTAAGAAAGACAAGGATGAACTAAGAGCTCAGAGAAGAAGGGAGCGTCCAAAGACTCCTCCAAGTAATCTTTCTCCCATTGAAGATGCATCTCCAACAGAAGAATTACGACAGGCAGCAGAAATGGAAGAACTGCACCGGTCTTCCTGTTCTGAATATTCACCTAGTATTGAGTCAGATCCTGAAGGATTTGAAATCAGTCCAGAAAAAATAATTGAAGTACAAAAAGTTTACAAATTGCCTACTGCTGTCTCTTTGTACTCTCCAACAGATGAACAGCCTATTGGAATCCCAAAAGAAGAAAGTGGTCAAAAGACATTAAAAAGTGCTGAGGAGGTATATGAGGAGATAATGCACAAGACCCCCAAGTCCAAGCCATTTCAAATGACAAATGAAAAAGATGAAGTATTTGAAAAAGAATCTTTATATGGTGGAATGCTAATAGAGGATTATATTTATGAGTCTTTAGTAGAGGATACTTACAATGGAGCTATTGATACTAATCTTGTAATGAGACAGGATGAGAGTAATGAATATATACAACAGAGAGGAAAAGAGAAAAAAATAAGAACTTCAGATCAGATTTATGAAGAACCACATAAAATTACTGATCTACAGAAAGACTACTATAGTATAGAGCCTTTGCATTCAATTATGCCTCAAGAAGATATTGTTTCTAGTTCTTATATAATCCCAGAAAGTCATGAAATAGTTGTATTAGACAGTGTGGTAACTTCAGCTACTGAGGAAAAGCAGTTGTTAGATGCGGAAGCTGCTTATGAAGAGCTTATGAAACGACAGAGAATGCAGTTAACCCCTGGGTCCAGTCCAACTCAGCCAGCTTCAGGTTTCATTCCTACATCTGATACAAAGGTATCTGCTGGTGGAGAAATAATAGATAGTACATCTTTAACATCAAGCACTACTTCAGCAATCTCAGATGTATCATCTGCCAGTAGTACAGCTCTTTCTATTCCAGATGTTAAAATAACACAGCATTTTACAACAGAGGAAATAGAAGATGAATACTTAACAGATTATGCCAGAGAAATTCAAGAAATAATTTCTCATGAAACATCAATGTTGACATATTCTGAGCCATCAGAAGGTGCTGCATCAGTTTTACCTTCTGATGCAGCTTCCTTGACATCATCTACATCTTCAGTTTGTACCACAGATAGTTCATCACCTATGGATAGTGCAGCCACAGGTTATATGGATACAGCAGATGCTCTAAGTAAGCTAGGAGATTCTGAAGATGTCAGAATGATAATACAAGTTCCCTTAACATCAACAAAAGAGTATTCTGAAGTGAGCACAACTTATGCCTCTGTTGCCAGAGACACTAAAAAGCCAGTTGTAGCATCAGATACAAAGAGTGTGGATCAAACTGTAATTTCTTTGCCTGAAACTGCACCTTCAGTAGTGACAACTACAGTTATAAAGCCCAAGCAATATGTAACTGATTCCACTGCCTTTAGTACCTCCAAAACAGAAAAGGATGGAGCTAGAAAAATTAAAAGTACAGTAGAGGCTGGCATTATCAAAATTCATCGTGAAGATTCACACAAAGAATTGGATCATGATATGACAAGGATTAACTTGACTGGTGCTACATCTGAGCAACCCCCTGTATGTATAGCACCAGTTCCAGCTATAGAGCCTGCATCAGCAACATCTTCTGTTCTTACTACCAGTATTGTAAGTAAGACCACCATGATCTCTGTGCCTTCCTCAGCTCCTACTGTAACATCCAAAGTATTCTCGCTTTTCAGAAGCTCTTCTTTGGATTCTCCTGCACAACCTTCTCCACCTCCACCTCCTCCTCCGCCTCCACCTCCTCCTCCCCCACCATTACCTCCACCTATTTTACCTAAGCCAGCTATTTATCCCAAAAAGAAGCCCCAGGTTAAGACTCCAGTGATGACAGTTCCCACAGTGGTACCTTCAGTCACGAGTGTTACAACAGTAGAGTCCACAGCTGTTTTAAAGAATCATGTGGTACCTATCACAAAAACATATACCCCAACACCACCTCCTGTACCACCCAAACCATCCTCCATTCCAGCAGGGCTTGTTTTCAGTCATAGGCCCACTGAAGTAACTAAACCTCCAATAGCTCCTAAACCAGCCGTTCCTCCGCTCCCAATAGCTGTTCATAAGCCAGCAGAAATACAACCCAAACCAGTAAGTTTGTCATTGACTTCAAGTATGACTCTGAATTTAGTCTCTTCAGCTGAATGCAAATTAACATCTCCCACTTCTCCTTTGTCTCCACATTCTAACAAATCTTCACCAAGGTTGACAAAACCCTCACAGGAAACCTATGTTGTCATCACATTGCCTTCTGAGCCTGGAACTCCTACAGAAGCTATAACTAGTCAGGCTATTACTGGTTGGCCTTTAGAAGTACCTTCTAAAGAACAGATTCCCCAGCCTATGCAACCATTGTTTACTCCATCAGTGAAAGCTATGGAAATTCACAGTGTGACAGATGAGAGTATGTACACTTCAGGTGCTTTGCAAACTGTTCCTGTCACAACACAATTAACTTTTGAAAAAATACCTAGTACAAAAACAAAAATAATAACAACAGAGCTAACCAAGACTGCAGTGTCTGTAGTTAAGGACCAGGTGCCCAGTGTTGGTTTAGGTAGAGTCTCTATTACTATACCTTCAGAGCCAGTACATATAGTGGATCAACACAGGTACAGAGAGAATGGAAAATTCCATCCCTTGGGTGATGTCATTGATCTTCGCACTTTAAGTAAGATGGATATTGAAATGAGAGACAGCTGTGTGGATCTGTCTGCTGTTTCGACGGATGTGAGAAGGCAAATGCCAGCAAGTGATATATGTGGGCGACCAGTGAGTACTGTCCAGCCAGCTATAATAAATCTTAGCACTGCATGCATTGCGGATCCTTCCCTTTCTGTAGTCACTGAAACTGTAAGGACCTGCACTGCCACTGTAAGCTACTCTGCCAGTACAGAGAGCCTGGTGGATCTGGGCCATGCTATGACAACTCCACTGCAGCTAACAACATCAAAGCATTTTGAGCCTACATACAGAGTAACAGGCAGCCAGGCATTCTCTGCAAGTAGAGATGAAGTGCCAATAAATTTATCGTTAGGTACTTCAGCACATGCAGTGACATGGGCTACTACAAAGCCTGTTACTGTGCCTCCTGTCAGTGTCACAAATGGTTGGACCGATCTCTCCACTCTCCAGGAGCCAATGGAGAATGGAGCAGTTGACCTTAGCACTGCAAAATCCCACAGGACAGTGGTAACAATGGATGAAACTACTTCAGGTGTCATAACTACGGTTATAGAAGATGATGAAAAGCCTGTTGATCTGACTGCAGGGAGAAGAGCTGTTTGCTGTGATATGGTTTATAAATTGCCATTTGGTAGGAGCTGTACAGCACAGCAACCTCCAACTACGCTTCCTGAAGATCGTTTTGGTTACAGAGATGACCATTATCAATATGATCGTTCAGGGTCATATGGTTACCGAGGAATAGGAGGTATGAAACCATCTATGTCCGACACAAATTTATCAGAAGCTGGACTGTTTGCATACAAAAGCAAGAATAGCTTTGATTATCGAGTTGGGGCAACTGACGCAGCAGTAGATCTTACTTCCGGAAGGGTTACTACAGGTCAGTATGACACAGCAGCAGATCTTTCTTTGAAATATAATTATGATGTTCTTCACCTCATTTCAGGATGATTTTTTATTATTTTTCCCCTCCTTCTGTTGCTTTGTTTTCTTTTGGACAGTGTGACAAATTGTTCTGGATTACACATGTATTTCATTTCTTCATTTTGCATATTTGTTTTGCACAGAGGTGCCTGCATGTGCCTGCATGTTCAGAAATGCTATTTTCTTCACATCTAAGATAGATCATTAACCTGAAGATTTGCATGCAGTTTCCCCTTTCCATTTATTTCATGAAGATGGAATGACTTTCAGAATCCACAAAGCAGCATTCTTTTGTGGGACTGGACTGTAATTTTGCCCTGTAATTTCAGGTGAGGTTATGGATTACTCAAGCAAGACCACTGGTCCTTATCCAGAGACTCGACAAGTGATTTCTGGCATCGGGATCAGTACACCACAGTATTCCCAAGCAAGAATGGTATCATCTTTGGGTTCCCCATATGGTGTTGGAAGTGTTTTAAGATCATCCAATGGTGTTGTTTATTCTTCAGTAGCCACTCCAATCCCATCCACATTTGCCATCACTACGCAACCTGGCTCTATTTTCAGTACAACTGTCAGAGATTTATCTAACCTCCCAACAATTGACTCAGTACCCTCATTATCAACTTTGCAACAAAATCAACCTCTTCCAAGATCATACAGTTTCTTGACAACAGTGGCAACTGAAAAAGATAGTGCAATTACTGCCATTGATATTGAGACAGGGTTGCCACCTCTTAGTATAGAAGCAATTACCACTGAGCCAACCAGCTTGATACCTGCTTTGACTACAGCATCTGAAGTTTACACAAATGTAATTGAAGATGAAGTTGCACTTCTCATTGCCCCCGAAGAAGGCAAACAGCAGCAACTTGACTTGGAGCGTGAACTTCTTGAGCTTGAGAAAATTAAGCAGCAGCGCTTTGCTGAGGAGCTAGAGTGGGAACGTCAGGAAATTCAAAGATTTAGGGAACAAGAGAAGTTTATGGTGCAAAAAAAGCTTGAGGAATTGCAATCCATGAAACACCATCTCTTGTTTCAGCAAGAAGAGGAACGGCAAGCTCAGTTAATGATGAGGCAAGAAACATTAGCCCAGCAGCAACTGCAGCTTGAGCAATTCCAACAGCTTCAACAGCAGCTCCACCAACAGTTAGAGGAGCAAAAAATTCGTCAAATATATCAATATGGCTATGACCCTTCAGGAACTGGCTCTCCACAAACCACCACAGATCAAGCACTTTTGGAAGGACAGTATGCAACAACAGAAAATGGCCAGTTTTGGCCTACTGATGATGCAACCACTACAGCTTCAGCTGTACTGGGTATTGAAATTCCACAAAGCCAAACATGGTATACAGTTCAGTCTGATGGCATTACCCAATATATACCTAGGTCTGGTATCCTAAGCTCCGTTTCAGAAATGTCACTAAAGGATATTGATGTTAGAGAGGAGAAGCAGCTGAAAAAGAGAAGTTCTATGCCAAAATTACGTGGTCAATATGAGGAGCTTGAGGAGACTCTGGAAGAAGAGCCCAGGTGCTTCAAAAAGATAGTGGACAGTGGAGTACAAACTGATGATGAAGACGGGGCAGACAGAGGTTACACAAACAGGAGACGGAGAGCTAAGAAGAGTGTTGATACAAGTGTTCAGACAGATGATGAAGATCAAGACGAATGGGATCTTTCTAGCAGATCCAGAAGAAAGACCCGCGTAGGGAAATACAGTGAGAGTACGACTGAGGTAGACAAAACTAAACAGTTCTCCAAAGTATCTAGTATTGCAGTTCAGACAGTGGCAGAGATTTCTGTACAAACAGAACCTGTAGGAACAATAAGAACACCTTCAGTCAGGGCCCGATTGGATGCAAAGGTTGAAATCATAAAGCACATTTCAGCTCCAGAAAAGACATACAAAGGAGAAAGCTTGGGATGTCAAACAGAGACAGAGTCAGATACACAAAGTCCCCCATATCTGTCAGCTTCATCTCCTCAGAAAGATAAAAAACGCCCAACACCATTAGAAATAGGATACTCATCCCACCTTCGCCCAGACTCCACATTACAGGTAGTTCCTTCACCTCCCAAATCTCCCAAAGTTCTCTATTCACCCATTTCACCTCTTTCACCAAGCAAAGTTATAGAGTCAGCATTTGTACCCTATGAAAAACCCGTCACTGATGACATCAGCCCTCAGAAGATGCTGCATGCTGACATTACCAAGGTTCCTCCATCAAGCCCAAAGGCAGCAAAGATGATGCAACGCTCTTTGTCTGATCCTAAGCCCCTGAGTCCCACAGCAGAAGACAGTTCCAGAGCTCAGTTTCAGTACACTGAGGGTTTCATGGTAAGAAGTATTTGCTTTCTTTTTTTTTTTTTCTTTTTTTTATATGCAGTTGTACAGCTGACTCTGTACAACATAAAGCTGACACGCTCATTAGCAATACCTGTGTATGTAGTCTTTTTGCACACCTTGCTGAAAAGTCCCAAGGAATGTCTGCTATTTAATCCAATGGACATTTGCTTCATCGCATTTTCTGAAAATAGCAGAAGCCAAACTATGGTCTTAGTGAGATTCAGAAAAACTCATAATAAGGTCTTGTTCAGAGTTTGGAAGCCACTTAAAGATTTCAATGGTAATTAATTGCTAATGAAATGTTACTACTATGTCTTCAGAAAATGAAATTCATTTTATTTCTAATAATATGACACTCAGGTCTTGTGGCACAGTGTGTAGTGCATTTAAAAGGAAATTATTGAACGTGTCTTCCGAGATGTAGCCCAGATTTATAATTGCCTGATTCAACTGTCCTTGTTGTCTCTGATGTTTTTCTGTCATTAGTGGTATAATGGGTATTCTTCTGTCCCAGTGTATACATCTTTTATCCCTCCCAGACTAAAGGGTCTCATATCACAAATCTTTTTCTTCTTTTGTTTTGGATAAGGAGGATTATAAAAAAGTTATGGAAATTCTGAGGACCGTTTCTTAAGGAATCAGAGGAGGCAATTTTGAATGACATGAGGCTTCCATCATCAGGACTTAAGTTTGTCATTTCTGCAGTATTCCTTTTCCTTAAATAGTAACATTTCTGATCTGAGAATCAATCCTTTGTTTTATGAGTGAGAGGAAGTATTCTTGGTAAAAAAAAGCAGAAACAAAAACCAAAAAAAATCCAAACCTACAATTTGTAATTCAATGTATTCTTGGCTGTTCCTTTTGTCCAAGTCCATTTCCTTCTGTCAGCTGCAAGGTCAGTTGCTTATTTGTGAGAGTTCTGTGAGAGTTGTTATTCTAGGTTTTCTTTAATAATTTTTTTCTTTTATGTTCCTATGTTCCATTATGTATCTGTGAATACATGAATGATTATCCTGTACAGAACTGGGTCGAATGAAAAGGAATTGTCCCTTAGGTAATTTGTGAGACTTTCAACTGCAGGATTGCTGAGTTATACTCTCCAAGGCCCAAACTGTGAGCAGTTTCTGCAGCTTCACACATAAGTGCAGATATTAAATACTTCTTATACTGTTTCTGCTTGTCAACCAGTACTTTGAAGTTAGAAGGGAAAGTTGTAGTCAAGGCATTGGCACTCCACATCCACATCATTCTCTCATGTGGGATTTGCACAGGGTGGGAAGTAGTGACATTAGCACTCAAATGTCATGCATAGGGCTTGGAACAGCACCTTGAAGAACATTGCTCACAGGTCAGAAAGTATTGAGTTGTACTAGATTTTGGAGGGTAGGTATAATATTATAAATTAACTGAGAATACAGTTTAACTATAATTGAGGACAAATAATTCTGCTCACTTATTTCAAAGATATATATGGATTTGATATGAACTTTATACTTCGTATGATGATAGATACGTTCTATAGACAGCTGATGGTTTAAAGTGCTTTACATTAGAGTTTGAAATCATGTAGTATATATTAATTGAGATATGGAAACAAAGGACTTGTATGTCACTGTTTATCATTTATTACCATTTTGCGTTGAGCCAAACCAGTAATGAGCTGTATTGATCTTCTTAGTGTACAGTCACTAAAGAGCAAATAGTCCCTGACTCAAAATACTTACAGTCTAAATAGAATAGATGGATTTTTTGGAAGATAGGAGTGCAAGTAGACATATATGCAAGGAGAATAAAAAATTTCTGTGAGTATAAAGGGGGCTGCACTAGTTGTGTCATGTGGCATGTGGTGGGGGAACTGCACTGTAAAACTTTTTAATAATTCTTGTTTTAGTGTCATATCTTTGTCCCCATTCATAAATATTGCAGCAGAAAAGGGTGTTCATGTGTTCATGCATGTGTTTCACAGATTTTCTTTTTATGACAATTTAACAAAAGAGTTGATCCTTATGCAGTCAGTGGGTGTTAAGGGGTCAGAATGAAACTGGCCTCTTTTTGAAGATGACAATGAAATAACACCTAGTCCTTCAGGTAATGCATTTTCATCATGCATATACTTCTTCCTTCGTAAAATGTATTTATTATATTTCAGGAAAAAAGACTACATAAAATATGAATAAGATGATAAATGATATCTGAACATTTCACAGCTGAAAATATTCTGCTAATCACATTATAATAAGTATCCAAATAATATTGCTTTCAGTGACATCATATTTCTTTTTTCTTTTCTTTTTTTTGGGGGGGGGTTGACAAGTTAAGTGTACATTACATTTCCATTTATGTCTATGGTAGTATTTGCTCCCATTACCATGAAGGCTAGAGTGAACATAGCTTTCCCTTAATCCAAAACAGAAGTCTTCCTTTCCATTAGGTTCCCTTTGGTGGTTCTTAAATGGTGTGCAGTTCTGTGATATATATTAGTAATCAAATGTGGCCGTATCAAGGCAAAATTGTGAGCAGTAAGTTGCCTTCACAAATATCACAGCATGCAAAGCAATAGGCAAGATTTCCGTGAAGGCACCAGAAAGCCTTAGTGGAGTTTGGAAGTGCTGAGAGAAATTCATCCATGCAGCAACAAGAAGAAATTGTGAGTAGCTGACTAGTTTAATAAAGAAATAATTTTACACCAGTGGATCACAGAATCAAGTCACATGCCAGTCACAGTCAGCTTCAGCACTGGTGCACATTTTTTATGTGTACTCAAAGGTGGAAGTTGTCTTCCTTTTGCCTTCAGATGTAAAATGCTAAACTGAAGCAAGATCATGCACATGAACTGACACACACACAGCATATACAGCATAAAGCCTAAGCAGAAGCATTCGTATTAGTGAAACTACTACAAAGACACATTTGTCAACAGTCTTTCAGCTTCAGGGTAGAAATTGTATAGTTAAGCTTCAACATTCTGAAAAAATCCTATCAATTTGTTAAGAGAATTAATAAAGATTCTTCTCCATTTTTTTGTTTGACATGACTTCCTGCATTTTTCACTCCAGTTGTAAAATTGTAATTTAAATCTGCATGTTATAGTAAGAAAGATAACGATTTAAAGTGATCTCAACAGACTGATTCTTTGTCTAGGTAAAAACTGTAGGACTTCATCTACTGGTGTAGTAACAACAGACTGTTTTGAATTGATTTTAAAAGTGTCAGTTTTTTAAGGAACAAAAATCTAGAAAGAACTAAAATGGAACACATTAATATGTGTTTTATCATCTATAGTATTGTACTGATAATTGATTTGAAAAAGCACAAAGCAGCAGTTCTGAAAGTGTTGACTCAGATAATAGTTCCTGTTAACATATGTGCATAATAAATGGAAATGGAAATTATACAATGCAGTAAATATTGTTCTCTATAATTTATCACTAGTCTTAGTTTAAAACTAAGTTAATGTAATTTGTCTTATGAACATTTCTGTTTCATAAGTTGACATTTCTGCCTTGTCCATATCACTTTAATAGCAATATAAGACCTCATTTTCATCACTAGCAGCATTACTTATGATCTGGATAAATCATTACCATATTCTATGTTTAGATGAGCCGTATTTATTATGAATAGTTCATTAACATTACATTTTCAAAATCATTTGGCATTTTCATTTAAAAGGATATGTCTTCAGCTCTTTTCAGTTTTAAAATTTTAAGACTTCAGGGGTTTAGGCTATCGTTTCCTATGTCAGTTATGTGCTGTGAGTCTGGGGACTGAAGAGGAAAAGCTGGATAGCTGCTCCCAGTAGAATTAAAATCTTCCATATATTATGTCATTAATGTTTTACTTGTCTATTCAGGACTAAACTGATCATGAGATCTGTGTGACAGTGAGGAATATTCTCTTTGGATATGGAAAATAGGTAATATAGGCAATAGGGATAATTATATGTTTTAGGGTTGAGTATTTTTGTTTGTTTACCTTCCCCAGCAGCAGGAAGCATAGTTCCTTGCTCAGTATCATACAGAAATATCTAGTAATGGATTTTCTGCTATTATTGGTGCCTAAGATATTGGCTTTTCTCTTGATTTCTCATAATCTGTTCCTAATTTCAGCTAAGAAGGTTTGGTTCTGTGTTACAGCCTTTGTATTCATTATAAAGTATTAAGAATTGTTTTGTGAGACATGTGGTCACATGGTCGTAGAAGGAAAAGGCTTAATTTTAGTGACTATAATTTTGCCTCTCAGTCCAATGGTCCACTCCATTAAAAAAGAAAAATCTTCCTTTCTGTAAAAGCTACCTTTTCATTACCTTTTGCAGGAACAGCTGCTCTTTGGGTTTCACTTTTAGTACAGAAGGGTATTGAGTGAGGAACTATGTGTGTTTCTTCTTTGGTAGTAGTCTGACGCGAGTAACCCAGATTTAAAGTACAAATCTCTCTCTTTGCTTCCAGGAAAATTAAATGACATCTGTGGGCTGTAGCTTAGTAGAACCGTTGTTTGGGCACTGGCGGCACTGGCGAAACTGGTCCTTCGCTTTGGCTGCACGTGCAGCAGTCTTAACAGTCTGGGGCAGCCTAATCTGCGTGGTTCATACGGTCTGCGTGCAGCCTGCGGCTAACCCAGGCTGCCGGACGGGGTGCGAACGGGCTTAGCCACACTGAGGCACCCAAATTCTTATTTCCCTGGGGATGTCCCTGCAGCTAGGTATGAGGCTCCTCCGTTGTTTATGGACTGGAGATCTTTTCAGATTGAATCCAGGCCAGTAATCTAAAGAAAATGTAGCTACACGCACTGAGTCCCTTTGGTACTTGAATGCCAGCAGTCAAATGCTTGCTTGCTCAGTTGTGCTCATTCTAGCTGCAACAAGGCATGTATGAGCCTGGTTTTCTTTATCCCATTAACCTTTATATGCCGCTCATTTTTCCCTCTCTCACCCTTCTTTCATTCTTTCTGAAGAAAGGGGAGAGATTATTAATTTGCTAGATATGCATCATTTGTATTCTGTCACCCATAAACGAAGTAGGGACATTGAGCAATGGTTCTGCTTATCTCTGCATCATGAACATAAGCATATGGTGCTTCCTCATGCCTGTGCTTTCAAACCAAATCAACAAATAACTTGTAGAAAGGCATTGTAGGGGATGTTGTTCTTCCTCCCTTCCTTCCATCAATATAATATTCAGCAGATCCTAAATACTTCAGGAGGTTATATGCATTTGCAGAAGTGACTTAAGCACCTAAAAGCTTAAATATTAATGAATTTTCTTAATAAAGCTTAGGCTCTGTTAGCAATTAAATCACTTTTGAAAGGACTTTCCTGTTTCATGTTCTCATAACTAATCTTTCCTACCAGAAAGATTATGGTTCCATTATGGTTCTTTCAAGAGATATTTTTAATAGCAGTATCAGTGCAACAGAGCAAAGTATCAGGAGGAAAAAGCCAATGATCCTTATATTCCCCAACACATCTCTCTCTCTCTTTTTTTTTTTTTTTTTTTTTTTTTTTATGTTTCAAATAAATTCAGTTGAAATTGAGTTGAAAAGTCAGGATCTCACTAATATCTAGAAACAAGCCCTGTGTAAACAGTAAAACAGGACTTATCTTCTCCTACACATTTTTAGCTAGATTTAATATCACTTTTTCCATGAACTGCTTGAAGATTTATAATTTAAAGCCCTGTTAACACTCAAATAAGGCATCTTTTTTTCCATCTGTCAGATCTTCAAAGCAGAAAGACTACCCCACATTCAGTCAATAGATCATACAAAAACTATTTTCTAAAAATCATTTAATTGGATCAGTCTGAATTTCGTGTAACCTTTACATTATTTGGTTTCACACCATTGCTATTCAATGAGGGAATGATCTGCCATCTTCTGCTTTTCAGAGTGGACCTTCCCAGTCTTTATAAACCGTAAGGTTTATGGCACAGAGTTGACAAAGAACATGGACTTTATGTCACCCAGGCCTTTTCTCACCTACTGATAACTATTCTGTCTTCTTAGCAAGTTCTCAGCTAGACATCAAAAAAGCAACCCCTTTTCCATCTCCCCCCTCAACCCCCCCCACAAAATAATCCTTTATTTTTTTCCTTCCATAAAAGACAGAAGAATGAAGGCATAATAATCTCTTTCCACTCATTTCCAGCTGACTTGATTATCTGCCCACATCTCTCTATTCTCTCTATTCTAGGAATACCTTGAATTTTTGGTGTGAGGAGAGGCCAATACAATGTTCCCTGCTTTAAAATAATAAACACCATATATAAACATATACAGTGGAATCAAGCAAGCATGGAGAAAGAGAGAGGAGCACCACCAAGTTTGGGTGCACTTCACCTCTGTTTTGGTTTTCAGACTGTCTGTTTTCAGACTTTCCTCTATTATGAAGCCAAGTAATACTTTAATTTGCTTTCTGTGAGTAAACAGGAGAGGAAAATTTCTGCTAGTATAATTGATCAAAGAATAGATAGATGATCAAAGAATAATGCATTAGAGAGTTTCTGTCATTTGTTCTCCAAGTAAGTTTGGTTTCTTGCATCTTATTCCGTTCTATTTCATGAGCAGCTGTTAACACAGGAAAGTCATATTGTACTGAAAAAAAGGACATCTATTCTCTAAAAGGAAGGTTTAGCAGAAGACCAGCATATATGAAAACTTCCTTAGAAAGGAGGCCTGGGTCTGCATCAGCAAATCATTCAGTACAATAAAAGCAGATGAGTAGATCAAAGCAGCTGATAGTAAGGCTTCTACAGGTATACTTAAGTGGTTGGAGAGATTTATATTGGACTAGATTCAGTCTGTGGTTTGAAGCTGTCTAAAGGGTTAATCATCATCTAGGGCTGTTTCTCCTCTATTGGGATTTAGGCACATTTGATATACATTTTGGAATGGAGCTTCCAATTTATTTTCCTCCATAAGGAATCTATTTTTACATGCATGAACCTCCCTCCAAATGGAACCAATGATGTGCAATAACTGGAAAAAATCAAGGAATTTTTCTTGACAAAGTAGTAACCTAGTACCTTCCCCAAACGTCATCTCATAACAAAATATGAGCTTTCATTCCAACACTTTTTCCCATCATTTGATTCAAATATTAAATATTTACCAAAGTTCTTAAAATATTATCTTGATCAGCCAAATGTGATTAAATGTTACTTGGAAATGATCCAAGACTGGCAAAAAAACATGATGCCTCATATGTCCTATATGAAGGTTATGAAAAAGGGTTCAGTACATCCATCTTATGATCTGAAATAATTAAATACAACACAAAAGATAATCAGAGCAATGAAAAGGTGTTCCATATGTATCTATATTCTCCACTCTGCGAATGTGTGAATGATTAATTTTCTTCTACAAATAGAGTTTCTATTTTAAAACTTCAAGAATATTCCTTTAACATAAACCACTGCATTTAAAATTCTTTGTGTGTTTTGTGTGTGTTTTTTCTTTTTCTTTTTTTTTTTTTTTTTTAGATTTTAAGAAATTGTTCAGGTGTGATAGTATTGAAAGCTTTTTGTGGAATCAGCTCAAATCAACTTTAAATTCTAAATTAAAGGGTTGTATCTCCATTAAAAACTTACATCAGTGTATAATTTCTCCAGGGATGTACTTGTCTCTGATTAATTGATTTTTATCATATGATATACTGGAAATTTCTAAATTGTACTTTTTTTTCTTAAAAAACTTTTGCAAACCTAGAAACACCCCATAATACCATAGTCACAACATTCAGTTCTTTACCTTCTTATCCTTCCATTCAGACATTTGTTTTCTGAGTCGGTGATTATATATTAAAGAGAATTTGTTAAGGTAAAGAGCTGTATTTGCAGTTGTGAATGAACCTAAGAGCTTAGGTGTAAGCTTATGCCTTTATATATTGAATTGCAAAATTAAATGCAAATATTATGAAATATTGACAAAATAGTCCCTTTTGCTGAAATTATTTAAAATAATTGCTCTCCCAGTATAACATTATTTACTGATAAAGTAGTATTTTTGCAATTACTGTTTTTAATATCAGTTTACCTTTCATCCGCCTGCTGGAAGTAGATACTTCAGGTCAAACTGGAAGGAAGTTTTAAGTGGGGATGAACACTCTTCTTTAATTGCAACTTGGAGTCTGGAAAAGGCACTTCTTTATAATTTGCAGATCAAGTCAAATACAAAGGGTTCCAAGCACTTTGGAAAGGAAGTTTGCCATACAGAGCCACCTTGAATGACCCAAAATCTAATTCAGGAATGACAAAGGCGCTGTACACAGTAAAGAAACAATCAGAAACTTAGATATGTATGAAATGCAATTGTTTAGGTAATAGTAGTACAGAAAATGTCTGGATGTAATAGCAAAAGTTCAGACTTAATATGACTCAAAATGTGAAGCGTTTGCACAAAAGCCAGCGGTCTTCCTTAGAACAGTTAACAACTTGCTCGTGTATAAGGTCCAGGTAGCATTTCTTTTTACCCGACTCAGCATTGGTGAGGCTTAGACTAGACTACTACATTCTAGTTTGATCTGCACTAGTTCAGCGTTAGAGAGGCTGAAGAAATCTAGTGGTAAGTGAAAGAGAAAGAATAAAAGAGAAAACAAAACCTTTGATGAAAGGCTGAAGGATCTGGTTTTATTGCTCTAGAAAGGAGAAGACCAAAGCTAGTCAAGGTAACAGTCTTATTCTAGATATATTATTCTAGATAAATGAGCTATTAACCACTCTCCATGTCCCCTGCAGGCAGGAAAAGAGATTGAGTGGCATGGGATGTTTAGTAGTTATCAAGAAAAAAATTCTAACTGCTATAGCACAAATGGTTTAGAGTCAAGATAGTTTAGTGAGAATATATTATCCGAATCTTTGGGATTGCCTAAGTGTTTAATTTCCCTTCCAAATTGAGAATATCTTGAGTGGTATGAGTAATAGAATTAGTGAATTCTAAAATTAAATACAACTTTCTTTAGCATTCATGATTCTTGTTAGACTAACATCAACATCATTGCTGTTATTTTGTATTCATCCAGTATTTGTCACAGACTGCCTGAATAAATTAACTGTTAACCACCTTATGAGACTCATTCTATAATCTCAGTGACCTCAGTGATATAGTCCTTCATTAATAAGACTGGAAACCGAGACAAAGAAAGTAAGGCCGTAATCAAATACTTTAAATGACATCTATCTTGTTCCTTACAGCCTTAGCTGTAGGTGGCATTTACTCCACGTTTTACTTTCGCCCTTTACATTTCTCCTCAGAAGCCTAGAGAGGTGTCTGGCTTCATGCTTGACTGCCCCAGGGACATAGGCTACCTAGTTAAGGTATGGAAGGTAGGAAAGAGCAAATTTCGTGTTAGACTGATGGTGTCAAAGATCATATGTGAGCTCGCAGCTATAGGCTCTTGTTAAAGTCTATAGGAAGAAATGTTCCAACAGTTTATCAACCTGCTTTGTATTTGTCCTTTAAAATGTGACTAATGCCACCCATTTCTGTTCATTGAGTGCAGAGGGATTTTAGATGAGTAAGACTACTTTTAGTCACATAAAAAGCCTATCGTGAGGCCATGTCCTCTAAGCCTCTCACCCTATGTTCTTGTTTCCTGCTTTTTCTCTCATTCAAAACAATGCATTTTTTTGCTGAAGTCCCAGTGTGTTTTATCAGTGCTATACAACAAAATAGGGTACTTAGGGTTGTAAGTTATTTTCTAGATGCCTAAGCTCAATTTTAAAAAATTATGAATTCAGCAATGTTCATTTATTTCACTGAAGGGTTATGGAAAAAATAATTGTGTAGAGAAGCTTCTAGTTTCTCTCCATATGCTTTTAAGGTGACAGCCAATTGACATGTGGGTATCATTGTGTAGACAAACCAGACAAACCTTTTATTTACAGAACAAGTTTGGCATTATTGACACCAATTCAGACTTTCAGATGCTAACCTGTAAATACTCCTCCAATCTGGAGAGAGCGACTCGTTAAAGGATAATTTCGTCTTTCTGTCTTTAGTCTTTGGCTTCTCTATTCTGTTTGTCATAATAATTTCCAGGAGTGCCAGTTTTCCAGTTTTATTTTACCAAGAAGGAATGAAACTCTTTTCCAGAGTATCTGGCAGAGCAGCTCAGGAGAATGATTTACGTGCTGTTATCGGTCAGCTCGGAGAGAGAAGTCTGTCACGGTGTCTACTTACAGTCCTGTGTTCAGAAGGAGGATCCAAGACCGTGGCCACTCTGCTCAGTGCTGTCATGCCAAGCCAGCCATTTAGAAACTCCAAGCAGGGGGACAAGTCTGAAATGTTGCCACAGGGCTAGTTTCAACATCTCTGGGAAACTTTGATTCAGAGCGTGAAATTTCCTTCTTCAAATTCTTCCTCTCGCTGTCTCTCTGTAAGTCTACAGAGGAAGTCTGTATTTTGGCTCTCCTCCTCCAGAACTTTTTACATTCTGTACAGACTGAATTCAGGTCTCAATTCAATTTCTATTCACGTTCTCCATCTGCCCATATCTTCTGATTCTGTGATTCTCTTTAATCTTCTTACTAAACTCTACTTCTGTTTCCCAGCTGGTTCCTCTCTGACACCTTCTTTCATCCAATCTAAGTGGTTCCCATAAAAGTATAGCTTTGATTATCACCTTACTCACTTTTCAAGATGTTGGCTAATGCAAAATCCAGCTCAAGCATCGAGTGTGTTTGTGGTCTTACACTGCCTAGCGAGCCTTTTTCCTGGTTTAGGACTGTAAATGCCAAACAGAATAAATGGGCTAGCCATTAGGACTTCTTGAGTAGGATTAAAGACAGACTTTGAAAATAAATAACTAGCATGGAGGAGGCCTTGAAGGCAAATTTAATGCTGAGGGCTTTCTCTATGTGTGTGATATAAGAAATTTAACTGTGCTGACTTTTCTAAGTCTGGACAAACAGATTTGGATTGGATTTAGACAGTCAGCAGTTGCCAAAGGTAAAAAGATAGACCAGTAGATGGGGTGAATCAGAATGGGATTTACCCATCTAAAATTGAGATCTAATACAGAAAAGATGATTTTGAGCCTCAGAGTTTATTTTCTGTAATTGAATAACATTTATAAAGTGTAGTAACATAAGCCTCAGGAAATTGTAAGGTGGTTTGTAAGTGATATTTACTTCTTAAGTTTATGGTTGTGTTCTTGCTCATGTTTTTGTTCTTATTGTATATAAATGATGTAAGATGGTAACAGTGAAATTAACTGCAATTTCTTGTCTGAGTTAAAGTTGAAACCAATGACTTTTTTTCCAGGAATGTTACTGTCTGGGTTAATCTCTTACATCGTATTGATATTCCTTTTATGATACCAGAGCTGTAATCCACAGCTGAAATATCTTAAGCTTCTATGAAGAATGGAGAGGAATCAGTGATTTTGTCCTTTGCTCATTTGATCAGTGATATAGTAAGATAGAGAGTTTAGTAGTAATGCCTCCAGATATTTCTTTAGGCAGTAAAAGTCAGTCTTTTTTCATCAATAGTGTAGGCTGATCTGTGTCCTTATGTTCTTGTTTGAACTTGTATGAGCTTGTTTGAACATAGCTTGTCTGAGAACACCATAACCCAGGTAGAGGACCCATTTTTATCTTTATTTCCATTTCCTCATTATTTAGCTATGAATAAAAAGCCCAAGAGCTCATCAAAGAATAATGGCTTAAGTTCAGATCTGAGCCTTGCCACTGACATTTCAAGCCTGCAGCTTGTGCTTAGAGCTCAGAGATTGTTGTAGGAGACAGTAACTAAGTAGCTCCCGGGAGTTAATGGTACACTATATTAATTCATTAATGGTATGCTGTATTAATTCAGTGAGCCCTGGATCATGCCCTGAGGAAATTAGAATAAAATTTGTCTTCTGAGCTGATTATTCCACTATTTCCACTAAAGAAAGGGAGGAGTATTCACCTTCTTGGAAGCAGAAGTTCTCAGTTTTGACTATTATCAAAAATGGAATCCTAGCATTGATAGAATGTGGTGAATAGGGAAGAAAGTCCATTTAGATGATAATACTTTTAAATAATTAGCGCTATCAGAATTTCCTTTTCATTAAATCTGAATTTTCTGGTGGAAAAACTTAAGTTTGCACATGCAAAAAACAAAAGAAAAAAATTCTGTATAGCTGAAAAAAAAAATAAAATGGTAACTTGCCAGCTATCTGTGGAGCAAAAGTGAAAATTAGCCTCTGGTAGCCTGCCAGCTGGGAAATTGGACAATGATTCTTCTGAAAAACATTTTTTTCCTGTTCAGATTTAAAATACATACATACATACATATATATATGTGTGTGTATATATATATAGAGAGAGAGAGAGTTTTTTTTTTTTTTTTAACTTTTCATCTTATTGAAAATATTGAAAAAATATATTTTTACTAATGAGGAAGAATTTCCAGTTGGCTCATTCTAGAAATATTGACAATGTAGTCAATAAAGTAAGTGGGGGGAAGTGACAGGCAATAACCGTCAGCTCCATTTGCTTCCAAGCTCAGTAGGGACTCAATATATGGAGGAACTCTGAATGCTGTGTATCAAACTGGAGATATTAATAGAATAGTTGAGACTGCAGAAGGCTCCTCTTGCATCAGGTTTGTAATTTTATTTTTATTAGTGTCTAGCTACTTTGTGCATATACCTTACCTATATTGATACATAGTGTTGCATGGATATTGGAATGAGGAATGAGTTATGAAATCAGATGGAACAAGAAAGATCTCTTGTAAAAGATCTTTTAAGAAATGCACTGGAAATAGTTTTTCCTGCAATTCAGAACATTAAGAGTTTGAGCTTAGTTTGGAAATTTAGTGAACTGAGAAAGAGCCATTGCTGTATACTAAGTCATAATGTATATATGACTGAAAAAAACAAACACTTTCAAGAGCAGAACATAGTGACAAAGCTCACGTGAGATTTAATATTACTGATTTCACCAAGAAACTCTCCAGTCTGTTCTCCTTTGTCTGAATGACTTAAATACAAACATTTCTCAGTGTTTTAGATTTAAGTACAAAGTGCTTTTCAGATTTCTCTTGAGTTATTTTATTCTTCTACTATGTTTCAAGGTGGAAATTTGTTAACTTTATGATGAATATTAACTTTATTCATTAACTTTATTTTGATACAATTAAGTACTGATGGTTAAAAACTGAAGTGGCAAATGATACAAATGTTGTAATGATGCAATAAACTGAGAAAAGGATTTATTAAATGTGGAGTATCCATAGAAAATATTAAGAAGAAACAAAATAAGGAAAAATACATCATCAGGAAAATGTATTTTATTAATCTTTAAATAGGAAAAAAATGCAAGTTAGTACTCTGGGGGTTTTTGCTTTTGATTTTTTTTTTCCTCCTCAGGCTAGTGCAAAATTATTTCGTTTTTTTCCAGACTTACTTTCTCCTTTTTTGAGTTAAAAGTATTTTCTTCCCAGGGAGACTATTTCAAAAAGTCTTGCTAAAAGGTATTTTTTTTATAATATCAAGCTTAGTCACTTTGTTTTCCTTATTTATTCTTATTTCTTCATGTTAAATCTTCTTTTACTGAACAGATCCTCTTCCCACTCTCTTTGTTTTCCTTAGGGATAGGTCTAGTCAATAGTCTGACACTACACTCTCTTGAAAGCAAGAAAATTTTGATCCAAGACAAAACCTGCCGCTTCGTTTTCAGCAAACTGTTTTTTTGTGTGTGTGTGTGTGTGTGTGTGTGTGTGTGTGTCCTGTACTTAGTTTTCATATAGGAAGCAATTTACTTTGAAATCTAAGCATATTTCTCCTAAATGAGCATATTCTTATGAGGTTTTTACACTTTCTTATGGTTTTAGGATTTCCCTGGACGTTAGAACCATTACATGTGACATGAATCTTCTCATCTTGTTTACAGTCCATTTACACAGACTGGAGACAGGATGTAACAGGCCTTCTCAAAACATTATTTTCCAGTTACTATTACTCTTGTCAATAACATTATTTATTGTTGTTTCAATTTTCAACAATCTAATCAGGTAAAAAGCCTTAGGTATTGGACGGTATTTTTTCCAATACGTGCTATTTTATTTGTCGTGGTAGCTTCCAATGCTGTGTGGCTGGTATATTGATTTCTGTCTTTAATATTAGGGTCCTAGTTTGAACTTGACCTTTCTCCTCATTTATTCTCCACACTACAACACTAGTATTGCTCCTAGGTATTGTAAGGAAGTTCCTTCTCATCCCGCGTACTGACCTTACTCAAAGAGCTTTCATTTTTAATTCTCTGAACCCGTGTAGTTTGAGGACCTTTTGAACTCCCATGCTGCAAAGACTCATTTCTTTGAGAGCCTCTCTTTCCCTGTTGCTCCGATCTGAAGAACGGGGTGCCTGTCCTTGTTCTGGATGTGCTGCTTCATCAATATTCACTCAGTTCCTTTCCCTGGTCTCCAAGTGAAGTGGAAAGCCCACATCACCTGAATAATTAAACATGTACTATCAGAGTAGGGAACAGGTTTTCACAGTTGGACACATGACAAGTATTGATGACAGGAAGAGGAGCAATAAAACACCTAGAGAAAGCAGACAATGCAAGAAGTCAGGAACTGATTTATCTAAATTTATTATATCAATAAGAGATCACTATCATTACACTGTCTATATTCTCTTCTAAGATACTTTTATTTCTCATAGAGCCAGGGGCCATGAAAAGGGCTCTCAGAGAGTTTTAAGCTCTGTGACCAACACTTACATTGAAAAATGTTGTGTATCATTTTGACCTTGGAAACAAATGAAGGAGACTTGTTTTTGCACAGATGAACCCTTTTTCAATAATTCAGTTAATATATATTATGCAAATAGCTGTTTTCTTCAGCATCTCCCTTTCATAGGTTTGTCCTTTCTTTAATCTGCATAGCTGAATCTGTTACTGCCGCTACTGATAAAATATTTTGCTTGTCATTTTAAAAATTATTATTCTTTATGATGTAGCAGCTAGAAACTACAGCTATAGGTTACAAGGATTCAATAGCCAGAAGTAACCTTTAACTAATAGCAATTGTGTGTGATTTACAAACACTGAAGCTTAGATAGAATGAGCTTTATTCTGAAGCTATATAACTGTTTCTGCAGAATTATTATCAGTAGAACTTACTGGAAGAAATTTATCTCAAGCTTGTAAACCAAAAGTGTAGTTTCATAACTTGCAATACAGGTGAAAAGAGTGTGTGAGTCTGCTTGTATAGACATATATTTTGGTTGTCTTTTTTTTTTTTTTTTTTTTTTTTTTTTAAGCTCCCTGCAGCAGAGATTTTCTCATATTACATGATTCTGAAGTGGGCAGTAGAGTGGGTTTCAAATAAGTAGGTGGGTTTCAAATCACTTGGATCACTGAGTTCCTACCCTTCCTGGAGTAAGCAGGAAAATTAAACAAAAAGACCCTCATACTTTTTACATAAAAACACAAGATTTTTTGACATAAGATTTTTGACAAGACATAGATTTTATATGACTCACAGTGTTTTTTCTGTGTTCTTTCAGAATTGCTGCATAGGATAACTGTTTTGGGCTTCATGAGCCTAGCTGTTGAGGAAATTTCTCTTGGATAGAACAGATTGATCTTATGCTCTGTCCCAGATCTGTGAGCATGTGAGAAAGTAATGATATCACCTTCTCTCTCATCCTCAGTCATTTTTTTAAAGTCTTACAAAGAGCTCAAGGTTTGCTTTTTGTAGAAGACCCTTGTGCAAGCGGGTTCTTTATGACTTGGTCCTGAGTTTTGAATGTTCTAAAAAGAGGCAAACATTAGCTAAAATACAATGGATATGTTTTCCTCTTTCTAATTTTTAGTTATTTTATGTTTCTGAAGCTATTATTATATTATAGTATTGCAGTTGTTATATTTCATGAAAATAATTTGTAAAAGACTATAAGAAGGAATTGAAATTGTGGTAGAAAAGCAAATTAGGTTACAATCTTAGGCGAGGATCAGATACAAAGTCATTTAATGTTTCCAGAAAGAGCGAAGAGCAGATAAAAATGTTTCAGTATAATTTCAGTACTTAGCATTTATGTGTAAGCTGATGTTCAAACAATATGATAAAGAATTATACACAAATACACAGAGCTCATAGATAATGTGTTGTGAAGTAAATGATATCAGTGATACATCAGTTGAGATAATCTTCATCACTATTCAGCCAGCCTGGCTCCTATTATGTGTACAGTGATGTACTAGAACAATTACTGTGCGTTCAGATTCCGAAAGAGAGATATAAGTATCACTTATTAGTTCTTTAATCTTGTTTATGGGCACGCATAAATGCTGTCATCTGAAAATCCTGTGAAAACCATCAGGTTCCTGCCTAGATGATTTAGAAATGAAATATTAATAATCTTCATTGTGGGAAATGAGTTGGTGATCTCTATTCCGGTCTTTTGAAAGCTCTAAAACCAGTGCATGATTGACACTAAACAACAACCTTTTGTCAGTCTCAGCTCAGAGGGAAATAAATGAATGCTTATTAATTTGAGGCCCTTTAAGCATTAATTCTGGCTTAGGGTCAAAAAAATTTCCGCTAAGCAATTGCTGTGATTGCCTTAAATAAATGCTAAATATATTCATACTTTGCAAAGTAGGAAATAAAAAATAATGTTACTAAGTATATCATTTAGACCTAGATGCTCTTAAAAGCTTAAATAGTCTTAGGATTTCCAGAAAAATGGATTTATCCATTTTGATAAAAATTGATAAAAATTGAAACAAAAATTTTTCACCAATAGTTTTAATATAGCAGAACTGAGGAGCAACACTATTTGTCCACATCAAATACCCAGCCATTTAGTTTTTCCCTCAGCTATATAATACTACTAAACTTTTACCTTTATAGTCTACTACTTTCAGAAACCAGTAGCCTAAGTTCTGTGCTTCTTGTCTTTCCAACCCTTGATTTACTCCCCTGTTAGAAACCAAGTCCTCTTTCCAGAAGTGGTTCTTACCTTGAGGATAGTGTGGGAAATCCCCACTGGAATTTTATAAACCTTACTGAGGTTAGTCTTCGTAGTGACATGTAGTGGCAGCACAGTGAACTGAAGGTTCAGGAAGGTTTAGAAGAACCTGTTTCTGATCAGCCAATTATTTCTGTTTTCAAACTAAATATTAAGTAACAAATATTCTCTTCTTGTTAGTGTTATCTTGATAATGAATAGCATTTATTATTCTTATTTTGTACAGTACTGTTTTATAAACCTCTGTTGTGTTATACATGTGCAGATGTGTGTGCACGCACATATACACACACACAAACATACACACAAGTGTACTACAATATTTTTTTCTGAGTCGGTAGGTAGCACATGTTTGAGAAATGACATTTGCATCTGTCAAGTCTACTTTCAATTCATAAGCATTGACATTGCTTGTACAGCTCTTGTCAGAAGATGTATTGATACACTGTGCCTTGGGCTCCTATGGGGCACGCTGAAGACAGAACTATTTGAGACTTCAAACCAGTCATTTGAGCTTCCATGAATACATCTGGACCCAAGCTGCACTGAACAAAATTGACATAAAGTATGATTCTAGGTGAAGTTAAAATGTCACTAGTACATTCAGTAGCTACCTTTATTTTGGACACTTTGGGCTAGTTCTTCAACCTCTTTTCTTCCTCTGGGCTAGAATGTGCTTTTGAGTAACTTTTTACATTCAGAGTTTGATTTCTTTTTTTTTTGTAAACTCCTGATTTACTCTATATTTGCTCTGTATAAGTAAGAACAGCTTCAGACTCATTGGTGTCACTATAAATTTTGTAGCCATAAGAACAACATATAAAAATAGCAAAGAAAAGGAGCCAACCAGGACTTTTAATTATGAACAAACATTGCTGATATCTTATCTGAATACTTTCAGAAAAAAAAGGGCCAATATATAAAAAGTGGTATTTTACAGTCTTTTTTCCACAAAGCATGACCTTATATGACAAGGGTCAAGAATGCCAAGAGCATGTTTTACTCTTAATTTCCATAATATTCCATTATTTCATTTCCATTCCAGTATTTCCATTCAATTTCTGTAATATTCCATTACCATTTTGAACTGTCTGCAGCATGACAGTCTATGCAAAGTGTTATTTTATAAAAGTAATCTTACACAAATGACTGTAATTTTAAATTTGAATTTGAATTCCTATTTTAAGTTGTGGCCATGGCAGGCAAAGAGAACAGTTCAAAACAAGCATAATAGGAGCTCTGAAGATGGGAAAGAAAAAGAATTTTTTTCATTTTTTATTTACCATGAAATTATATGCAAGATTCAAAGTCAACCTTGAAATTTTCATTTCTATATGGTATCGTGATAGATCGGATTTTTTTTTTAAGTGTTGGTTCTCATTTTCTTATTTTCAACTGTATGATTAGAAACTGTAAATAGAAGATCTTTCACATTAATGTCTGTTTTTCTCCTGCCTTTTCTTTATTTTTTAAATTCATTATTGTTTAAAAGGAAGCTTGCCACATTTCTTTTTTCCTGTCCTGCTTGTCACAGTAAGCAGAAATAGAAAGAGGAAGGTTATGGTACTAAAATAGTATAATTTATATTAAAATAGTAGAAAGAAAATAAATTAAAGGTTACTGCTGTCTTCTTCTCTAACCCTACAAAGTTTGATTGAATATCACATTGACTGTAAGGCTGTAATCTGATTCACTTGCTCCAGGAGTGGATCACTTACTTTTATGAAAATTAATCTTGATTTCAGGGTGAATTATGTAAACAATGGACATATATAAAAATTTCTAAAAATCAGATATAAAATCATTTATTTAAATCTCTTTATCTTTTAAAAAAAGATGGAGGCTGTTCTTAAAGTAATGACTTTCTCCTAGTTTTATTCGCAGTTATGTTAATCAAGAGTTGAGGGTCTTTACTGAATTTATTTGGTGAAGAGCTGGTCCAGTCTGGTTTTAAATATTATCAAAAGATGATACTTATGCCACTTCTGGATCCATGGATTAAATTCAGTGTAATATCACTGAGTGAGTTTGAAAAGAGGTATGAATTTAGACAGATAACATAGTGAAGGCTTTTTTTTTTTATTCCATAAAAGATGTTTTCATTTGTATCAATATAGCAAATTTGTGTACACATTTTTTCAACTATTTATGTTTTCTTTCACTTCTTTGAAAGGAAGGCTTTCTGGAGGTTTGGCGGGGGGGGGAAGAGGGAGATTTAGCTTGGTTTTGTTTTAACTTGCATCACTTGGAAATGTGTTTACATCACATTGGAAAAGCCATTCTTGTACCAGAATAAAAACAGGAATATAGGTCTGTCTAGT
>NW_028185038.1:10251342-10376457 GCF_003343005.1 Rhea americana | reverse complement strand
AAAATCTGTACATCCTGTGAGTAGTTTCCACAGCTGGTAAGTTTAGCCATCTGTGACAGACTATCTGTTCTGCATGTTGTCGGTTCTGTTACTTTTGTTTAAAGAGGGAGAGGATTAAGTTGGCTGGAAGCTTCTGGAGAGAGAGAGAGGGAGGGAGAGAGAGAGAGAGATTGCTCCTGCCCTGAGAGCTACTGAGCATATTTTAAGGGGAGAAATTTCCATACTTCAAAGAAAGGTGAGTGGAGAGAGGGGAAAATAAAAAAGTCACAGAAATTCAGGGAGATGTTGAGGAATTGCTGAAAAGAGAAAGAAACAGGTTCATAACCTAAGCTGATGGAAAAAGCGATTCGTCCTGTTGAGCCGGAAGGCACTATACAGAACACGCTGCAGACCAGAAAGCTTTTGAGTTGTTGGAATGTAGTCAAGTTTGAAAGCAAGGGCTCAATGGGCAAGGAAAGTTTTATAAACCCCCTTTTGTTTCCATTCAGCCTTGCCTAAATCTGTTTAAAAATGTTACCTGTATCCATTCAGATAAAATCTTACATCTGAGTTTAAAAGCCCTATTGAGCATTTTTTGTGTGCTTTCTATAAAGAAAAAGCCTAAGCAGTTCACCACAAAGTCCTGGTTGTCTCAGGGTCCTGTCAGGGCACCTAGCACAGGTTTGGAAAACTCATGTCTGTTAGTCTTCTGAAATTCCCTACTTAATCTATGGTTTAGAGTTAGGCAGTATGAACATACATCTTTGGAATAAGATCTTTGGCTAGCTAGAATAGTCTTTAGCTTCTCATATAACATAAGTTTATCAAGTTGCTATGTCTAAACTGGCTGTAGAGCTGTTGTTTAATTACTGCTGTGCAGTGCTGGACATTTTGACACCACTATGAAGAACTGTTGGTCAATATAGAATCTGAAAAGCCATATGGGACTATCTGTGATAACAAAGTAGAGTAAGAAATTGTTTTTTCTTAAACAGAAAGTGTTTTGATACATTTTAAGGCATTTTTAGAAAGAGGAGAAGGAAATTTGATGCTGGCAATGAGCTGTATTGCAGGTACACAGCAGCATGGATAGTACACACTGCTAAGCCAAAAGGCAAAGATGAGGCTTAGCTGGGATGCTTGTAGAAAGGTCTGCATTACGCAGTTAAGCACTTGGTGAGTTTGTCAAACCTGTGCTTTACAGCAGTAGTTACATGACCATTGTTCCCCAGATTGAACTATATTTTAGCAAAAGAGGTCAGTCAGGGCTCTGCTCACTCTGCCACCTTTAATCTTAGTCCAGGGAAGCAAAGCATCATGAGTGAAGGTCGGAATAGAGTAGATACTGCCCGAACAATGAACCTGAGCAGAGCCAAGAATCTTTGATTGTTGAGGAGAGGCAGCATTTCTGAAGAACTGCAGAGGTGGTGAGATTCCTGCATGGAGAAAAGATTAAAACACTGCTACAAAGGAGCTCCTGCGTGAGGAGCCGGCAGCTGGAATTCAAGCTGCTGCAGCTGCTAGGAGTGGGGATTGACCTCATCTATCCTGAAACATTTGCGACATGGACGCTTTCGTTACATGAGGCTGGATCTGCAATCAGTAAGAGAAACAGATGTGATCTTCAGGTGCATCAGATTGCACCTTTAAAGATCTGTCTCTTTCAAATCATTAACCTAGAGGGCTATCTCAGATTAGATTTGTATGTTTGGTCAGATGGATCCTCACCTTAGTGAATAAACAAGGACTGTGAGGCAGCATGTAAAGTCTTCTTAGCCACCATTCTTTGAAGGAAGCCAGTAACTAAGAGGCAGAAAAAGACAAGATTTTCTCACACCCTCTTGTTTGTTTGTTTTCCTGTAAAATAAGATTAAAACTTTCTCTCTTTCAGAGAGAGAGATCTTTTTTTCAGTTATAACTGAAAGTTTGCAAAGTAGTTTTAATATCAGTCGAACACAGATGGTGTTAGTTCAGCATATACATATACTACTGAAAAGTATAAACTGTTCTGAATTTTCTCACCAGTGTTCTCTGGCCAGGATTCTCAGTTAGACTGCAAAGAAAGAGATTTTAAAGTATGTTCTTATTGCCTGGGAAAAGACTTTTTATAGACCAGTAAAATTTTCCATAAGGTGACTGAGCACTGGAGCAGGTTGTCCAGGGACATTGTGGATTTTCCATCCTTGAAGATACTCAAAGGCTATCTGGGTAGAGTCTTGGGCAGCATTCTGCAGACGACCCTGCTTGAGCAGAGTGGGGTTGGACTAGATGGTATGCAGAGGTCCCTTCCAGACCTCTAATTCTGTGAGATCTGAGTTTCAATTAAAGCTCATTATTCTGACTCTGGGGAATAGCATACAACAATTTGTGTATTACGTGATAAGGAGATATTTGACTACTTACTATGAGTGAACAATCGTGTGCTAAGCATGTTGAATTGGTCGCACAAAGATTTATTCCAAGAACTTCATCATTCAAAGATGGGTAAGATGACTAATATGTCTTCTACAGCCACAAAAACCTTCATGCTCAACTACTTCTGCATTTAGTAATTCATCCTTTAATACAATATCCTCTAATAAAACTGAAGTAAGTCTCAGTGCTTTTAGCATAACTGTTTTGTATTACCAATGGCAGAATCACATAGCCCTTGTATCAGAACCTGCTACTAAGGAGCAGTTAGTTCTATGTCATTGCTTAACCCAGAAAACACCATGTACTGGAGACATTAGGCATCATGTGCAGGCTGCATTTGCATCTTAATCCAGCCCAGGCATCAAATGGTCCATTTGCTTCACAGAGCTTTTGACAGCTATTCACAAGTTAGACTGGGAAGTTCTCTGTTCCTCATTTAAAATGCCTCTTTGACTTCCTCTTTGAAAGAATGAGAGGGAAAAAGTGAAGACTGATTAAGAAACATTAATTATGCTATAGTGTAGTATGCTATGTTATAGTGGAGTATATAGTCCACAGAAGTCAACAGCCCCCCCTCTTTTTTTTTTTTTTTTTTTTTTTTTTTTTTTTATCTTGTCAAACATTTATGGCACAGCAATTCTGGTTTTGTCATTGCTGTTTCTCCAGATATCTGGAGAAAGTGAATCTTGCTTTACTCCAAGCTTGCTGTCATGCAGTTCATAGAGTTCCATATACCTTATCCTCTGCCTTATCTAAGCAGAATATTCTTCAGAAACTTTCATGAGTCAGGGGGAGGGTATCATCTAGATAAAGTAATTTATTCAAATCCTCAGTTTTTGTTACTGTTATTTATAAGAAAAAAATAGACTATCTTCTGAAAATTCACAAATAATTTGCGGATAGGGAGAGTTTAATTCACAGACAAAAAATATTCTGAATTCTTTTTACATTCAGGCTTCAGATGTGGACTAGGGTTATAGTACTATAGCATTTAGAGTAGGAACTAGGGTTGGTACTGTAAATAATGTTAGTAGTGTGGCAGTGGGAGAATAGTATTGTCTTTCTGTGGAGTTTCATGGTAGTATACATGATTGTATATACTGAGATATACAAATGTAATACGTACGGCTATTTATCAGTGAAAAATCATTTCAATACAGAGCATATAAATACAATGTTGCATCATTAGGTGTCTCCTACATAGCACTTTTATATAAATATCCTGTGACATTTTCAAGCCCGCAATAGCAAAGTGTGAAATCTGCATTTGTCGTTCAGAGCAGAAATTCTGATCGTGGTCTTCTCTGTTTTTAGGACAAGGTTACTTTATGTGTCCTTCTTCCCCTTCCCTGCCCCTCCCCCCCCCCTTTTTTTTTCTTCTTTAGAGACTGAATAGTGAGAAAAATGTATTTACTCCATTTGGTACAGACATTTTGATGCAGAGCAGTGCTCAGGTCTGACAATTTGAGTCTTTCTATTAGCTTGACAGATGTCCGTCGTGCTGTTTCAATCAGTTTGCCAGAGGATTTTTTCCCCATTGTACATAACAGAGATACATGTGATTCCGTGTACATTAATTATAATTGGACAGTGCATTTCTCATATGATCATATATCTCAGGGCTATTTTCAAAGATAAGTAACGCAATTACAGAGATAAATACTAAAGAATAACAGAGGGGGAAAGAAATGGAAACTAAGAGAGAAAATAGTTGTTTTCAGGTGAGCTTTGAAGATAGTGTACGAGACAGTGAGAAATGTTACCATTTTATATGACTACAGAAGAAAAAGCTTCACAGACGGTATTTGATCATGCCAGGGGAACTGGTAAAGAGACTACTGCCTCTTCAGGGAGCAGAAAAAGCAAACAATATAGATACTGTTTATAAATATCAAATGAGGAAGTGAAAACATAGCATTGTAAATAGTGTTTATGTTCTCTAAAATGAGTTAAATGCACACATATGGAGTATTGTTCAAGTTATAATATTTGGAATCAAAGTTTCAAAACCCTGGATTTAATTATTCTCACAAGCTGATTTTCCGCTGAGGTATTTTTGCTAATATAAACTGCTATTCCTCAATTTACCAGAGCAAATGGGAGAAGAAGTACCACATTGCACTTACATGCAAAATTTGACCTACAGGCAGTTGTCAGTCCTATTCCAAGTGACTCACAGATAGGTTAGTGTTGGTGTACAACTGTCTTTTCTACGTAAATGACTGAGAACAACTATTATACCTACGCACAATAGCAAATGAAAAATAGGTTTAGAGCCCTTTGAAAATCACTGTGTAAGGGCCACATCTGGCTGTAGTTTGCATATCAGATCGTCACTGAATTTCTCCTTTCTCCCCCCAAAATCAAAAGAAGCATATGGGCTTTTATGTGTTTAACTGAGGAAAGAAGTTGCTATCTCCTGCCACGTCAGCTGTTAGGAAGTGCACTGTGCACTTCCCTTGCATTTGAAGTGAAAATGGCAATTTCAAACAATTTCACAGAGGAAATGAAAAGAGCAAGAGGATGGAAAATACAGAAGTGTTCATTTGGAGTGTGAGTGGCTCTGACTGACATGAATGAAAGTTAAAAAAAAAAAAAACTCTGAAATGTTTGGAATAGACTGTTTCTAAAAATGTATATTGGTTTTAACAGAAGAGACATTTATCTCTACAGAACCTCCAAAGGAGTGAAAAAACATGAGAAAATCAGACTGATTGGCATTGCAGTGCTGCTGCCTAGTGATTTAGAAACTAGTTTTCTGCTTGAATGCTCAGTCCCCAAAGCAAAATACTTGCTGAAAAGAAGAAGGCTAGAGTTGTATTAAAGAAAACCTCTGAGTTATTACTTATGAAACAGGGTATTTCCCTTCCATATACAAAGCTAAATTCAGTTCATGTAACTCATACCCTAGGTACTCCCAGCGCCAGCAATGGCACATGAGGGAAGGCAGTGCACACTGGCTGATAGGATTTTCCTGATGATTAGAAGTTTTTCACAACACTTATTACTTCATTCTCAACACTGCTTATGGGACTATCTTTTATAAATGCATGTTTTAATATATTTTTCTTACAATGAAGAATTCATCTGCCTCCCTTTATCTGTTGGCTGTAGAGGGGGGTTCCCACACTCTGTGATTCTTCATGGAATAAGTGATCCTCTATCAGCCTTAGCCAGCTGAGTGAAAGTTCTCAATATTTTTTCTAACGGTTGTTATCAAGGGTCAGGAAGACTGATTCTCTGTGGTTAATGGCTATCATGTAATAAATGATGTCCAGAAGGGGCCACAAGAACAATCACAAGAAAATATTTCTTTGCACAAGACAAGCTACAAAACATTGTCCCATATCACCGTCTGCAACCTACAAGAGGAAATTGAGTATTACATGTTCATAATACAGTAATCTAATATTAATATGCTATGTTAGTGTGTCTTTCAGAATTACGTTTCATTTACAAGTACATTTAAAGATAGTAATAATTTACTAAAAGATCTTTCATCAATGATAATTGATCATCATAGATTCTTTGAAGCCAGTCAGGTTTTTAAAATAATGAATTACAGAAATTTATAAATGTACCTATTGTTATATTTCTAACCAAAAACTGTAACACCAAATAGCAACCCTTTATAAGTAGAACTGCTCCATTACAATTGCAACTTGTATTGGGACCTGGGGTGTGGGAACATTGCATATGGGGATTTTTTTTGTACATGAAAGATCCCAGATGCAGGAGTTGGAACACAGATAACTAAAGTGAAAGCTTCACCTTCCTCCTCCATCACCACTTTGCTAATCTACATCAGTCCCCACCTAAAATGATTTCACTTCAGAATGGAAGAGAGTGATTTGTGTCCCTCCACTATTTGACATTTTTTCTAGATACAATGATCTATTCCTATAATAACTATTTAACATATTTTGGGACATCAGCATGCATCTTTTCAACTGCTACTAAATCTGAGTTTGCTGAACAAGTTTATTGACTACATAGTCCTTACCTGAAGACAAAAAACTATTATTTGTATTGTTTTCGTGGTAGTTAGAGTACTACTAACTTTGTGCTAACATTTCAAATCTACTGCAAGTCAGTCTCAGATGCTGAAGAAAACCTTACACTGCAGAGATTTTGTTTCTCTAGAGCATAGACCAGGCTTTCCTCTGTGCTGCAGAGTCCGCAGAGGATTGTGGCAGAGGAGTGCCTTCAGTAATGATTAACTTTACCTTTGCTTTTTCATGGCATCTAGGGCATTATCTTGAAATCTAACATTATAATGCTTACCATATAGGTAGTATTTATTTCACAGACAATCCAGTGGTGGCAAGCTCTAATAAGCATGCTGCCATTACAGTTATACTTGATTTGTGCACACATATATCATACCCATTATTTCCAGTTTCTCCCCATTTGTATCAAAAATTATACATAAATTTTAGGTGCAGTGCTAAAAAGAATTCTAGTTTGACAGTTCTAAATATGGCAGAGGAACAAGATTATATTTGCTTGTGTGGAGCCCCAGGTCACAGAAGATCCTAAATCATGGAATATTATAAGAGCAGAGAATAATAAGGATTGTATATTTACCACTAAAATCCAATATATTCAAGACGTATATAGAAGTTGTAAACCCAAGGGTGATAGCTGAGTTCTTTGAGCAAATGAGGCTAATACCCAAGAATAGCCGGATAAATACAGAGAAAGGAGGATGCAAGAACAAACAAAATCAGTTCAGAAGAGAATGGAAGAGATGAAAAACATTCAAAAAAAGACTAGATAAGAATCATGCAAACTGTTTAGAGGTACAAAGTCATTATGGATCCCCTGATTCATCCAGTCCCCCAGTATAAACTACCTTTTAAAAACAGATAAGAAGCAATGGAACATATTAGCATTTCCTAGTGCTTGACTGTTTTTTTGTAATGTATCAGACTTCTATTGGCCTCATCAGCAATGCCATTACATTAGGGGAGACAAAAATTGTTAGAAAAAGTATTCTGGTATCAAGACTCATAAGGAATAGCATGTTCATCTCAAAGGAATTATTCTGATGCCACCACGCTATTTAACAGAGTTGACAACCTTTTATCTAAATGACTTATAAAAATTAAAACTCAGTGCAAGTCTCTTGACTAATGCGTATTGGTAAGGTAGCAAGTATCAAAAATACAAGGAGAGGTTTATACAGTCCATTCAGTCCTTTTTACATCTAATTCTTGATAAAAAGAATAGAATTTAGTGAAGATAAGCCTTAGCTCATCTTTTTACCTTGTTAGTTAACAAATTAAAACAAAATATAAAAACTAAGGTTAAGTACTATTCTAATATCATCTACCAAAACATGGCCATTGAGCATCCCTTAAATCTGTCCATTCTGTTCCCGGGTAGCATGCTAACGTAACTGATGATGAGAATATCCAGGAACAAGAAAACAAAGCACAATTTATTGAAGTACTAAAATATCATAATTATTTTTTCATATCTAAATATAAATATCAAGTAAAAATAATTAAGGCTATGCTCTGTCATCTGTCCTCTTGTGAGAATAGCAACTGAAAACTAGAGGCTTTCAAAAGCAAGTGGTACATCTCCCTTCAATGTCTTATCAGTCTGAGCTTTTTTGTGTGTAGATAGAAACAAGACTGTTTTTTCCCCCAATAAAATGTCTTATAAATTGACACTGGGATTTATTCATGAGCAACATATCTGATGTCCCAAAATAATAATTCTTTTAAGTATCACATACCTTTTAATGATGTGTTTTTAATAGCTGTTCCCCAATACCAGTGACCATCTGTGACTGTTCCACCATCTGTGAATGCTATTTCAGTTTGGGAGGGAGATATAACTGTGGTAATGGACTGAATATACAATGTAAATCAATAGGCAACTAGACCTACTGTGGACGATTAATTTGTCCTTGAATATAACTACACACTAAGGAAGAGAAAATTAATTTCTTTGATTTGTTGGCACAACATAGGTTTGGGAAATAGCCACAGGAAGTTGAAAACAAACTAATTTTATTGAAATCTGAAACATGCAAAAGTCAATGAAATTTAGATGAAGAGGATGAATGAGCTTAAATGTCACTTGAAATGATACTAAATGTTTATTTAAAGATTCATAGTAAATAATACTTTGATTATTGTGATTTTCTAAGGTAGCTAACTGGTACTACAAAAAAAGGTTGTCGACATTTCTTAAAAACTTTTATAATTTGTTGACAACATACTAGGATAAGTGGGAGAAAGTACAGGTTTTTTTTCTTACCATAATTATCCTAATTGTTGATTTATAGTCTGTCTGAAATAGTGTTTCTTTTAGAAGAAATCCCATTTTTAATTAGTAACAGTTAATGCTAGCTAAAGTGCTATACTTTTGTTGTGCCTGCAGAGATAGAAGAATCAAGCTGGTATTTAACATTCTTTTTACTCCCTTATTAAACGCTGCTGAAGTGTTGCTATATTCCACTATCAAGATAGCTGCAATCTGTAATGGCTGAGGTTTATTTATATTATTATTTATAGAGTATGTGCCTGGATGAGTCTTTTATCCATTACTGAAGCAAAAACCCATCAGAAACTATTGACAATATAGAATAAAGTTTCAAAATCATTCAAGTCCTGTTTCTTAACGTACACCTACATTGTGTGGGAGCCTAAATTTACTTTAAAGCTAATATGAATCTTTCAAAACCCTAGTAATTTAGGGTGCAATTTAGATCACATCTAGGCAGTTCTGTTGCTTACTTCCCTAGCTGATGAAGAGAGACAGACAGGCACCTCCCAGAAAATGACTCATGAGCCTTCTCTTAGAAGAGGGTGAATCACCTTCTGACCATTAATTTTGAGGAAATACGGACATTTTGCCTTAACTACAGTCCAAATTTTTATACTGCTTAACTTTTAAAAGTTTTAAACTGTAGCTTTGGAACTGGCATTTTTCTCTTCATTTAAGAGAGAAACTGATGGACTCAAGAAAGCTCAGACTAGACAACATTTTTATAAAATATAAAAATTTTCCTGGAAAAAAATATATGTGCCAGCAGAGGTAAGGTAAAAAACAGCAAAGGGGGGTTGCTGAGAACTACGTGTTGTACTAAGTATGTTGACAGGCAGAAAGTTGACTGGATTTCAAAGCACATTATAGATGCTAGATATGTGCTCAGTGTATGGCACAGAGACTTTGGTCATATTGTATAGATTTTATATGTATATATAATATATATAATATTTTATATATTATTTCTATTAAATGTTGTATAGAGATAAGTTGTGTAGGTCTATATTCTCCCCCAAAGCATGTGTGCACTCACACACACACACACACACACAGACACTGTATGTTTGTGTAATTATATGAGATAAAAATAAATTTTAAATTTACACTCTCAATTCAATTTCAAGTATATAAAATAAATTTTTTAATGTTAGACTAAACAAAGTCATAGTCAATGCATTTTCTATTTTAGATAGCTTATCTTCATGACCTTTAAAAGATTACAGCATTTTCTTCATGCCATTTGCTGCTGCTTATTCACAGATACCACAAGCCTCCTCTGCATCAGAGAAAGCATGTGGTTAAAATATAAAGCCATACCATGAGAAATTTGTAAACAGCTTGTGATTTATTAGAGATCAAGTCTTCAGAATAGTGATTCAATCTTGCTTCTTTTATTTCAGACGAAAAGTTCTTCAAGCATAACTCCGTCAGGCACTCAGAAGAAGGTGAAGAGGACTCTGCCCAACCCACCTCCAGAGGAAGTAACAGCAGGAACCCAGTCACCCTATACCTCTGTGGGGTCAGTTTCACGCAGAAGGATTTGTCGGACCAACACTATGGCCAGAGCCAAAATTCTTCAGGATATAGACAGGGAACTGGATTTGGTCGAACGGGAATCAGCCAAGCTTAGGAAGAAGCAAGCAGAGCTAGATGAGGAGGAAAAAGAGATAGATGCCAAACTAAGATACTTGGAAATGGGCATCAATAGGAGGAAAGAAGCCTTATTAAAGGAAAGAGAAAAGAGAGAGCGTGCCTATCTCCAAGGAGTAGCAGAAGAACGTGATTATATGTCAGACAGTGAAGTTAATAATACCAGGTCAACCAGGATAGAAACTCAGCATGGCTTGGAAAGACCACGTACTGCACCCCAGACAGAATTTAATCAATTTATGCCACCACAAACCCAGCCAGAAACACAGTTTGCCCCTGCCACAAGTCCCTATGCTCAGTATCAATATTCATCTCCTGCCCTGCCTACTCAAGCACCAACTCAATTTACACAACAATCACATTACCAACAACAGCAGCCTTTATATCACCAGCAGGTTTCACCTTATCAAACTCAGACAGCTTTCCAAACAGGAGCTACTATGTCATATACTCCACAGGCTCAACCTCCACCAACTCAGCAGCCATCATACCAACTCCCATCACAGATGATGGTGATACAGCCAAAGCCAAGGCAAACTGCATTGTATCTGGAGCCAAAGATAACAACAAACTATGATGTGATTCGAAATCAGCCTCTCATGATAGCTCCAGTTTCAACTGACAATAATTATGCAGTTTCTCAACTGGGTAGTAAGTACACTACCTTGGACTTAAGGATGGGACTAGATGAGAGAAACAGTATGGCAAGCAGTCCAATATCAAGCATATCTGCAGATTCATTCTATGCAGATATAGACCACCACCATACACCACGAAATTATGTACTGATTGATGATATTGGAGAACTTACTAAAGGAACAGGAGCACTTGGTTCCACTTTTAGCCTCCACGAAAAAGATCTGACCAAAACAGATCGATTACTTCGCACAACAGAGGCCAGGAGAGCACAAGAAGTGTCAGACTTCCTAGCACCATTGCAGACTTCTTCTAGGTTACATTCCTATGTTAAAGCTGATGAAGACCCAATGGAGGACCCTTATGAGCTCAAACTTCTCAAACATCAGATAAAACAAGAGTTCCGTAGAGGTGCAGAAAGTCTTGATCACCTTGCTGGCCTGTCACAATATTACCATGCAGACAGCAGCTACAGGCATTTTCCCAAATCTGAGAAATATAGCATAGGTAGGCTTACCCTTGAGAAACAGGCTGCTAAGCAGCTCCCAGCAGCCCTCCTTTACCAGAAGCAGTCAAAGCACAAGAAAGCTTTGATAGACCCCAAACTAACTAAGTTTTCACCTATCCAAGAAAGTAGGGACCTTGAGCCTGATTATTCAAGCTATATGACTTCTAGTACTTCATCACTTGGTGGAATTACTACTAGGGCAAGGCTTCTTCAGGATGATATCACTTTTGGCCTTAGAAAAAATATCACTGATCAGCAGAAATATATGGGACCAACATTGACTTCATCCATTGGAGCAAGTCTTGGGACTTCACTAGGTCCAACAATGAGATCCACATTACAAGATGAAGCTGACAAATCTTATAGCAGTGGTAGTAGATCTAGGCCCTCGTCTAGACCATCCTCAGTTTATGGACTTGATTTATCATTAAAAAGGGATTCTTCCAGCTCTTCTTTAAGACTGAAAGCCCAAGAAGCTGAACCCCTAGATGTTTCCTTTAGTCATGCAACACCTTCTGGAAGAACTAAACCTACAAGTTTGCCTATTAGCCAAAGCAGGGGAAGGATCCCGATAGTAGCACAGAACTCAGAAGAAGAAAGCCCACTGAGTCCCGTTGGTCAGCCAATGGGAATGGCAAGAGCAGCAGCTGGACCCTTACCACCAATATCTGCAGATACCAGGGACCAGTTTGGATCAAGCCATTCATTACCAGAGGTCCAGCAACATATGAGGGAGGAGTCACGGACTCGAGGCTATGATCGAGATATAGCCTTCATCATGGATGACTTCCAGCATGCCATGTCAGACAGTGAAGGTAAATTAGGCCTCAGACTGATATCTTACTATCACAATGCAAATCCTCATTTCTATGCATGTGTCTAATTTTTATTATACTGCAAAGACTTGTTCTTCTTTCTGTTCCTTGGTGCATCTTCTGTGTATCTACCTTTTGGGGGCTTGATTTGTTTTATTTGATATTTTTTATTTTATCTTAACAGCAGTTGTCTGGATGGTGTTAAGCTATTTTAGCATGCTCACTGCATTGTTGTCGATTTGCTTTCCTTTTGGTTTGCTTGTGCATTTTCCTTTTTTTTGTTGATATCTTACTTTTCTAAAGAGACTATATACTATTCCATACATAATACATGCCCTATCATCCCTCCATCAGTATCTGTGTGGACTATTCTTCAGTGACTGTGAGTCATTGAACTTATTTGCAATAGTTTTTGTTGGGATTTGGAAAAATAATTCACAAATCCTCTGAAAAATTCTAGTAGTTTATTTGCATGAAATGTCATTATAGAATTCAAGAGCTGGTAATTCCGTCTCCTGATGCACCATTTTAGAGCTATGTTTTTATGGAAACAGTGTGTCCATTAAGTACATATTGTATGTTAGAACCATATAGAGTTTAACGTGATAGCAAAATAACATTCTACATATGGTTTGTTAAAAGCATCCTGTCATGTGGACTTCTGTGCATTCAGAATTGTGATGATGTAAGATAATTTGTCATTTGGATGGTGCAAGACAACCGCATCCTTCAATAAACTTGCATAAAGTTTTCTACTTCTATTGGTGGATTGTGCAGCCTAGCTGGTTTTATGTGCACCCTATATAGTACCTCTGCCAAATAAGCACAAGGGTTTATCTCACTTAGATTCATGAAAGGAACCTTTCTGATGTATGATAAATGGTGCAATTAAAAGATGTTTCTTCTAATAAGTACAGCAGAATGATAAATCTTATGTTAATTATGTACTAGTTTGTTCAACTAGTTCAGACTTAATATATTCTAAATTGTTTAAAAATCATAAAGACAGTTTGAAAGAAAATGAAAGTAATATGTTCAAATTGTATGTGCTTCCTTATCTCTTTCTTATGTGTATTTACTGCACAATAAAAGCGACTTTGCATGCGCTATATTGTCTGTAAATGGCAATGATTGTCTCAAAAGACATATTTGCATGATTATGAAGTAGTATGGTTTATTTTTCAGGTTTACATTAACTTCAATCTTATTGCATTATTTCTTTTTTTACATAAGCTGAGTTTTTCATATGGCTTAGAAAAGGAAACCAATTTTCTTTCCTAAAACTGCAATATGTTGTGAGGTTTTATTCTACAAGTTTTTATATATATATATATATATATATATATATATATATATATTTCTTAGATACTTGCAGTCTGCTCATGAGGTGTGTATGTCAGGGGAATTTCAGGATCATCAGCTTTTTTTTAATTTTATCACAAGTTTAAGTGTTTTTCCTATTCTTCTTAAATTCTTAGCACACAGAGTTCTTTAATTAAATGAGATGGCAGTTAAAAGGATCCCCAGATTCTAACTGGTATCATTCTTTCTAAGTAAGTAGGTGTTCTCCTGTCTAGACTTGACTGATGTCTTTTAAGGGTCGTTGCAGGGTTGCACTCTGAGAGACACAGCATGTTCCTCCTGAAAACTCAGAAGAATCAAACTAGACCAAAAAATACAAAAAGCTAGCCTATTTGTTGGTATTCTACTACAGAGTAACAAGCAGGTCATAGGAATTTATGATACACTACAGCACTTTAGTTTCTGTTACATATTTATACAAGGTGTATATGTTACATGTTTGGTTGCATGTATTTTGGTTTTGAACTATTTTCTGATTAGATGCACGATACAGTCTTTCAGAAGAATTCTAACTCAGTTCCTCCTTTCCCAAATACCTTATTTGATTGACGTGTCCCAGAATATCAGTGCTTCCCCTTTTAACAATATCTTTTTCCACATTCTAGCAGGCTTTTTTTTTTTTGTTGTTTCTTAACAATAACTTAATTTTGCATCATTTAAAGTCAAGTCTTGAGAAATCAAAACAGTTTATATTATTTTCAAATTATTCTAGGGGCTGTCTAATAACATATAATTTAAATTGAAAAGAATTCATGTTAGTTGGGTGCAAGATAAAAAATGCTCTAAATAAGTAATTTCAGTTCTTCAAAAAGTTACAGCATTTTTCTCCCAGCATTACACTTCTCTCACTAGTGCCCTGACGATGGATAGCTATTATGCTTTATTTCATCCAGCCTTTTAGCACACTTTAAAAAAAATAGTTTGCCATTACAATTTACACTAATATTGATAAGGTTCATTAAAATAAATCTGTCTGAAATACAAGCTTAGAAAAAACAGTTCTTGTGATAATGATTATCAAAGCTGCAACTTTACTCATTACAGACATAAAAATAAATGTAAATCAAGGTATTGATTTTAAAATGTCTTCCTTCATTTCAAATGGAGAGATGTGTTTGACTTTCTATTCATTTTTTGTAAATCACATTCCATACAAAAATTGGAGGAGAGTAGAAATAGGACTCTGAGCTCAAACCTTCTGTTTAAGTTAATTTTAGTGAGAGTTATAATGTACTTACATACTCTAATGAATCTTAAAACTGTACTTCAGCATTAAAGTAGTACATACAATAAGATTAAAAACTTCAGTCCCACAGGTTCCCACTGAAAATAATGAATGCGCTGAACTTTTGAAACACGAGATATTTTTTCAGTTTTGAGTGCCATGAAATCTCTGATATAACAAAGTAGCTCTTTATTAACCCCAAAGCTGCTGCAGTTTCCACAAACTATTAAATACGTTGAAGATAAAAGTTTTCAAGGATGCTGAAACTACTGCTTATTTTTATGACTGTCAGTAATCCCCACTGGTTAGATCAGTGGAGAGAAATTGTACTTTTTCTCACCTCAAAGGTTAGTTTTCTCTTTTATATACTAATCCGTTAATTCTACAGTAAAGTTTAGAAATTTAAAATTCAAGTCTGAAGACGTCAAGAAAATTTAAGATGCACAATGCTTTTTGACTGTACACACTATTTTGAAATGTATTATGTATTCTTTACCAGTTATCTTTGTTGTGACATGAGATTACTTGTAGGGTTAAGGTTCAGGGTTGCACTCTGCCAACAACGGTAGTGTCTGTTAAATGTGTCTAACTGTAGCACAGCTAATCCAGTGTAATTTTCCATCTGTGGGACTTAGGGTTCTCTGATCAAATGTTTTCTGAGCTCTTCAACCTGGAGTCCAACTTCACCTTTTTAAAGTGTGTGCGATTAACAGCATGGGACCTTACTGATTTAAGCGGGAGTTTTTACAGGTGGAATAATCTGACTGCTTTTGTTAGATTTAGAAACAAGGTCATAGCCTCTACAACTATCAATGCTTCATCTTGGCTCATCTCAGGGTTCAAACTAGAGCAAGTCCTAGCTAATCAAGCCAAAAACAGTTGTGCGTGTGTGTACATATGTGTGGTGTGTGTGCCTATATACACATACATGCATATTTTATTTTCATTTCATATAAAATAAACACATTCATCCTAGTTTTGACAAAAAAACATCTCTGAACTGCAGTGTGGAGCTCTGCATACATGCTAGTTTTTCTAAAGAAGAAACCCAGCAAAGTTATCTCAGATGAGACATGAAGAGACCAAATTTCGTACTTCCTCCTTTTGATCTAATGATCCAGATTATGATAGTCAGCACGGGTACCTGGGATCAGAAGACTGCCTTGGGTCCTTAATGTGAGCATCAGTCAGAAGTTCTGTTGAGATGAGTTATGAAACTGCCTGGTACATGCAGACAGCCAGTCAGCTAGCACAAATGTGTAAAACAAACGATTTGGCTATCAGAATGTAACAGGTTATTAAGAGCAATTGGTCAGTAACTAATCACTAGTCAGAGAAGATCCACATTTCAATAAAGTTTCTTTTACTTCTTCTCTGCTGGTCTAAATAATGTTTTCAAGACATTTCATGACAGATTAAATTTGTGCACGCATCAGAAGGAATAGACTGCATAACATCTGGACCCAGATTAAGATTTGTCCAAAGGCATACTGTAATACGTGACGGCTTTTTACCACATGAACAATATTCTTTAAAAAAAAGTCATGCATATATATTAGTCCTATTTTTAGAGAAAGTTAGCAAAATGGTCATGAAAAAAATGAACTTTTCCCATAAAGCTTTTTTCCAGTCATTTGTTAAACCAATTAGATCATGTTGACTTTAACAACTGAATAGACAAAATTATACATCCTACAGTTTACATTTTAAATTCTCTTCTATGTCATGGAACAATTGCCTTCAATTCTGTTGTTAGAGCAACAATTGACCTTATTTTAAGTTTGCAAATTTCTGGTGTTTTTTGCTGAAACAAATACTATCTTTCTTCTAATTCTACATTTATCTCACTCATTAAAACATACATTTCAAACTTTTAGTACTATTATAATTAGCTGCATATTGCTTTGCTTGGTACTGATGGACATTATAGAGGAAAATCTCTATGCTATGTAGGATAAATATTATTGAACCCATAAAAGCTGATTCTGATCCCAGTAGAGTGAAACCTGTCAGTTGACTCAATACTCAGTAGGCATTATAGCAATCTGCAGTGGATTTCTTCTGATACTTAATATCCATATTTTAATATCCACATAGACAGAATCTTTTCACTCTGCTTTGTCACTTATAGCTAAATTATGCCTGAGTTCAATGTCTTTAGTCTTGCCTGTAACTTTGCTTTAGCTGCATGGCCATTTAATAACCACTATGCATGTTTGCTATGCACAATGCACATTACTGCCCTTTGCCCAGCACTGGATCAGAACATTTGACCTGTCCTTGGTTTTCAAAGCCTATCATCTCCGTCGTGAAGAAACAGATTGGTTTGACAAGCCCCGGGAATCTCGTTTGGAGAACGGACATGGCCTTGACAGAAAGCTACCAGAGAAGTTATCCCACTCTCGGCCACCAAGTCAACACCAAGACCAAGTAAGCTGTGCCTGTAGTTTTATGAATGTCTAAAAGTTTAATCATTATGCTCTTGGATAGTCTAGGGACTATGAGATTAATCAAATTCGAGGTAAATTCAGTTTAAGTACTGTTGAACCTATGTTTGCCATCAGAACTTGATGATGGCCTTAAATTGCTTATTTTCTCTAAATTTTAGTATTAATTTTTCAGGCTGTCTTTTAATTTCTGAAAAATGTCTGAAAGGAATTAATCCACTGATCAGTACTGTATATGAGTTAGGTATTCCTATTAAAAAAATATACAGGATCATTTTACCTTATCAGCTTTATCCCATCCAAATTCAAGCCTCATCTTTTAGTAGTTTAAAGAGTTGATTTCATTCTGTTGACATTGTTTCCCACTGTTAGTCAGAATAATCCCGGGGCCCTGAGGACAATTACCGAATAAATCAGCAAGACTACTTCAATCTAAGAATTTGTTTAATTTATAAGAGTGAGAAAGAAAAATACACTATTCTATTTTTCAGACATGAATATTTTGAAATCTAGTTCACCTTAGTATACAACCATATATCCTCTTTGTATTAACGAAGTTTATATATTTTATACAATATATTTAAGTGCTTCATTTCCTTTTGAGCTATCAATTTTACTGATCGATTCAGATTATATTCTGCTTTCTGCAAGATGTAACGGAGCAATAGAAGGTATGCCATGGCCCTTTTGTACTACTTAATAGCTTACGTGCTTGTGTTAATTCCTCAGATAACATCCAACCAGCAATATACTACTCTTATGTAGCCTTAGAAACTTTTTAGCTGGTGAGCATTTTCCCCGACCTTCAACAGTAGAATGTAGATTTTATGAAGTAAGTATTCATATATTATAGTACAGGCTATTATTTACTTTTATTTTTCTATCTTTTGCCTAGAACTAATTTAGTATATATTGAGTTTTACACAGCCTAGGTTGTACTGTGCCTACCTCTTTTTTAGGAAAGAGACCTTCAGAAGATACTAGATAGACTTAAAGGAAGTTACTCAAATAATTCACACTACAAATCAGCTTTGAAAGACAAAAAATGCTTTAGAGACTTCACAGCTCTTAGTATTACTACTATATGCAACACTATAAAATATCTGCCTGTCTGAGCACTTTAATAGTAATGAGAAAAATGTGTTATTCTGAACATACATATCTGACCGCTACAACATCATGATGTAAAATTAAATATTTTACTTTGATAACAAGGTTTCTCTAAGAAAATAGTTAGTAGTATATTGATCTCTGTGGCATGGAGATGATCAGGAAGATATATAGCTTTTAAAACTCCATAGCATTTACCATTAGAAATAGTTCCATGGAATGTTACTAGTAATAAATGTCAGATCATTGGGTTTTTTTTTTCCTCCCATTTCAATAGCTCTACACTAGGACTGGTTGAAAGACTTTGATCAAGATTTGGGGGAGGAAAGTTAAGGGGACTGAGACTTTTTTTTTTTTTTTTTTTTTTTTAAGAAGAAAAATACTTTTATTTCCTGAAACTATTGTGATATTCCCATGTGTAGATGGAAATAGAGATACTTCATTTAAAATATTACCAAAGACATTTTTAATGTTTTGCAAAATTTGGGATGGAAATTGGAAGACTGAATGCATTCTAAGTAGATCTAAATGATGTTTGTACTAGTGTAAGCTTTGTGAAGCAAAATTTAAAGCTGCTGCAGAAGAAAATTTATTTGGAAGAAAAAGTTTTATGACACTTTCTTCTTCATCTGTTTCAATCCAGTTTAGTTTACTGTCATTCACTCACAGATGAAAAATCATTTCAAAGTGTCCGTAGAAGAGAGAAACACCAACTCTCGCCAACTCAATCATCTACCTTGTCATAATGTTGCACAGAGCTCATGCATGCTAAATATCTTCTGTGAACATTTGTCTGAGATAATCACCTAAAGCAAACTGATTCTTACACACATCCAGAAATGAAATTACTAAGATACAGTGTCAAGTCGTATTCATTTTAAAAATTTCCAATCCTTAGTTTCATATTGAATTCCCAAAGTAAAATACTCCACAGAAGAAGCAAATAAATCAATACTAACATCTATATTCTTTAACATTCATTTCACATTTTAAAGCTATGAAGAAAAATAAACAATTTGAGGGTCAATTAATTTGTTCAGCCAAAGTAAACAATCCTTTTAAAGCTTTCTCAGTCCTGTCTCTTTTACAACAATAAAATAACAGAATTTGGTATCCTGTGCTGTCTGACTACAAGCCCAGTTCTGCACAGAGAGCTGTAGTGTTCAGGTACAAAGTATTTTGGAGCCAGAGATGGCAAATTATTCCTCATCCTGACCACCTGAACAGGCCCAACATCACCTGGAGCTTCCCTTGTCACAAAGGTTTTTCAGAAATCAGTTAAGATGACAGTTTTCTGGTTAGTACAGTAATTAAGCCATTGCAACTCCTTTGATTTTCCATGCTGAGCTCAAACCAGCCACAGGAGGAAGTGTTTGCATCAGCAGCACTAATCAGCTTGCCATGCATCAAAGTTCCCAGATTCACTTATCCACCATTTATATCTATATTTTCTTCTTCTTAAAAACTGACTATTTTACCTGCTACTGCTGTGATTATGTTCCAGAACATTGTTTCATGTGTGTGAAACTTCAGTTTCCCTACTATAAGAAATAAAAGCTGTTCAGTTATATCCCAAACAGCGTATGCAATTAAAGCTAATACACAAAGCACAACCTTGTGCTATTGAAGCCAGTCGTGAGCAGCAGAGTGGCAGCCCTGAACTTTGGGAGTTCCACGGGCTTCTTACAGCCCAGCAGATTAAGCTCACACATCGTACTGTTAATATTAAAATATATTTGTTTCTATAGCAACTTCTATGGTGCTATTCTTAAATCAAGTTAAACTGCAGTGCATTTTAGGACATTAATAGCTGATATAGTGATTCTGAACTGCTCACCTGAGAAAGGAGAACATGATTTAAACCTAAGCAGCACACAGTCTATTGCAGCCCCTTGATTTCTCTCCCTGATCCTTGCTGACCCTGACAATTTAATTAATCACTGCCCGTTGTCCAACAGCTGCTGCCAGTCTCCAGGTGTCAAGGTTCTTTTTGTGATTATTTTTCTGTGAAAATTATTGGTATACACTGAAATAAATTGGCTACTTCAAACAAGATGTGAAGGAACAGTAGGAGGAGATACCATGGGAGCAAGAGAGGGAGCAAGAGCAAGGAGACAGAGTATGTTAATTGAAGATAAGTAGCCCTTCAGTGAGGAGTTTTAAATACACAACTTTCAATGATCACAGGCAGTCTTTTTAAGTCCTAAATGAATAATAAAACCCCAAACTCATCATAATAGCAATATATTGTAATTATAGCTCTTTTTGGCAACAATTATCTAATTCCAAAAGAGAAGGCTAGGGCTCTAGAGATGAAACCTTTCCAATGTTAATTCCCTGTTCCTAAAGGCCCTTAAGAAAGTATATGTTTGTTTTGACTCATGGGTCCATATTGATTCCCTAGAAACAACATTTCAATCAAGCTTTTTTAAGAATACTTTTGCTTATTTAAGTAGTGATGAAAAATGGTGGTCATAAGGCAAAGCAATGAGGTTAAAATGGAAAAACACTGTTTGTGAAAGTGACCTAGAAGACTACCTGCAACCTTTTGTTCCACGTTTGAGAGTTCCATACTTCTTCATTTTGATTGCTTTCAAATTCTCCAGAACATTTCATTAAAATTGTAGCAAATTGTTATTTGGGGGGGATTGAGGAGAGCATTTCATTCTCTGGAAATATGGTGACAAATAAGGCATTTCTAAATTTAGGGTAATTGTAAAATTATAATTTTCCAATGTCTAATCTGCTCTGAGTAAATTGTCAGCAACCCCCTCACTATAAGTCAGGAGACTTTTTTTCTACAGAATTTAGCAAGCAGTTACTCATCCTTTTAGTCACCCAGCAATATTTAGTTCTCTGCGTGGCAGAATGACTTCTATGAGGAAAAACAGAGTCCGATACCAAGCTCAAGGCAGAAGCACTGGCTGCTTACTCTGGCTTGTACTGATGGACAGGAACGTTGTATGTGTCCATTAATTTTTTCTCAAATACTTTATCTGCAAAATACCCACATCATCAGGGATCTACCAGCAGTGAGAACTCTTTGTCTTTAGGGTTTTTAGAGATCTGACATTCTTGCTCCACATAGAGGGAAGGCAGTTGCTCAAAGGGTCAGGTTTACCTTGCTTGTGGCAGTTCCTGGTGCCGGTTTCCACAGGGCTCTCACACACATGCCAGAGAATCTGTAGTATTCTGAAATTTGGCTAGATACTCTCTACCCCACCACCCTGAGGATCCATCATTTTTTCCCTTGATACTTAGTTCTGGTAAATTTTCTGCTGAAGACCTTATTTCCTAAAGGACTGCAGCCAGCGACAACTACTGAGATTCAGATATCAGGTCCTGTCTTAGACTCTGGTGGAAGGAGAGGTGCAGCATCATTTAAAAGCAGGGCTTACTGTGGCTATGTTGGTCTGATCCAAAGTTCAGTTTGTTATGCCCTTTGCCTGAAACACTAAAAGCAGAATTACAACTTATGCTTTTCAGTGTATATACTTAAATAAAGCACTAAAGAGGTTTGCTTTTTTTGATTGTCATGCATTACGTGTGACCTCTGTGGAATCTCTTTATCAGACAAAAAGTGTCAAGACAACAAGAGGGAAAAAAAGAGATATTTAAACTGATTTTCTGTAACAGCAGAAAACCTCTGCAAATTTATTTGCTGTTCACTACATTCATCAGAAAGGCTTCAAGCTGACTAATAAAATGAAACATGTGACAGCGGCTTAAGTGCCTGGAGGAAACACTTCATATTTGAGTTTTCTCACTGTGATGCAAAACCCCCATGGGCCCGCTGAGTAATGTGCCAAAAAATGTGACCTGAGTCCCGTATCAGCCTAAAACAGCATGCTGGGAGGTAAGGTACCCTGGAGAGTGAAGATGTGCATGTAATCAGAAGAGGATATTGTCAGCACTGAACTGCAAGGGTCGTTAATAAAGTGTGCTACTAGGTGCTGCCAGAAAGGTGACAAAAGGATTTCCATGGCAAGGACAGGTAACGGTCCCAGTCTGTGGGATTTGTAGCAAACCAACAAGGATTCGGGCCACTTCAGCCCTGTTACCTGAATCTAGTGTGGGGAATGGCATGTTCTCCATTCCTGCATCCTGGAGGAGGAAGGCCTGGATTTCCACTGGGATAACTGAGGGAGTAATCAGACTGGCACGTATTCAGGTGAGGGGAATCCACCCTTAGTGAAAGATAGAGAAAGAGGTGAACAAATGGAAACATCGAAAGATTTGTGTTCTTCACTCTTTCAAATGTGTTAGTAGATTTCAGGTAAATACAGTCATTATTGTTTAAAGTAAAACATCAAAAACACCATCACTGCTCTTACCTGCAGAGTCTGTTTACAGCAAGCGTTGCTCCATCCTATTTATTTGCCTGCCACTTTCAGACACACACTATTCTGAAGGTAAATGTCTAATGTCTTATTCAATTTAAGTACTGATTCCCAGTAACAATAAAAAACAATAATCTGGTAGCCTGAATGCTAATAAACTTTAATGTTTTTATTCATAACTTTATGAATTACTGAGATTTATATTTATCATAAAATTCTGGAAGTAAAAGTAATGAGAAACTAATAGACTAAAGCAGGACACTATTTTCCAATGTATTTGTCAGCAAATTATGTACTATATGGTGTTGTATATTCTTGGATTATTATTCATTCAAAAAAGCAATGGAGTATTGAAAATAAATTGTGAATAGAAGTTTCTGAGCTGTAATGTACGTCAGTTAAATTGAATTGCTTCCTCTGAAATGGATCCCAGTTAAGGATTTGGTCCAGTGTGTTTATAGAGCGTCCTTTGAATTTTATTACTTTCCAATTATTGCTTATTTATTTAATTAAGTACAATTAGATTACTCTTCCAATGTAGATTTTTTTTGCAGTTTTGTATAAGCTACATATGACAAATAGGTTATTCTTACTGTTAAATTCAACTTACTGAATTTTTTATAGTGTCATTAAAAACATAACAATGTCCCTAATCCTTTATAAGCGTAGAAATCTCATGACACTTTATGTGCTCCTGACAGTATCAGACCCTATGTCTTGGCAAAATTCCATATTAACTCACAAAGTCTGCCTGCTTTCAAGTTCTGGTTTATTCTAGAGTGCTTCTGTTCACTATCACATCCATGGTGCCTTTTTTGTCTAAGATTGGTTATGGCCAATATGTGCTACATCGTCCACTGAAACTGATTTATGAGGAAAGATATATAAACTCTTTGGCTCATTTGACTTCTCTGTCTCCTCTCCTGTCATTTGTTTGTGCTCTCTGCTAACACCATGAACTCTGTAGGGAGAGACTGAGTTTGAAGTGCTTAGTTCAGGAGGAGTTTAATCCCCTTAAATGCTACTTAAATAAAAATAGTGGTAATAAACACTTGGCAGTAGGCTGCTGATATACTCAAGCTTTTGCATATCCATGCTGATTAATATTGTCCCATTGGCTCCTTGAACTCCCCCATGGGTCTGAGCTACACAGCCCCGTGCAGGCAAGCTCTCTTCTCTCAGTTCGGGTATATTGGCTCGGGCTTGGCACTACTGTGGCAGAGGCGGAGAGATTATGGGTTCTTCTTTATTTCTGAAAGACAAAAAGCAAAGACAGAATGAGTATGTGATACGTGAGCCATGTTAGTTTTGTAACTCTCTGCGAAGGCGTTTTAGTGTGGGCACACAGTGATCATCTCCGAGAAATGGGTCAGTACATGCTACATGGCCTCTTCAGTGCCCATTTCATAGGGAAGATGTAGTTTTCCTAGCTGGATTTTTTTTTTTTTTTTTTTTTTTTTTTTTTTTAGTGCATGTTGTGGAGATACGTGCTTTCAGCTTGGACATTTTCCAGTAACAGTCTAAGTTGCACATTTTCATGTCACATATAGTCCTAAAAGTTCTAGGCTGGGTCTTTCAAAAGGCCTTTAAAATTTGATGAAAAGAGGCATATTAGAATATGTGTTTTTGCTGAAACTAGAGCAATAACTCATGGCTATTTACATAATTCAACCACCATTTTTTTAGGTCACTGTAAAAAGTATTTTATATGATTATAGAAATTATGTATAATTTCATTCTCTTCTTGTACATCCTTGGACAAAAGACTAATATGAAGAGATGCTACAGAAGACAGTGACCGTCTTCCGTTTATCAGGATATAAAAACAAAACTAAAGCCATATTCAAAATGAATCTGATTTTATGGAAGCAAATATTTGTTTCCCTGCAGAAAGGTTTTGTAATCTGACAAACATGTCTTGAAACTTGGTGAATATCTGAATCATGAACTTGTGATATTTCCCTGGATGAAATCTGTTTGTTTGCTTGTTGTCTTAAATTATTATTGCAATTGATAATGTTTTATCTTTTTGTAACACATGCATTTTGTGTTCCTCAGATAAATGGGAAGCCTCTGCAGTACATTTTTCCTCATACAAGGCTGAAACTACTGAGAGACCCAAAGGATCACACAGTTTCAGGTAAACAACAACCATTTACCAGACGTAATAATTAATTTGATTAGTGTGAATCATGCAAAAGATTTGCAGTATTAAAAATAGTTCCTGTACCATGTGCAACAGGAAATTCAGTGGTCATTTTAAATCTTGCTATTTGGTTATAACAGAAAGCAGCAGTGCAGAAAAAGGTCACAACGTTAGTTTAAGATACACAAGCCATGTAGACATTGAAAACAGATGGGAAATCTGCTGTGTTCATTATACATATCAGCAGTCTGTTTTGCTGCTGCTTTTTGTACAGCTCTATATTCTCCCTACAAGAATTTTCTATTAAATTTAGCAGAGGAATTAGGAAAACTGTGTGGGCTTGTGTAGATATTAAATGTGTACAGAACTGAGAACTAGGTTCTTTCTGTGAAGTTTCTGGAGCTATTCTATAGGAGTCTGTAGATGTGGTTAATAGAATAAGATTCAATTTTTTCTGCTATATCTTTGCATAGGGAAATGTATTGCAAGAGCTTAGATTTAGTCTCCTTTCCGTAACTCTAACACAAATATGCATGTAAATCTGACTGTTTGCGAAGGAGAGAATCAATCTGTTTGTACTTTTGGTATTACATTCTTTCTCACATCTGAAAGAAACTATGTTGATAAGGAACTCAAAGCTTTTTAATATGCTGTTTGTCTTCTTTCAGAGGTACATGTTGTAAGCTTGTGTGTTTTTGTTGTGAAACAATCAGATTTTCTTTTAACTAGCTTAATGAATTCTAATAATATATATCAAACGCTGCTTCTGCGAAGAAGTAATTACTGACTGCCAACTTCGGTGGTCCCTCAGGCATTAAGTAGAAAGTGGCACGAACTCACTTGAATTGCTAAGTATTGTTTTCACAGGGTTTCTGGCAGTAAAATCTTGATCGCTTCCACCTCCAGTACCCACCTCGTATTTAGGGTGTTAACCTCAATTTTATGTACCTATTAGGAGGTATTTTCTTGCTAGTCGTTGTGACACCCACTGGCGATTTCAGAATGCACTGAGAGCCCTTCGCCCGTGCGCTGCAGCTTGAAGGAAGCTCCCGGCCTCGCTGCTTCGCCAGCCCTTGCTGCCCAGGGCCCTTTCCGGCACCAGGAGTGCCTTGACATCCTGGTGGAGATACTGTGCCCTGCAGGGCGATGAGTAATGCTGCGGTCCGAGCCGCACTCTTCCTGAGGAGCAAGGGGAATTATAACCACACAGCTGCGCATAGCTCGTGATTTGATGTTGCTAAAGGCCCAGTTCTCCTGAGAAGTCGCTCACGCTTGTGCAATGTCAAATGCCTATTCCAAATTCTCTGCTAGCTCGTGCTGCTGCCAACCGTGGCACTCACGCTGTGCACCAAGGTAAATAACTGATAAGAGATGAGTGAAAAACCAAGGTGTGGATAGTGACTTCCCATTTATTAATGCAATGCTCAGCATGGGATTACACATTCTCTCGGGATCCTGCTAGGGTTTTATACCCCTGCTGAATTCCCTGCTGCTATACCTATGCTGTGCAATACCTAAATTCTAGTCGGTATAAACAAGCTGTTATGCCTCTACAAGCCGCAGTCAAACTTTGATTTGCAGTCCAGATGTATCCTCGGAGAGCTGAAGAGACATGCTTATACAGGATGTCTTTTTCCTCACAAATACAAAAAGACTCAAATGCAGATTGGATGGAAAAGCGCCAAAGCAGGGGAGGGGGGCATAGTTTGCCAATAGGGAGAAGCTGAGGCAGAATAAATTCTTGTATTTCTTTCCTTGTACATCTTTGAGGTACCATAACTCGACTTTATACCTGCCTCCCTCCTGCTCTCTCAGTGTTTGAAGGATTAAAATACAAAGAAACGCTCATTAAATATGGTTTTCTGCTGAGCTCTCAGCTTTCTGAATAGCCTTTCCAGGAGCCACATGCATGGGGTTTATTTGCATTTATAAAAAATCATTTTTTATTAAACAATATCTGCAAACTGATGGCAACTGTTTATTAACTGGACAGTGATTATTAACCAGAGGCAAAATTAGAAATCTATTGCATGACAGAAGTTGTAAAAATAAAAATAAATAAAAATAAAAACAAGTAATGTTCCTGTGGGGAGTCAGATCTCTCCAAGAGAGCAGGCAGTCACTATGTCCAGGTGGTGATAGAAATCTCTATTTCAAGCATCCTTGCAACTGTGCATTCAGCTGTATCAGATGAGACTCTCTGAACTGTTGTTTTGCTGAATTATAATCCAGATGGCCCGTGGTCCTGCATGACCACTATAGCATATGCATGATCCATTATTACAGATTATTTTACATTATCTACAAACCATCTCCTAACTGTCTTAACTATGCACAAAAGATGGTCTTATACGACCATTTCTGCATAAGGAAGAACAGTTTCTACTGAGTATATGAAATTATCTATCTACAGTTTAGTTAATTCTGCTGCAGGACCTGCTTGGGGAAGTCCATAGGAATGCCAGATTCTCTATTCAGAGAATGAATCAGCACATCTTTACTGTACAAATAATGTATCTTGGTTGGTCTATGCACAGCAGATGCTACCTGGAGAAATCTCCAGATCAGTTCACTTGCAGAATTCCTGTAACAGTTAGTTGCTGCTTTTATGTGAAGCTGCCAAGCAGTTCAGTGCATCACCTTGACTCACATCAACCCATCAGAGCAGAGACTGGCCAGGGAGTTCCTGGACCAGTCCAGGCATTAATGAAGAAGTGTGTTGGGCATGCAAACAGGCACAGTCCTGATACCCAGCTACATTGCAACTGTAGCTTGAATTTCATTCTTATATCACCATTATAATTTAAATTCCATAGAATTTGCCTCATACTCACCATTATGGAGGTTACTGCCTGATTAGGGATCCAGAAAATGTCATATTATGAATATCAATAATAAAAATAGTCTGAATTCCTTTAAAATTTATATCCTGCACATATGCATTCTGTTTATTTGCTTCTGTGCTTAATGAAAACTGGCTCTGAGATACAGATTCCTTGTGCATAGTCTTGTATAATCTGCATAATCTGGCCTTTTGCACACAAAAGCATTTACCATCAATTTTAGCATGTGAATGAGATGTTCAAGGAATAAGAAACTGGGCCAAAATTGTGATGGCAAGGGAATAGTAGCTCTGAATGAAAAATGAATGTAGACTTGTTGGCTGGCCTCTCTCAAGTTTTTTTTTTTTTTTTTTTTTTTTTCTTTCTTTAGCATAATGCCATTATCTAGAACTCACAGCTCTTCTTTTCATGATATACAGCATCACCATCCTCAAACAATACTGATAGATATGAAGGAGTTGCCAAGAGTTTTCTCTGCAAAGATTCATTAATAACTTACAATTTCCTTTTTATGCAATTGGCATCACAGTTCTGCTCAGGTGCCAAAGCAATGATGGTAGAGATCAGTGAGTGATAATGTAGCAAAATTTAATGCCGTAGAAATTCACTGTTTGTTTTCAGTGAGAATCTTGTGGGGTTTTTTTTCTGTTTTTTTCAGCACGACCAGTATAAGCACTGTTTTATTCTGCCAGTATTTTCTCGTCTGTTTTTTGATATGGCATAGTTATATTTGAAAAAGGAAGACATGGCTATTTAAGACAACAAAAACTTTGGCAATGCCTGTTGGAAAAGCTGCAAAGAAAAAAAAAAAGCACATTCAGATCAGAAAGCTGTTTAGACATGCCAGAAGAAAATCCAACAAAGTAGATAAAACTCAGTGTCTCTGTTGGTACACTGAGAGCATTTAAATCAAAGGTAATTCCTGCTGCTGCTTTGCCTCCCTTGGGACTGAATCACAAGTAACTCTGCCCTTTCCAAACGTAGGAAGGATATTTTGTGTATCCAGTGAGCAAAATGTCCCCTCGAGCTACTGTCTGTGTCAGTGAAGGTGTCGAGAGGATGACGGGGCAGCTGTAAGAGCGCACACACGTCAGAGGTGCCTCACTCTTCACAGGGTTATTGATTGCTATATCCAGCACCACACCTCTGCAGCGTGCCAGCTCATGGTGCAGGGAGAAATTAAGAGAATTAGAAGGGTTTTCTTTCGTCAAGCCCACACAGCCATAGTCTCTAAGTAAATAACCCTATATATTTAGGATTGTTTCACCTGCATGTTCAGTTCTTACAGGAAAATACTGAAGTGCAGTGAATATCTGGTTACTAATCAGTGAAAGAGCACATTAAATGCAGTCACAGTCCATGCTGAATGTAAAGCAGCAGCCATACGTTAAGGGTGAGAAATTAACGCACTCCTTCTCCTCATATTCTTTTCTTAAAGGACTTCTTACTCTGTACCTTTGGTTTGCTCTTGTAAGGAGCTGAGTTAATACTTTGCACAAAAAATCTCCTCCTCCAACACTCATTTGTCAACTGTGGAAAGATCTTATCCTTAATTAATGACAATCATTTCTTCAAACACCCTCTCTTTATCAGAAACATGGCACCAAAAAAAAAAAAAACAAAACAAAAAATGAAAGGGAAAGAACTGTCAGTCAACCTCAGGGCTTCCTGTGACAAGGCAGTTAGTGAGGACAGAGACAGAAATAAGGGATGGAAAGATAATGTCTGCCTGTATGTTAATAGTCATCTTATAAAGAACTTAATGCCATTTAATCTTTCTAAATAAGCAAGCATATGTTTGCATTTATTAGAAACATTTTGTAGAGGTACAAGCCCTATGTTGCATGTTTGCCTGCCTTCTCTCTAAATGAGTGTTATTTCAAATACACTAGTGAATTTATTTAACATACTTTCCATGGACTCTTAGCTCAGTCACAGCTCAGCTGCTTATGTATTTTCTAGTGTATGAACATCTCTTGCAGAAGGTATAATAAGATCTTAAGATGAATGTAGGTAATTGAAAGAGCAGTGTGTCTACTAGCTATAAATGTCTAATTTGCTTTCTTAGGTCTCACTCTAGAAAAGATGTAGAAGCTGATCACTGCAACACTTGAGTGTTGGAATTAAGTCAGACCGCCAGTCTACCCTGGAACACCTAGGGGAAATCAGGCTTTTAAGAATGAGATTCACAGAAGCCAAAAGGAAATCTCTCTTTTGGAGATAAATATCGAATGTAGGTCAGCATCTTCTCATGAAGAACTAGAAGAAAAGACACTCAGGGACACATGTCACTGGTGAGATTACTTGTCAAGGACATCAGAAAAAGTTAAAATCACAGAAATGTCAGTTTAAGATGGCACTACACGAGTTGGACATGTGCACAACACCACATAGGTTGCACATAAATGATCTTAAAGACTCACAGAGGAAAATGATTCTCCCTCAGGAAGCCTTCTATACATATGGACTCTGAAAAATGTGCATAGGTTTAATAATTCTACTCCTATGTCCCGTAACTGTTTCAGGTATCTAAATACCTAAATCAGGCAGTTTCTAAGGGCCATTAATTGGATATTGAAACAGTTTAAATAAATCACCTTTTGGATATGCCTATTTTCCTCTATTTATTATAAAGGGAGCATGAGCTGGCTTAGAGTTTTTTATCTCATAAAGATCTAAAATCAGGTGAGATGAAGCCCATCCTGTGTATGATTTATGTAAGTACCTCTAGCAGCATAGTCAGGGCATCTGAAGCTTACATATGAAGAAGCTGTGGAAGTTACAAGATGTGTAGGGGACTAGATCACAGTGCTCCTCATCACCAAGTGACAAATGTCTATTTGAGTTGGATGAACTTTCCAGAATAAGGTGATATAGCATTTTTGAGAATGATTTCCTTCCACTCACGATTTACCTAATCATAAATTTGCACAGGGTTGTACACTCTCAGGCAATCCGGCTGCAATATGATTAAGGTTAAGATGTTCTGATTTTGCAGGACACTGATGAGATGAAAATGTTCCTCATGGGTTGATAAGGTAGTATAAGCTTCAGACTGTCTCTCAGCATCACTATACCACATCACTACACCAATCTAAGTTAACTCAGATGTAGCTTTTGTCAAGTAAAATCTCTGTTCTTCATTATGTTTCTGATTCTTTTTCAGTTTAATATTGTTGACACATAAAACACACTCAATGCAATATGGAAAAGCTATTTTTTCTTGGTTTCCTTTGCAATAGGAGCAACTGGACTCCATTACTGAAGAACATCAGTTTAAAATCAACTTTGATGACAAATGGTTGGATACAGTTACTAACCTCATTTAATAGTGATTGATGTCTTCAGGGTAGAGCATGTAAAATGAACTGAAGTGTCAATATGTGTCTTAGTGGATAGCTCCCTATTTCAAAATTCAGATAGCCGCTACGCACAGACTGAATGGTTAAAAGAAATGAACTGTCAAATGGCCACATAATCATTCCAGTGGAACAGTTTGAACAGCAGCTCCATGATATCTCTTCTGAAGATAAGCAATAAGCTTCTGTCTGTGCTGTTGTTACCTTAGGATTTTTTCCAAGCAACAAATAGAGTTAACTTAACTCAACAGAGGAGGTAGCAACAGAGGAACTACAGTTCTTTCACTTTTTAAAAAATGTATATGCATATTATAAGGCTTTGAATGAATTATATAGCAAAGATAGTCTAAATATTGTCTTCCTCTTTGAGAAAAGAAGAAAAATTCTTTTTTTTTATATACAAACACTTAAATGGTTATAAGTATTTCTTATTTTGAAAAAAAAAACATATTTTACAATTTCTAGTTCCGCAAATTCTTCCCCATTCATGACAGAGATATCCATGCAACACTGTATTAGTTGATTTCCTTGTACAGGAGAGCCATTTTGGTGAGACATTCTTCTGATTTTCCTTCAAAAGGAATTATGCAGCTTGCAGAGGTTTTGTTGGCATTAAGTGTAGGCAATATTGTATTTCCTACAGGTTCTTCAAAATATTGACCAAGAACCATGAATTTTCCCCACAGCCTACATTCTCTCCAGATTGTCTTCTCTGCCAGAGGAAGTGATAAGAGTGACGTAGCTTCTATTTAAGAAATGTCAACACATAGCTGCATAAATATCACAACTTACTCTGCTCTAAAAGAGTTAATTAAATAAAAATTCTTTGATCAATTACTTAAAAATAATAACTATCTGTAGTTTAATATGAATATGTAATACACTACATGTATTACCATATGTAAAACACTAGGTAATATCTCTAATAACAGGTCAGCACATAAATCTGTAGTTAAGAGAATTAACATGTGAAATTCTTAGCCCTTTACTCAATATTTTCTTCACAAAATATAGAGAGGTTCAAAGGCTTGAGTTCTGCTTGCAAAATCATTTAATAAAACCTGAAATTCAAGCTTTCTTCCAACACGTTAAAATACTTTATAACTAATAAGGAAAATCATCACATTCACCTAGGACTGCAATATTATTTGCACTATATCAACACATCACTAATAAGCCACATTTGTAATGTACCAACTAATATGTGATATGTCAGCAGAGCACCCTTTATGTAAATCCTCTTCCTGTGTTGATGTTGTTGCCTCATACCATGTGAGAAATATCAAAAAAAATCAATTCAACTTTACCTCTCTCTGAGAAGGACATTAGCAAAAAGCTTGAGCAACAACTATAGCATTAAAAATGTCACAAAGATTGATTTTTTACAGTAAAGCCATGAATCATTGGCTGACATATTGCTTGACAATTTGTCTTTTATAGTAGATTCACCCTCCTAAGTATCTTTAGTTTTGTGGATCTTCACTGAAATTATGGCAGTAAGCTGAAAAAGTCTTTAGACTTTAGGTAGGCATTTTCTTACATTTTCTTAACTTTTGGCCTGGAGTTGGGATGTTACAGTATGGATGAATGGGCAACTTGATGAGTAAAAAGCTGAATGAATAGTTGGGTTTAGAGGACAGTAGTTAGTGGGTTGTGCTATATCCAGAGGCCAGTAACAAGCGGTGTACCACATGGACCTCTCCTGGGACCTACTGTGTTTACTGCCTTTATCTTTGAGGAGCTTTTTTAGTGCACTGTCATAAAGTATGTAGATGACTCCAAAGCAGAGGATCAGTTAACATGCACACGGATAAGAGTACCTTCAGAGGATCTAAGACAAGTTGAAAGAATGGGCCAAATTCAACAAGGATAAAGTCTGGCACCTGGGGAAGAAGAATCTTATGCACCCACACAGGTTGGGGGCTGACTGCCTGGGGAGCTGCTCTGTGGAAGAGCAGGCTCCCCACCCTGAGAAGGGGCCTTGGTAGACAAGCATCTGAACTTATCGTGCCCTAGCAGCAAAGAAGGCCAACAGCATTCTGGGCTGCATTACAAGGAGCATGGCCAGTAGCCTAAGAGTCATTAGTTTCTCCCTCTATTCAGCATTTTAGACCACATCTAGATACTGTGCCCCATTCTGGGCCCTCTAGTGCCAGGAAGACATCAACAAACTGAGGTGAGTTCAGTGGAGATCCACCAGTATAGTTGATTCTAGAGCCTTGTCGAGGAGAGGCTGAAGGATAAGGATTTGTTGAGCCTGGGAAAGAGACAGATTTTGAGAGACATGATAGCAGCTCCCCTCCACCTGCTAGGAGCTTATCAACAAGAGGAAGCCAGGCATTTCACAACGGTGCATGGCAAGAAGACAAGAGGCAATGGGCAGAAGCTGAAATAAGAGAGGTTTGTACTAGATATAAGAAAAAAAATGTTTCACCTTTGCATTTAGCCAGAACTATTGAGCTGTGTAAACCTAAGATATTTTGCGACTTACTTAAAACCATTTCAATTTTAGAATGAGAAAGAGAATGTATGCGCTTAGATATAAGCTTGCTAGCTAAATAAAGCTGTTCAGACAAGACTATGACAAAAAAAGAAGCAGGAAAAAATGAAGAAGAGTGAAAATTACATTTTGACTAATGCAATACGGACAAGACTAAGACTGAAGGGTCTTTGTAGCCTTTGCTAAGGGGTTAGAGGTGCTTCTGAGTATAAGTTTACAGTTAATAAGTTCACTAAGCCTACATTTATCTATAAGCTTAAGAAAACAGTGACATACCTTACCCTAGATAGCATCACCACTCTGTATAGCTAGCATGGACTACAGTCCAGTATGTGATAGGACTGAGTGATGTCTCTGTTTCTGTCTCTGCCCTCCTCATCTATCATCTACTAGTTTCACAGAAAGAATTCTTGATAGGTACAGTCTTTGTGCTCCACAAATATCAGCACTATGACTGCTGGAGAAGTAGTGTAAAATGAAGGAGAAGAGTATGTTTCTTATTTTCCACTTAGTATAATTGTATATTGGACAAATGTGTACACATCACCCAAGACTTCTGCCTTGCCATTAGTTAAATTTATTAAATATAGAAGTTTTATTCAGTGAGACCTAGACTAATTTGGTCTATGTTTGTTCAGCCCTTTATTCTTTCTCTGACAGAAGATACCTAGGAAATTAATGTCAGCGTAAGCACAGTGCAATATTCTCCTAGCCTGTTGTTCAACCGCTTTGTGAGGTAGTGATTGCTTTTTGTATTTAATAGGGAATTGCTCTTTCCCTAAAGGCTTTTAATTATGCATTATAATATAGACAACACATGCATATGTATTTACTTATTTATTACATCATATTTACATTAACTCTATTGCTGTTTCTTAAATACCAGAGCTGATAATGACATGAGAGTTCAAAACTAGCATTTTAAGCAGTGGGTGTCAGATATCAGGCAATAGTGCCTATTGTACTATCCGTAAATGCAGATGAAATCACAATGTATAACATTTTTGTATAGATTTAAAGCCGCAGTCCGACACAGAGGGAACTTTAGTAATCTTGCTCTATGTGACAGAGACCATCCAGAAAGGAGAAACCTGTATCTCGTTTTAAAGTACAAATGGTAAATGCTCTGAGTTACAAATTTGTAAAGTACTTCATGATCCTTCAAGATGATAACCACTGTGCAAATCAGCTTGGAACAGATTCTCAGCTGATATAAAATAATGCTACATTATTAAAACAACCAGAGTATATCTGAATTTCAGCAGCTGAAGATTTGGCCTCATGTATATTTTATGTTTTTACTGCTAATGGCCAAGAAGCTGAATAGCTGAGTAGGCTTAACCATGTTTCTAGGAAACAGCCTCATTTAAACTAATTTAGTTCAGAAAGCACAATCTCAAAGACTTTATACCTATCTAGACAGCTAAGCTTTGATTTGGATCTTCATATTTATATATTGCACAGAATTGCATAATAATAATAATGCAAACAAAAATTTACTCTGAGTTGAATTATATGTGTTACTTTTTCATGTTGCTTTCCAAGTACTTCATCTAAACTGTTTTTATTTGCATTATCATGTTTTCTCCAGCCTTTCCAGATTGCTTTATCACAACTATGATATCTAAACAAATAGTTTGCTTTTCATCAGAGGGAATTTAAATCAGAACTCTCCAAAGAGAAGTCACTGTTGTTTTTTTTCTGTAGCCAACAATTTTGTTCAGTATGGACAATAGAACATAGCATAAAATTATTCCCATAGATAAGGGTCTGCAAGCACCCTATCATATGTCTGATCTAGATAAGGCTGGAAGAAGAATGGAGAGATAATGAATAGCAAACAAAAGCAAAAGGAAAGTATGTTCTGTCTCTATTCCCAGCCAAAAAGAGTTAGAAAACTTCATATTGTTTGGTTTAATCGAGATGCTCTCAGTACTATAGCATGGTATTTTGGCATATGGTGAAATTCTTAATATCTGATGTTTTTCTTTTCTAATTCTTCACCTTCATGTTTTTTTCTAATTACTGCCATTGGACCTTGCTCTCACAAAACCACCCTTTTTGTTTGTTTGTTTGTTTGTTTTTTTGCTATGATTCAAGTTCATGAATGCCTGTTTTTGAATTTTATTTTCAAAGTATTGTTAAAAAGTGATGAAAACTATATTTGGTCATCTGTTTTACTTTTCCCTCAGTTATGTCTTTACGTTGGTTCATAGACTTGTAATGTGTACTTTGAGGTCCAGGTACATCTTCAGTTTCACATTACTCAAGGACTTGTGCCCTAGGCCACTTCTTTATTTTGCTGCTCATGCCCATTGTCTTTTTTTTGTTTTTTGTTTTTCCCCCCTCATTTTACTTCTCTAATGTTTCAGTTTTAAATGCATAGTATAATATCCAAAACAAGTAAGAAGACCATGGTTTTCCAGAAATAACTAGTGATTTTCCTTCGGAGTATGCTCTTAGGCACTAGAAATCCAAACGTGTAGTTCTTTTTTTTTTTTTTAATGTATTTTTCAAAGATTCAGACACCCAGAAGTCTATTAAAAAATCTTGTAGCTATTACTACAAGAGTCATGTTTGCTATTGATGCTTTTACTTGCAGTTTCCTGTGGCAATTAACGCAAACTTAGATATGATCACTGAAAATCTGTTGCATGTTCTAATTGCTTCTTTCCTTTCATTCCCCATCTAAATAGACAGAGAAATAGTTTTATACTTTGAAAATTTGACCCAGAGCTATTACATCAGCAATGTCTGCATAGAGCTCCTGGGTCACATGCCTGCATTCTCAGACTAGTGTTGAAGTTGTGGCTCATACTATTCCACTTATCTATTAATAAAGCAATATCAGTCCCCACATTTTGTGCTGGAACTCTGCTTATTTTTATAAGACAAAATAACCCTGTAAGCTAATTTTACACTTCTGTGTAAAAGCAGGAACCAGTGTGGCTTGAACACTGTACACATTTTTTCCATGTTCTTATTTTTTAAAACTTTATTTTATGCAATACATTACTGACATTTATTTCAGAAGGCGAGTCTGATTACTGTTTAGATGCTGAAATAGTTTCAGGAAATCTAGGCTGTTTATATTCTAATAGTTGTAGTAGAGCTGTTCTAGCTAGCAGAAAAAAAAAAAAAAAAGATGTTAGGATATAATGAACTTCCCTGTGAACAGAGTAATGTTGACTGGCAGTAACTTGATCTTTTGCTTCATAATGGCAAAAAAGATTAAATCCTAATTGCAAAACTCAGGTTATGGTCAACCTGTTTCAGCAAAATAAATTATTGTGTGTCAACCAAGTCATATTTCTAGTCTTTCTATTGTGTTGTTACTGTAACTCAACAAAATATGAAAGGCAATAGAGTTTCACAAAGGTCTGAGCTTAATCAGCCTACCCAGAAGTTCAGAACAAATGAGTCTAATTGAACTTACTTAAATGAGTGTAATTGAAAGTCACTTCTTATTTGTGGAGATGAGGAAAAGAGAATGATGACTTTGTAAAACACTTCTTCAGTGATGCTAGCCAGGTCACCAGTGACAGAGTTTATTAGTGTCAAATCATTGATCACTATTCATATTTCTAATATACATATATACATATATATACACATACAAGCATGTATATGAATGTATATCATTGAAATAGTATAGGATGTTTAGAAGTTTGTGAGATAACTGTTGAAGTATCATTCTGAAAGTCACAAACTAGATGAGTTGGCAGAAAAGTTGTCCATCGAATTTTATTTATATTTTTCTCTACTAGATACTATTTTTTCTCAAAAGAAACTATTTTGACTTATTAGACATTTCAAACCTTTAAAGTTTGTAAGTTTGTACTTTCAGCTGTATAAAGCAGTGGCTCATAAGCTAACTGTAAGGATTTACTATGAATGTTTGTCTGTTTATCAAATTATAAAACAAATTTAGTTGTAATTGATGTATTTTGTTAGAGTTCAGCATCTTGAAACTTCAGTTAAGATGAGGTAGAAGAGTAGGATCACAGCCTTGGGAAATCAGTAAAAACAGTTGTAATTAATTAGCAGTCCTCTAGCTTTGAAGCATCCTAAAAAGGGTTGTATCTTAAATGTGTAAAATTCCCTTTGAAGAGATATTTTCCTGAAGATGATTTCCATGGGAATCAGTAGTGAAAGTTCAGAAAGGTACCAGCTCTCATTTAAGGCACAGTGATTCACTTTTTGACAGTTAACTGGTCCTATGTCTTTTAAAGAAAGGAAACAGAAGTTCATTAATCTGAAAACCTAAAATTGAAAGATAAATGTCTCTATACATCAAAACAACCTGAGATGGAAATTTAGACTCAAAGGATGAAAAAAATCAAAACCTAAGATTAAAAGAGATCTAGGAAACAAAATGATTGATGATATTTTTAAGCTACCCATATTCAGTGTGATAAATTGAGCAATATCACTGCAAACAGAGGTAATAAGCTCAATATTTTCGGTAGACACAGTGTCCATAAATAAGTTTGAAATGTCATTACATGAGAAAATGCAGCAACGTCCAACTGATGTTTATCAGCCAGAGTAGAACACTTAAAACACACTGGACAAAAAGTAGCTTATTCATTCTGATTCTCAGGAATTGAACCTTTAATTTAAAAGTTCTGTCATTTAAGTTAAAATATTTTATAGTACATTTTCACAAAAGAATCATAATGAAATAAAATTTTCTAATTTGGTACAAACAGTTCAAATTAAATTGAATAATCCTTGTCTTGGCCAGCAATAAGAGCAGAGCCATATACATGCAGATGCGCGCACACACACTATGTAAAGTTGTGCCTTTAGCGTGCATCCTGCTACTTAATATATAATGTCACTCATATATTTGAATCTAAAAATTTAGAATATAAAATTAAAATCTTTTACAAGCTCTTTAGGAATAAAAAGCTTCAAATACTAGCATATATAATAAGTGATTTTATTAGCAGTTATGTGGCTAAATGCCTTAGATTTGCAAAATCAGAATTGATCTATCAACCATGATTTTTAAAGCTACCTCGCAAATTAAGTGTCAGAAACACCCATTTATGTGACAAACTACCTCTTTTCTTCTGCCATTCTGATACAATTAAAATATCGAGAGAGCTACTAGCATAATGTTTCATGAGAAAACTCTGAACTTGTAAAATTATCCCAATATGATGGAAAGAGTTCAGTCCGATTGATAAATTGAAGTCTGTATATTGGCTGTGTGGGCTAAGGGTAAGTGGGGTGTGTGTGTACAGTAATAGTATGGTACGTCTGGATTTACTGAAGTTTCACTGAAGTTCCCAGATTTCACTGAAATAACTAATTTAAAATAACTATGCAATTTGTGTCCATCACACTGAAAAAAATATTCTCTGCTCCTAGATAGAAATAAACCTGGGATTTCCCATAGCACAGTCTTGGAGTCTAATATAGCTATTGTTTTAAATGCTGCATCCTTTCTGTCCATCAGATTACTAGTTTTAAAAATTAGCTGCTGAGCAGTAGTGTTTCCTTAAGCAATTATCATTCATGCAGAGTTTATAATTAAAGGAATATTAACTACCATGGTGGAGGTATCTTGTAGAAAAAAATTAATTATATTTCCCATGCCTGTAATTAGCTTGGGTATTTAGGTGATTTTTTTAATGCTGATTATGTCTATCCATTTACATATTTATTTTAGAGGGTCCTCTTCAAGCTGAAATATTCATAGTTTTCCATTTCTTAATTTACTGTCAAAAGAGGGAGAAACATTTGTTCACTTACTGTATCTATAAAGAGACTGGAAGACAGTTTTACAAGAGGCTGACTTTAATAAAGATGTTGATCAGGTTTTCAAATTACAAATTGAAGACACACATGTAAAGAGGGGCCAGACTGGCTGCAAGTTTTAGCAAGAAGTCCAAGGAATTCATTAGCTAATTTCACGCTCTCAGCTAAGTATTCACAGCTCATATCAAGGATGTTCAGATCTGCCTGTATGATATTTCATAGAGGCTTTTTGAAGTAGTAAACTGAATAAATATATAAATAAAGGAAATCAAGTTAACTTGAGAGGAGATATTTGCTTTATCAAATCCAAATCTGTGTACAAGTGTAATTTACAGAGTTCTCATTCATGTTGTTATAGGGTTTGGATTTACAGATTTCCTAAATCTCCTATCTGTTATCTTAACTGTGCTTATCTTTAGTATCAAGACTAAATATTACCTCAGAGGTGAAAAAATACAGACTTTGACACGGGTGTATATGGCAGAGCAGAAGTTTGTCTCTAATTTGTGCAGAAATATAATCTAGATGTAAATTATTTTCAATGTATGGATAAAACCTTCCTACCATATCAAAATGTTTTCCTCAGTTATGCATGATAGTGCACAAGTAGTAAGAGATCTGATCTGCAGAAGGTCTCAGCCCTCTGTACTAAAAGCTCAAGATCTCCCATACCACTTATCATAACCTATCCTCAACCATCTCGTGGATTGTTCCCAGGATATTTACCCCTGAATCTAGCCCTGGGTCTTCAGACCACTGAAATCAGCCACTAGACTCTGTATCCCTTATCGCACATCACCGCCTATGACTCCCAGGTGCTCATCCTTGTACTGAATGCCCACCCAAAGTGTGTTAAGACAGCTCTCCAAATCTAATTCTGATGGACGCAGGCCATCTTCTCCAAAAAGGTTTTAACTAATATGAGGTGCCTACTGCCCCCATCATTATCGTTTTATGCTTGAACATATTGCACATTCCAGCAGTGCATACTGCTTGATTTATATAATTCTACATTATCTCAGTGAATCAAATATACCTATGCACACTAACTGCTAGGCTGTAGCTGAAAGAACAACCCTCATATGTTTCCCTTTAATTCTACACAATACAGTTTTCCTTTTTTGCTCTCACTCACCTGTTTTATCAGTTTATCACGTGGCACCAGGCACCTACTGAAATAAAAGCAAATGTCTAATAGGTAGATGTGAAGAAAGCTGGGACACAAATTATATAGTTTTAGCTAAACCGTGGTGTAAAAACTAGTAGAAACTTCCTTAGATAAAGTTCAGACTAAGCAATGAAACATAAAAGAAGGAAAAATAATTTACTGTGTTGTAATAAAGCCTATATATATACACACACACACATACATATATATATAAAGGTAGTCTATTATAGGAGACAAAAAGATGAAATTATAGACTGAAACTAGTGCAAGGAAGATTACCACCACAAAGAGATTTGGGACAGTAACTCATGTGGGTATGTTGCTTCTAAAACAAACTTAGAGCTGATTTGAGCTCAGAGCTGATTTATCAGAATACTAACAGCATTCTCAGGAAAAGCCTTAATCTAAAAAGATTTTCAATGCTGCTTTTCAAAGAGATTGTGCCATGAGCTTCCCATAGCTGATTAGTGAAATCACTCAGCAGGGTTAGGTTATTAAATTAATAAATTAGAAATTAATTATTTTAACCATTAAAACAGGGGTGGGAAAATCAGCCTTTATATTCCTAGATCAAAGTGTGAATCATCTTATTTGAAATTTTCTTTTTCTTCAAAGGAGCTATTTGTTTTTCTTATATAGGAAATATTTTTTAAAACAACAAGATAGCATGAAAAATTGGTGATGCCTAAGATTAGTTGAATTAGACTATTTTGTAAGCATTTGTGTTCACTCTCAGCTTTCTATCAGCAAGAGAGATCAGTGATATGCTTCTTTTACTAAAATAATCAAACTGATTTTAATATTTTCATCTTTGTAATTTTTGAAGAAGAAAATATGTTAGATTTGATGTTGCATTATACAGAGTGTAGGCTTTTTCTGTTCTGATAACTTCTATATCCTGTATGGAAAAGATGCCAATTAAAAGGAAATATTTAAGAAAAATAATAGCATCTGCCAAATATAACTTGATGTAAATGTGCATGTTTTGCCATTTGATCTCAGGGGTATCTTTGTGTCTCTGAATGATTGTAAAAGCTCAACTATTAAATTTTTCAGCTAAATTGCATTCTTCGGGTATATAATAAAGCTATCCTTTGAATCCACATTTCACATGGATTTCTATTAATGTAATGCAATTTAGTTAATATTGCAAATTAAGGTTTGCTCAAAATATGTGATACAAATTGTCATTTTACAGTACAGTGAGGCTGTCAGAAGATAGGATTGGCTTCAACATTTTTGGTGTGTTTGGATGGTTCTCAGTGTAATACCAGCAATACATTAGACACTCATGTAGATCTTTTCCTAAACTGAAGGTCAACTGAATACTCCTACTAAAGCTAAGTCTGGGGAAAGTATCGGGTGGGACTGCAGTTACTCATGCAATGTTTCCAACTTTTAAAAGTACCAGGTTTCTTTCCTGTGGATTCAAAAACTTACGGATTTGGGAATTTCCTCTCTTGTTAGCCGAGCAGCACTTCTTTCCTGTGTCCAGGAGAAATTCTCCTTTTGTGAAGATATTCTGCTTAGTGCAATAACCTTAACTTTCCAAGCACAGCCAGGTGTTACTGGTGACACCTTACTGTAACCTCTGAAGAGTTCTTTTTATTGCCAGTGAAATATTTATTGCTTCATCTCTCTTCACAGTTGTTTGTTTCTTTTGATCACAGGCAATGGACTGGGAATCCGAGTCGTAGGTGGGAAAGAAATCCCTGGAAGTAGTGGGGAAATTGGAGCTTACATTGCCAAGATCTTGCCTGGGGGAAATGCAGAGCAGACGGGCAAGCTGATAGAAGGTAAGTTAAACATATTATCAAGGCAAGGAATAGTTGGAATTGCAATGGAGTTATTTATAAAATACATTTTCTTTTGTATGACCTGCATAATCTTATGAAACAGGGGAAGGGCACCTGACAGCCCGCCTGAACCTCCAGTGAGTTTTAAGTCAGAAAAGGATGGATATGAGGTCCTATTATGATTTCTATAGCCAGAAGGAATTGCCATTGTGAGCAGCATTATGTCATGTCTTTCTTAATCTGCACCAATGTGCTTTCTATATTGGGCAAAGATGAAATGGCTAGAATTTCACCTGCACTCATGTATTCCCTGTTGCTTTTTATATTCTTGGTGGTTTCTTTGTCAATATTTCAAACATATTCCTAAAAGGGTACGCGTGTCAAGGTAATTTAAGGTTAAATGAAGTTAAGTTTAGTTAAGGTTAAGTTTAAGTGAGGGAATGATGTATCTTTCCCTATACAGTTGACTATCATTCACATTTAATCAGAGTAATGTCTTACTCATAACAGTGATAAAGTACATTTAATTACATGTATCTATTGAAAGAATCTATCTTAATTTCTTGTCTTGTGAAATAAGTATTTATTTTACCTTCATCTGTACAGGAAAGTAAGTCTTTAATAGCTGTGTTGGCTTGTGCAGTTTCTCAGTGAAATAGTTTTCATAGCAAGCAGGTTAAAGAGGAGGACATAGTTGTTCAAAACAAACAGAATGAGCAGTTAATGCTTGGAATCATCGCTAGTCTTGTGGTTTCTCTTGTCAAGAACTCCTTTGGGAACTGAGGCTCAAAAGCTCTTCACTCTTCAGATGGTCACATTCTTAAGGAGTGCTCAGGAGAATCTTGGATTTATAATAACCACAGGATAAATTCAGACACAACTGTGTTCTCTTTCTGTTCCCATGATGCGTCTTGAAGGTTTATTCATATTTTACAGAATGATGAATAAGGCAGTGCAATATTTATTCCCTCTGTATTTTATTCTCTGTCTTGTGTTCAGTCATGTTTCTGGTCAGATCTTTATAAAAGTATTCTAGACTTTGGTATGCTGGCATAAATCTGGAGCAAATTCATCAAAATGGCTAGACTTAATGTGCAGAATTTGTCCACAAAAGGACCCAGAGTATATATTAGTATTGAAGTGTTAAATATTCCATCAGAAAGAAAAATAGCTTTCTGTAGAACATATCATTACCATAACATACCAGACAAACACTTCCCCTTACTGTTGTTTACCTTTTAAATCTTGCCATTATATCTGGATTACTTTTATGTTATTTTAGATCGTTATCATGGATCTACAATGAATATTTGTCAATTTTACTTTTTTTTATTTTAGTGCAAATATGGCTGATGTACAATTAATTTCTGCCCTTTGAAATTTCTAAAATCCGTGGACTTTCTAATGAGGTCTTCACATTCTCGCTATCAGTTATGTATACTGGCAATGTTACTGATATTGCTGATATTATTGTGCCTGAAAATAGAGGCTAGTCTTTTTTTCTTTTTCAGGTTACTTGCTGTGTCTCACATCACATACAAAAAACCTTATATTATCTCTTTCCCCAAAAGATAATTCTTTCATATTAATAATTTGTATAGTACTCATGAGCCACTTTTTCTGCTGAAATGCTTTGTGACTTCAGCTTAATGATAGAGACACCTACTCATCAACTAAACATATACTAATGTCATTACAAGCTAATATCTTGACTCATTGGTCTTTCTAAGAACAGGATTCACTGAAGAAAAAAAAAACTTAATCAGTTCATTAATTCCTCCACAACTAGAAACATATAACAGTGGGACAGGTCTGAAAATCCTTTCAGAAAAAAAGAAAAAAAAAAAAAAAAGAAACAAAGGTAGATTTACTCTTCACATGACAGAAGGGACAGTTTTACCCATTCTCACCACAACTACACCTGTTAAGAAACGACACACTTCAAAATATAAATAGATTCTATTCCCTAGTGAAAGACAATGCATAAAATTTTAGGTTATATAAATAGCTTTGCAGGGGAATGTTAGTCCTGAAAAGTTTATTTATAGTTCTGACTGGCAAGTACCAGTCTTCTTGGGTCTCTCACCTTGAATTGCTTTCAGATGTCAAAAATATCCCTGATTCATAACTCATTGGCATTACAGGACCTGGAAATGGAGGACTCATTCCAGTGAACTTGTCAAGTGCAGAAACTTGTGTCAATTTGATAAATTGGTCTGTGCTCCCTCTCATGTTGACAGAGACATTGTGCTTATCTTCTACCTGGAAAATCTATTAGGGGAATGGGCATTTTATACTGCCAGGATTTTTCAGTAACAAAATAAACTAGAATAAAAAAAAACAGAAATAAAATATGAATGTGTGTTACTAACTGTTATAAATTTCCTGGATACCTGAGCATTCAAGTGCTGTTATTGGATCATGCCCCAGTATTAATCTGGTTAATGCTTTTGAAGACAGAATGCAACATTTTCCCAAACTGACATTCTTTGTTATCAGGTCCTAAATAAACCCATGTAAATTATTTGATTTAGTTCCAATGATGGTGCTTTTGAATCTTCTATTGAGGAGAAGAACGTTTTGCCACAGCGTTTTTAGAGTGGAAAATCCACTTTACAGACTGCTGAAGAATGGAATGCTACCTCTATTTCAGTCTTTTTCTGGAGGTTCTTTCATTTTTCAGCCAGCTAGTAGCTCCCAAGATGCTTACACAGCAGTTAAGATTTAAACCCTAATTAAGACGTTAAATCTGGACATGAAAGAAGTTTTTTTCATTGAAGAAAAACTCTGTAGGAACCAACATGTTTTTATATACGCATTTGCTAATTTGGGCACCATAAGGATTGAGATCTTCTGTCTATAATTTCCTGTAATTCATAAACTTAATGTTTAATTCGAATCCAGAATTTTAATGGTTATTCAAAGGTTTCTGGATAGCTTCTGTCTATAAGCAAAGGCAGACATTTAATGCCAGTGCTGTTTAGTCTGGCTTCCCTTTTGTCACCAGCCGTTGTTTTTCATACTTGTGCCATGTCTTTCATCATGCCAGAATGTGTATTTTGGAATAGTATATTTTTGTACAGTAAATCAGATCAGGGAGCTAATCCTGGTATAAAAATCATTTCCCTTGATCTGGCTCACCAAAAACTAGTGACCCATTGAAAAACTGGTGACCCACTGGTTTCACTACAGGAAAAAAAAAAAAAAAAAAGGTACGACGATACTAACTTTAAAAATGTATTTGTTGCTACAAGAAAAGCCATACCCTTAATTGTGAGTGTATTATTAACACATTGAAATGGAAAATCTTTCTCAGACCAGCAGAACAGTGCTCATAATTCAGGACCTTTCACTAATATCTATAGCCTGTAACTTCATTCAGACATACAAAGGAGAACAATACATATAGTTAATTTTAAGTTCTTGGTCAAGAGAGTTTATGATAGTAAAAAATAACTTTTGTATACCAGTGCATTTCGTTTGACTTTATCCAAATCTGAGAGATACCGCAATATCAACACTGAAAAAGATTAAAAATAAATAAAAATAAATAAACAAGAAAGAAATCATTCCACCCCGTTGCTAAACTGACGATGTCAAGTATTCTAAATTAGGAAGTGTCTAGAATAAATATATCTTTTTAGCCTCATTTAAGCCACCTTGTACGGTTGCCATCTTGACCGCAAACTAATTTTTCCAAAGAAACCTCGCATTTTTTTGATATATAGTATATTCAAATAAATGAAGATCTACTCATTGTTCTTTTTTATCATTATTACTCACTGACTTTATTTCCTGTGACCTTATTCTGAGATCTGGATTACTGCTTTTCGCATATAGCTTCACACTAAAGCACCTAACTCCTTCACATTAGTTAGCTATTTTCTTGACAGCTCTGTATTTTCAATAGCTTTAATCCTATTTTAGATTGAGAAGATGAAGGTAAGGAAGTCAAGACATATCTTTTAGTTTTGAGAACCAAAATTTGAAATTTGTTATATACAACTTTCCAGAGAACTGAGAAAAAAGTTGGAAAAATGCTAACAAGAACAAAAATTAAAGAGAATTTGTTTACATGCAGAATCAAAATGCTGATATGAAGCCTGTCTTGACTTCCTCTGATTTCATCCATCAGATTTTGTGCGTCCTGTTTGGTAGGACAGTTGGAAAAGTGGTCCTTCCTGGTCTACAGCTCCTGGTGCAGCCTGGTTCAGGGGCTGGGTCTCTAACCCTCCCATATGCCTCAGTTTGCTGACTGGGTGTTTTTAGAGAGTTTTATCCTGACTGCAGAGCTGGGGAACTGGGGAACCAGGGGGGTCTTTATTCCAAGTTGTCAGTCAACCAGACAAAACGTGTTGCAATGCTTAAGCTAGTTAGTATTCACCAGGATCAAGAGATTCCTCTACTTCTAGGTGCCCTAGCAATTCCAGAGAACCGGTAAAATCTAGAGGCTTACAGTGAACTTGATTCATGGTGATCTTACTACCTTTCCTGTTTCCACTCCTCAGCAGCTATGACATGGATCGGATTTTTGTTAACCAGTCTGAGCCTTTCTGGGTACATATTTATTTTTTATATAAGTGCATTATTTAAATAATATTTTCTCAAACTGTAAAATAGGAAAATCCTACACAGTAAAGAGAAAAAAACCCTCATTATTAAAATTGGAAGAGCAATTCCAGTTTTCATTATATATTGAATATATATTAATTTAACATTTTTAGTGTAACATAGAAGGATGCCACCTACCTTATGAGTCACAAACCTTTGCTGTAAAATTTTGGTATATAAAGAGTCTTTGCTAGCAAAGAGACATGTTATTCAATTCAGTTGAGCTGAATCTTGCATTTTATAATTTAATAATTATAATCAGAACACAAGGATATTCTAAGCTTCTCAACCCTGAAGCGGGAGCAATAATAATATAAGAAAAACTGTATGATGTGCACGGAGACAACGAAAGATAATGCCTGTTTAAGCTGCTAAGAGGGTCTGAGGAGGGAAAATGCACTGCAATTTGAGAGTTCTTGGTAGATGAGGGTGTCCTACACCTCAGTCCACATTCAGTCATTTAAATCTTGATTAACAACTACTCCCTTTAGGATGCCGTAAACGTTATTCCTCAAAGCATAGGTAAAGTCCTCTCTGGAGAGCAACTCGCAATCTGATGGTAAGTATGAAAAGTACACCCAAGCACATTCAGTGTCCTCATCATCAAAGTCTGATGATGACTGACTGATGATAAGATTTTAAAGTACTTAATATCTTTAACGCTTGCAATCAATTGCTAAAATGCAGTCGGTCAGTGTTTCAAATTGGCTGTTTGTCTGTAACTGTAGTGGAAGTTCCCCATGCTGCGTGGCCAGTTCCCCTCAAGGCTGGTTTTTGAATGACTAGGTCTTTATCTCTCTTCCATCCTGTCTTAGAAAACTGTGCAACCTGAGAACTTTAAGAGGAAGTAAAACTGGAGTCTCCTCATTCTTCCTATCCTTGTTGATTCACATTTCTTTTTCTTCTTCTATAGAAACTCTCACATATTCAAGTTGTCACAGTTTCCCTTTGTAAGAAGGCCTTTGATGTACAGCTCTTTTTATGTGTTTATGGCCAAAGAAGCATTAAAATCACTGCTTTGCTGTGATGGCACACAGCTTACTATCTCTTGAAGCAGCAGATCCTGTTGAAAGCATCCAAGAGAACACTGCCTTGTGGATATTAAGTCAGTACAAGTTGCTCACTGCTTGCCACCATAAAGCTTCTCACACCAAGACTAGTATATGAGATGAGCAATGTGTTCCAGGCCACTGTGCAGTGACTGACAAAAGAGATATCTAGACCTGTGGGAGATGTTTTCTGATCAGAATAAAGTAGGAGAAAGGAGGAAAGTGCTATTAGGATTACCTCTAGGCATCACAATAAAAGAATGTATACAAATTTCCTTGAAGACAGAGAATTTTCCAGGTGAAACACCCAGGATTCGTGGGGATCCTTAGCTAAATGGGGCCAAGCGTCATTACCACAGCTCCTCATTATTTCTGGGACAGACTGTTAGTTGCACAGAAGACTGTGATAAAGGTTTAGGGAGTAGAAGGATAGTAAAGAGAAAAGCTGCTGAGTTAGATGGGAGTCTACTACACAAAAACAAGAATTAATCAGCCACTCTGAACTGCGACTGTATGAGAGCACTGTGTAAGAAATTGAGTCTAGGGGGAGCCAGGAGGTGGAAGCTGATAGACAGCCAACAGGTTTATGGTGCATGAACAATTCCTTATCCACAATGGCACCGTCCACATACGCTAGAGGAAAATATCTTCTAGTATTTATAGTATCTACCAATCTTTCTCTGAGGGGAATGCAAATAAAGCTAATGAGCAGACTGGAGAGGAGCTAACTAATTTGAGGAGCTGATTAACACACTGCTGTTGTGAAGTATAAGATGGATGAATCTGGACATAAGGGATGTTAGACAGGGGCTATTGGGATATTAATGTGACTGTTTTAATCTGTAAAATATTTTCTGTGTTCCTGCCACTGACATCTGATTACAGGCAGTATTCTTACTCCTCCAGGTAAAAGTACCCTCTATTCAGCTTCCAGAAGTTGTTTCACCTCAGCTCTGTGTCAAGAATGTTCCCTTCTGTTTTCTGATCTTAAGTTTCCAAGTTTGCAAGAGCTTGCCTTCTTAAAGCATACTATTTACTGGCATAGGAAACATTTGATTTATCGTATTTTAAGTACTCTCAGAACTGTGGGACGTGCAACTGAATTGTTGACCAGTTCATGAAAGGAGCAGAAGGAAAGAGCTAATATTTTTTCTACAGCTTCTTCAAAGCAGCACTGGGCTAGTTTGAGTAGCACAAAGTGAATAACAAGACTGGATCTGTCAGGGAGCAGCAAAGGCTGGCTGTTCCCTAAAGGATGTAGAGCTAGGAGCTGGCAGAGCAGAGGCAAGAGCCAGTCCTCCAGGACCTGAGCAAACAGAGCAGGGCAGACCCAGAGATTATGGTCAGGTTTAACCAAGAGCCTGGTCCCTGCCATGGCCCTTCTCCTGCCTGACCACAGGTCTGTGGATTGGGGTGGGAGTCGGGGGGGCTGTGGTCAGGCAGGGGAAGGGCCATGGCAGGGACAGAGCCCAGTACTGTTGCATCAGTGGCCCCAGGCTGTGCTGAAATGGAGGCAGGGAGATGGGGATGTTATAGCCTGTTGGTGGTCTCAGGTCCCTGACAAGACCCAATTCAAAAGATCTCTTATAAATGAAATGGTATATGTAATGGCTCTCCATCTTATTAATCTCTTGTCATATCATGGACAAGCTTTGGATGTTGCTTGGAAATGGAATGAGGCTGGAATGGTCATGGACACCTAAATAGTCGGGACACCAGAAAAGAAGCTGTAAGTCCCTATCTTCCCCCCTGCTTCTCTTTCTGCACTTACCTCTTATGCCTGAATAACAAATGGGTTCAAGCCTAACACAGACTATCTTGGTCATCTGTGAGTGGAAAGTGCAATATGCATAGTTCTTGATGAGTTTTAAAGACCATAGCGAGTACTGTTTGTAGCCAGCTAAAATTAGAAACATTGATCAGGGCATCAAAGTGAGAAGAGATTTCCTAGTTCCTGTCAAGCTAGCAGCCCTTCTTGTATTTCTCTGATAATTACACTCCTGGCAGAAAGTAGATAGCATGACGAAGCTGGAGGATGATAAAAAGAAATTAAAAACAACACAGGAAGGAAACTCTCTGAGAAAACTTGGGATCAGGTCTTATATGAAATGAAACAGTCCTCCTGTCCTGCACACCCATTTTGCAGTTTGACTGCTTTCATTTATTACTGCATCAGAGGAAACAAAGAATTAACTTTACCTGGTTCTCTGAGCATTAGTCTTAGTGATTTATAGTGCTGTCAGTGCTTATTCTGTGGGGCTCTAAGACAGGAGAACTTGCTTTAAATGTACTCCTGGCTACAGGCTCAAGTCTATCTGTCCCAGCAGATGCTGACTTTATTAAAGGAAGTGTGCAAAAAATAGCAGGCAACTCAGACCATTATAGAAAGTTAGTTTAAATTTATGGTAGCAAACTGATTCAACTGGGACTCCACAATAATACTTCATTTAAAAACTTTTTATATACCTAAAATATCCATATTAATGAGCTAAAGCAAGTAGTATCAGTTTACAGTCTTCCTGCTCAGTGATGTAATTGCTGTTTGTTTGATTCCCCTACAATGCAAACCAACACTGAAAATAGGTGTAAGAAAGAATGACTTGGATCTAGGAGGTAGCTAGAGTAGCCAGTTCATATATAGGCTGAGCTTTCAGTCTCCTTTTCTATGCAATCTAAAGGAAAAAAAAGTAAGAGGAGCCTTAGTTGTTTTTAGGCTATTTTATATTTTTTTAAGCTATGCAAAGGAAGCATTGGATTAAGATGTATTAGGACCAGCAAAGATCTGGTCTCCTGCATAATGCAAGTTACAGATTTTTCACTCCTGTCTTTAGCCCTCTGACGTACCAAGTAACTATGATCTATGGATCAGATCTCTGTTATCAAGACCTCTGAAAATACCTTGAACAAGTAATTGCTGTTAGAAGAGAATATTACTGGAAAAGCCCTGTCATAGAGCTGGCACAAGGAAAGGATTCTTAATAACAACTGAAGAATTTTATTACAACATCTCTGCAGATAATCTATGTTCAGTCTTAAATAGATAACTACTTTATAGAGACAAGTAAAATATCCTCGATGTTTCAAACAGAAAGCAGACCCCAGATATGGTCACTAAAAGTTTCAGTGCTGATAAAGAGGAGAACAGTTATGAAAGTCAGGCTTAAAATGTTCATCAGGAGGATCTCAAGTTGTGGAGAATGGCTCTTACAAATGTCATTAGTGTTGTAAATAGTAAGATCCTGCTGAGAGTACATTAGAGACTGTTGCTGGATATTGTGAAGTATTTACAAAGAGCTACACAACTTGCGCTTATCAGACACACTGCTTTTGATCGTCAGTATTCAGGACCTTGATTGTTCTTGTTAGGAAGAAAATCTAGGTGTTTCCTTGAAAGAGTCCTTCCAGAGAACGTGCATGAAGTCCTGTTTATCTGAATATTGGGTGCCTATATATCATGACCTCTGATATTGGCAGGTATAGGCTATCCATACGGTTCTGCCCATTCTTTCTCATTCTTGGTATTCTTTCCTGTGCTCTAACACTGTGGATACTATTAAGATTCATTTGTCTCCATAAAAGAGATTAATTCCTTCTTTCATTATTTTTAATATGATTTTTCTATTCTTGCGTCAGAGACAGTTGCAGGTCAGGCTAACTATATTACAGTATAATATTGTATCAAAATCAAATTGATGCAGATATATAACAAGATGCAGTTGTGTTTCCTATTTATTTATATACATGCACACACACACACACATATACATGTATATATATAAACATTGGACTGTGTTGTTTAAGAATGGCTTAAAACAGGAAGCTAAAAATGCCATCATTCTGTTTCCTGTTGTGCTGACTGTTAGGGGGTGAAGCTAGCTCTGTGGAGCCTTGACACTCCACAGAATGCTATATTTTTGTGAAACAGTCAGAACTCGAGGCCTGAGCTGAAATGTCTCCTGATCTGGCGTTGTTTTACTGCAACTCAGGTAGACAAATAGCCACTGTCATTGAATATCTCAGAGGCAGTGTGTTAGCTGTTTGCAAGACACTCTGCAGAAGTAAGTAGAGAGGCTTACAAACAGTAGTACAAACAGTGTGTTATTCCCTGCCAGTGAATTCTGGTGCTACTGCAAGCTAACTTTCTTTAGTGGCCTGTTATCAGGCCACTGAAATACAGCTATCTACAAAAACTTGTAGATATTTGATGGTGTAGATAGCCTTTGATTCTTCTAAGACTAAGGAGCACTTACCAATAATTTACTATGAAGAAAGAAGAACTTGGGAAAGTGGATTGTCTTAGAGTAAAACGTTACCATTTAGATGGACTTAGCACATGATAATGTATAAGACTTGGATACAAATTTGTAATGCTTGGTCATAAAGTTTCAGTTCAGTTATTTTAAAAAGTGGCACGATCACATAGATAAATTCTATGTGTTCAGTAGGTAACAGATGGAGAAGAAATGGACAAAATCAATGCTGATATTAAATCAACCCATCTCTGGAGCTGTTTAGGAAACAAAAATAAACAAACAAACCTGTGTGAACAAGTTATTCCAGATTTTTTTAAACTTTTTCTGAAGCATCTGTTATCAGCTGCTTTCAGAGTAAGTGCTGGACCAATCTGTACTGTGCTCTTATCTGATCTGGTCTGACAGTGTTTTTCCTGTTTAGTTAGAATGGCAAAGGACTATGAAGAATAAAAAGTAATTTTCTGTAATCGGTTGATATAGTGCATAACAAAGAGGAATATTAGATACATTGATAGAGAAAATCAATATTTTAATATTGGTATTAAAGAAAGAAAACTACATTAAGACTCTCAAATTGCTTAAAACATATTCTAGTCCAAAATCTAATTAAATTTTCCATAAAGTATGGCTGGGAAAATCTGGTATGGGAATTTCAGGTTTCTTTGAGACAAAATGAGAGTGTGATTATATCGTTTGATGGAAAACAGAGCAAAATCTTTATGATTAAAATCGTTACTCTTCATCTAGCCTATTCATTTTGATTATTGTACGTATTTGAGGTTTACCATGTGAAATTAGACAGTTACTACAACTTCACAATCTTAGGTCCTTATGGATAGGTTAAAAAAACACTTCAAGTATAACTATAATGACTGAAATTGAAGAAATTGGATAGTAAAGGATAAAAATTATTAGTGACTAAGGCTAGAAACGGACCAAAAGTTGAGTACCAAGTCTTATTTTCATACCACACTGTGACAAAACAATGACCTTTTGAAAAATGCCATTAAAAATAGTAGAACTGGATGTCTGGGTTCTCTTTAAACCTTGGTGCACATGGCTGATAACATATCTTTTCCAACTGTGAACTATTTCAAATTATAAAATATCTGCTGCAAAATAATACCCAAATATTTTTTTGTCTGAAAAATAGGGATTTCTGGTATCCCGTTTTGTTTTACAGATCCTGAAATGTATGAACTTAAACTTGTTGAAATCAGTAATATTTCTCCTTGTTTGAAATAGGAGTTTGCATCAGATCTTAAATGAATATAAAACCTTTTGATATCTCTATAAATATAGTAGTAAGCAAAATTCTGTTAAACTCTCTAGAGGTTATGACACAGTTGAAAACTGCTGAAGTTAACATTATACATACTGCTTTTTTTTTTTTTTTTTTTTTTTTTGAACATTCTAGGTAACTTTTCACACTTTTAGTTAAGTAGTTAAATCTCATTATTTCTGGAAAAATGCAAGCAGTTGCTGGATTTGGAAGGCTGAGGGGGTAGAGTAATAACTGTGATTATAAATACAAGGCTTTACAGGCAATTACATTCAACTCAGATGATTGTGAGATTCTATACAACAATCCTATAGAAATAACCATTTGTTTTTGATATTGCAGATCAAATCTCATGAATGATACATGGTACAATGAGCATTTTTAAATCAGTATGTTTCCTTTTCTTTGTATAACACTGGAAATAGACTGGAATATGAAAAGGGAAAAAAGGTTTAAAGTAAAAAGAATTCAGACTTCTGATCTTGAGGTCTGGCAATTCTGGGCAAAAAGCACCTAATTCTCCAGGTCTGAGTTGTAGTCAAGCTTCTGACAAGACATAATGTATACTTAGTGGTTCACACTCAATTTGAAATATGTAGATTTTAAGAATATTTCCAGGTCATCACATATGGTTGTAGCTGCTCCTGAGTGCTTTTATATAAAAGTTCAATATTTGCCAGAAGAATGAGAAATCATTTACTTTGTGCCTTTCTTGACCCAACAGATGTTGAACCGCTCATATAATTCCACTTCTTAGGAGAACTGCATTTGAAATGGAGCAGTTTACCATTAGAGTCCATTGAAAGTGGGCACCTGGATCCTCCTCATTTTACATTAAAAAAGCACCCGCTTCTGGCTTTCCAGTCTGCGGATGGCCTGTCTTCCAAAGGATGAACATCAAGCTATTATTCAGCATTACTGTTAGGGCAGTCTTCTGAGCAAGTTCTACTTGTTTGCCTTTATTTTTATTCCATCTCAAAGAATTTTTAAAACCATAATTTTTACTTAAAAATAATCCCATCTTTTTTGAGGCATAATTTTGCAATTGCTGCTATGAGTCCATATCCCTCTGGCACATGTAAGTGAGTTCAACCTGGTTCTGAGACAAAGTTATAGCACCTAACCCTTCAACTGTATATTTTCCAGGAAAGGAGTAACATCTTAAAATTAGTTGTAATGATGTATACATATGAACAATTAAGTGCTTCAAGTAATAGTAGGGATTAGGAAAGAAGTTAAAGGCCTTGGGTCTTGGGATGAGTAGCAGCTAAACTGCTGCACTAGTGCCATTTATGAACACTTTCTACACAATACGCTGTACTCCGTACTTAATGGATGCAAAAGAGAATTCTGTAGCTGGGTCCTGGGCAACTCCCATGAAAGCCTTTGGATGCCCATTTAAAAATCCCAGTGCATCCAGGATTTATTATTTAGCATTCAGGATTCATTATTTATGACACAATGATAATTTCAACACTACCTAACTATATTTGAAAAGTTTTCTCAGTAATACTTGGAATAAAAAGACAGCCTATGTGTTTTGAAAGACTAAGTGCCATACCAACAGATGCAGAAGCATCCAAATAATGTTGTTAAAGTCCAAATCCTTGCATATTTCCCAGTAAATCTGTGTTATCTTTCCTGGTTCTTTGTTTCCATTGCTTTCCATTATCACGACAGATAGGAAGAGAAAATTATGTGCTGAGTGAAGACAAGAGCCAAGTTATATGAACAAGGGATGTCTTAGCAGCCCTGCCATCACTAAGTAAGAATCTTACATTAAAAACAAACAAAATAGTGCCAGCTGACATATCATATAGTTGAATTATAGTTGATCTGAAATACATTGCCATTTGTACTGTACTGCACAGTTGCAGGCTGAGGTTAATAATTCATCTGAAACAGAATGCCATGTAACGTAGCAAGCATTTAAGGCTTAACAGGAGAAAAGTGCATTAAAATGGTCAGGGGAAGGATGTCCTAGATAAAGCAGTGAATTGTTATTTTTCATGCTGATTGTGGCTGCAGCCTTCTCAAAGACACTATATCGCTCAATGATTTATAGTTATGAAGAATGCTATAATGTTGCTCCAGTATGAAGCAGGCAGCTACCTGAGAAGTCTGGGCTTATTTTGTTCTAAAATACCCATCTACTTTTTAAGGATATAGGTATTATTTTAACATTCTTATGCTTTTATTTTGTCTAACACATTTCACAACATTGTTTACATGAAAATAGACTCATCACTATGCTCTGCTCTGTGCCTTAGTAATGTAACAAATGGCAAAAAACTAGATATATCACATATCATATATACTAAAGTGATCATAGTGAAAAGATTCAGATCTCACTTATATTAAAGCAAATCTAGAGCATGATCTGAAAACCATTCTGTGTATGACAGGAGATACAAAAGACTGATTCTAAGCTGTATATACAAGGTAACTAAGGAGGAAGTCTGTTGTCAATAGATTTAAATTTGATATTGGGCAAATTCAGAAAAATATGTTACATTTTAATCTATGTTTAGGTCTTCACCAAAAATGGGGAAAGCTTCAGTAGGACTTCAATTAGCTTATGACTTTAATAAGGCTTTATTAAAGTTTTACTGTGAAGCAAAAATCCACAAATTTTGAGAAGTTCCAAACTGACGATTGTGACATTGCAGTCTCTCACTCTGTATTGCCATGTGACATGCAATTAAAATCAGAGTTGAGATATTCTAGCCTTTGCTCTTGAGGTGCACTTCTATTTAGGATTTGTCCACTTACAACAGCTCAAGACTACCTGTCATAAGCTCTTAACAGCTGTTTTCCTAGAAATGAAGGTTACAATGTGCCAAGTAAAAGCCAAAGGTGGTGACCATCTTCTCCTCCAGCTGACATTAATAGGAATTGCAGAAGTTCAGTATGTTAATTCTTTTTGTCAGATGGCCTCACTGTACTTTTTTATTCACTGTGCACTATTACATCTTCCTTTTATTCATCCAAAAATCTAGTTTATGAGACCATAGCTTTCTTAAAAATTATTTCTTAATTTAAAAATATTTTTTAATCTTTTTCTTAAAAAATCCTTTTGTATTCACTAATATTATTCTATGTCATTAACACTCTTTTTAAAATATGTGCAGAAACATAAAGAAGATAGGTTTAGCAAGAAATAGAAACGAGTTCTGGTTGAGTGCAGAGCAAAAGCACTGTGAACATAGCTTTTCCAAGTCTGTTTTTTCAAGAACCTTTTTCAGTTTCTGTATATAAATGTCAAAAATTAGGAAATGTATCATCAACTAAACTATTCTTGGAATGTACAGCAAAGATTTGTCACATCTAAAAATGGCACATTAAAAATGGCACATTGATTCTACGATTCTATGAAGAGAATATTGGAAATGGGTGCAAGTCACTGTATAGATAATTTACCAAAACTTCTAATATATTTTAATATTTTGAATATATGAATGCGTAAAGACATATCCTAAAAGGCCAGCAGGAACAGAGTGTAGAGCCAGAGGTGTGTATATATAACAAGAAACTAGCAATGAAAGACAAAAGGAAGAGGTTTGGATTCTTCTCCTTTGCTCCTGTGACACCTTACTGCTCCCTTACAATCCCAGACCAGTTTGGACAGGGAAGAAGCACATCTGTGTATGTTTAAAAGAGGGTGGGTCAAGACAAGCTGGGCTCGTTTTGATGCTGCATGCAAGCCTTGTTGCTGTACGAGGCTTATGCTTTCAGGAGGACTTACAGCTTCACAGTGCTCCAAAGGAGGTCTCTTGACAGAGCTTCTGCTTTTGTACAACAGCATCATCAGCAGCAGGTTTAGTTTATTTAGTTTATTTAATTTTATCCCTGGCCTGGGAGCTTGTATACTGCTCATATGCAGAGAGACCAGACTGTAAATGCAAAGCAAATTGTGACAGTCGTATGGCAGTGTTTTAGTGAAAATACAGCAGGTACAAGGTAAAAAAGGTGGCTTTAGAGCAGGCGGTGAAAAGCAATCTCTGATGCAGTTGGAGAGTGTTTAATTTGTTTCTTTTTAGAATCTATTTGCACAGGAAACCTAGATCAGCACCATTTGTCTACCCAAATGCAATGACAGTGCCATTTAGCTGTGCTGACCAGTCAGCATGAATGAATGAATAGAAGGTTTGATTATTTCTTCATTACTTCGTAATGTACTGAATAGAACTCTGCAAAATTAACCTTTAGGATGACACAGTAAAAGGAAATGAGTCATTCAAGGGGATGTTCATCAGTGTGTGAGCACTGGACTTGCTAAATTAGTCCTGCCACAGTGTGGGTGAAATGGACTCAGTCCATATCTTATATACATTTGCTTCTCATACACACAGTTGGGGGACTGTCGAATAGAAATAAGCATTGACTTATGGCTAATGTTTCATATTATGTTTACTGATTATGTTTTCCCAATGGATCTGAAGAGGCTGTTTAGAAAGAACTGAGAGTTCCTGAAATGTGTGTGGAAAGAAAGAAAGAGAGAAAGAAAATTGCTAGGCAAGGACTTTCATAACAAAGACTAATGGGGAAGGAGAAACAGTTTTAATCTTAGCCAATACTAAAGAAAGAAAAGACAATCATCCTATTCACAGACCATTGTACTATTCTCAGCGGTATCAAGCTATCAGAAGAACTCAAATTGTACTCAAGTGCCACGGTGACCCTTGTTGAGCAGAATGCAGACAGACTCATAGATACGGTGAAAAGAGCTCTTTCCCCAGCCAAGCAGTTAGTTAAACAAGTGTTGAAATGTGTGCTCCCGTATCCGCATGAATATGCTGTAGTGATACATACAGATGCATTGCAATGCCATTTCAGAGGCTTCTGACTCTGATGGAGGCTTTCAGGGAGAACAACTTCCAGCTACTCATGCATAAACACCTCTCTGTTCTGTTTGCAGTTCCCACACATATGGAAAAGTTTAGTGCCACCTAATGGACACCACCTGCCCCCCCACCAAGAATTTTTTATATATTGAAATACATACTATAATGTTTTTGTAGGGGATCTGTAGAGGCATGCTACCTCTATCTGTTTAATTAAAATTTAAAATTTCTGATTTGGTATGTTTAGTTATATATTTGGGGATATAACATTAATTGTTTATAGTTGAAGATTTACTAATCCCCACAGGCCATATGAAAGGTAGAAGTTATATGTTAGCTCCATTGGGAAAGGTAATTAAAGGATTTATTGGCTTTAAATTTATGAACTAGGATCATTCTGCAGCTTCCTTAATTTCAGTGTCACACATAAAAGTAAATCATTGTACCTAATGCTCAGATATGTTTTCAGGTGAAATTTAACTAGCTATTGCATAAAAGTGAGATAGATTTTTGTAGACCACCCATAAAACAAGTTTATTGCTCTCACTGCATGGACATAGATCTTGGTGGAGATGGTAATTATATTGGTAAAGCATTGCTTTAGTCAGTGGAGTTTATATCAGTGTATTTATATTTATAAAGCACATTAGTAGAATAGAGTAAGACTATGCTGCTGCTAATATGAAGAATGTCATAGTGGACAATATCTGCAAATAGACATTATTACCCCTGCAAAAGCTTCTAGTGATGACCTGATAATATGTCATATACTTCAGAAAGCAAAATGGGTATTGAGGCAATTAAAAAAAAAGTCAGACTAACCATCTAGCATGTCCCAGATATAGTAGATTAAATTAATATACATATGTTTGTATATATTAAATATACAGTCATACATCTCCAGAATACTCTAACAGCCTCCAGGAGTCTGGAACTCAGGAAAGTGCACCGGTTTGTGACTGTACAACCTGGTGGTTTTTACTTATTAATCTTTAGACTCTAAGCATAGAAGCTTGTGGCATTCCACAGTAAGAGTAACTAAATATAGTTCCTCTATATATGTTGTGTGATGCAACATCTCCTTTTGTTCATATTAACCTGTCTTCATGGTAGTTTCATCTGTAGCTAGAACATGAGCATTAGCATTAGAATTGCAATTAAAGTATCATCCCTAATTCTGAACTGTCATTGAATTAAGTGAAGGAACAACTAAATTCATGCTCAGATTGGTGAAATTTCAGTCTGTTAAAGCACATGTTTTGTACAGTTTTGTATGTGAATAAAAAGAGATTGCACCTGCAGTTTGCATCTATAGCTCTTTGGGGTGCCTTATAGATTCAACCTTTTTCATTTCCTATGGCTAGGTAGCTTTAGAGTATGATTTAGGGGTGCTCCTGCATATCTTTTGGCAACTGACAGGGAAGAAATACAGTTGTCAACGATACTTCTATTGCCTTTGACTATTGAAATGAATGAGGAAAATTGACTAGACTTTTTATTATTTTCTTTAAAATTTGTCATATACATTCAAGACAATCTCTATTACTTTCTGAAGAAAAACAGATTAGATGAATCTGGAACATTAATTTTGCAGAAAAATATTATTAGCTTTGGTGGTGATAAAGAAATGTCTTTGAAATGCTGATGAGTTGATAGACAATTTAGCAATTCCTTAGATACTTTTAACCCAAGGAGAATTACTCAAATTCTTTCATCTCTAAAGCATATATCATTGGTACTTAACTCTTATTATCTTCAGTATGTTTTGTGGGATTTGCAGTTTCAGCTAACATTTTTTACTGCTTGCATATACTCTTACCTGATTTACACCTCGTGCCATTGTTTTATAAGTGACCCCCAATGTTTCACAGCTGTAATTGATCAGTTTTGCAGAGCAGGGTTGTTGTTGCTTAAATTTTCTCTAGAAGAAAGAAATAATTCATGTTCGGTTAAATACTACGTCTACTTTTCCTTCTTTTAGCTAGAAAAGAACATTTAGGGGGTTGATGTAAAGAGACAAACATGATTATTTGCATCTCTAACATTCTGTGCCTGTAATTTTTGGTCCTCAGTCCTAGGAAAAAGATTTTGACCTGGGCAATAACTTTGGTGAAAGGAAGAGAGTCTTAAAAGATTAAATATTGAAATGATCAAGCTCCTTTGTCCTGGTTGACCCATACTACACATGTGAGCCTGAATCTGAAGAGCTGAAATATCAATTTACTGATACACTTACATTTGACAGTTTAAAAGCAACCCTAGCTATTTCACTTGGTGCATGGTTTTGAGGAAGGGGAGGCCATTGTAATTACCAGAGATGCTAGAGAGAGGTGAAGTGCGGAAAATTCAGCAACAGTATGGTGTCTAAATGTGCATTTTGATGTGTAACCAAGACACTCAGGGTTGGAAAAATAAGGGGCAGAGCTAGTGCTGGGAATAGTTGTGTGTAGGTGCTAGGTTAAGATTGCCAGAGCATCACAACCTTGAGGTTTGCTGCTGCTGCTGGGCTTGTTTGCTAGGTTGCTGTTGTGGGCAGCAGTTATTTTTGTGGGGCAGCAGGACCAGTAGGATCATCAGAAGCCAGTAGGACCAGCGCTCCCATTCCACTCCCCAGTCAGCAGGGTCAGGTCTTCCAGCTCCTTCCCTTCCTCCCACCTAGCCACAGTTTTGATCAAGCCCAGCTCCATATCCCTTTGCCTGAGCAATCCCAAACCAGGGATCATATGCTGTATCATTCCCCGTGAGCGTGACTGTATTTTGTTACTTCAGCAGAAAGGCTCCAAAGTGCCTTCATCAGGCTTGAAAATGAGCCTTTAAACTATCACCTTTGTTTCTCCTTTCACATATTATCAGGTATAACTGGCATTCTTGGGGTATTCTCATCCTCAGGGAAACGGCATCTTCTGCCTTGGAGAAACTGTTTTCCCTAGAGAAAGCATTACCATACACTTGTTTTATTTGTCTTCTTTGTGATGCAAATACAGCAAATGCAGTGAGTTAATGGTGGTCATAAGGAACACACAAAAACACAGGGATGGGCTGATAACACAGAACTTGTTTTGGTGTAGATAACAAGAAATAGAAGCCGCTGCTAATCAGAATGTGTGCCAAAGCTGGAATGAATTCGCTGTTATCTTTATGGATTTGAAATAAATAAATACACGTTGTGGATCACTAAAGACAGCAAGCAATGAATGTAATGTGATTGATTGTCTGACATGTTTAGCCCTAGTTCCTATATATTTGTCATAGGCAAGACAAAATAAATGACAACTTGCAGTGGATCTGGATCCTGAGGTTTATTTAAGAGCCAAGGAAACTGCAGCTCTAGCCCTCTCATCTCATTCTTGTGCTTGCTTACTGCCCAGTGCTTGGCCCACAAGATCTCCACTCCTCTTCCCAGCAGGGAGATTGCTGCTGGTCCAGGAAGGTCGGGCAGAAAGTCATGGTGGCTCCTGCTGTGCTGCTGCTCACAGTTGCCCATCTCAGTGTCACTAGCCCAGGTCCCCGGCATCCCCCAGCACTAGTCTCCCTGAAACTCCCTAATATCCAGGATCTTCCCCCACTTCCTAGAGCCTAGGCCTAGAGCCAAGATCTTTGCCTTCTTTCCTAGCCCTCGTCTTCTTTCCAGGACCACTTCATTTGGGGAAGCCTTCTTTTCAATACCCTCTTCTTTCCCCAGCAGCTCCTGGTTTTCCCAATCCAAATAGTCTATGTGCGGAAGTGCACCGTGTGATCAGCCCACTAGCTGGCAGCTCTGTCTCATTTCTTATTTTTAATTATATGACTTAGGAAGTTTCACTTTTGTTTAGGCCAGGTGTTATCAGTATTTACAACTAGAACATACCAGGTTGCACCTAGCAAGTAGCATGCTTTGGCTTGAGAGTTCAGAATTTCAGTTTCAAATATTCACCCTTCCCTCCAATTATCTGTCTTCTGTTAGCATTCATAACAAACTATTTTTTGCCTACGACAATACTAAGTAGTTTTTTTTTTGTTCTAATAAAAACAAAAAAGAACAAAACATTTGTCTGATAAGATCCCTCCAAAAATCTGTGGCTGAATTTGTAGAGTTGCTATGAAGAACAAACTCATGTACATGTCAAAAAAGTGTACCTTGTGTCTCCAGGGAATAATATAAACCCAACATTTGAATCAGACTTTGACAGTAAGAAAAAGACCCATCAGTATAGAATAGTTAGTAGGAAAATATGTAGATTGTTATTTTATTACTTTGCTACTTTCATGTATCTTCTCTCTCATACCTGTTTTTCCTTTTATCCACCAGTTCTACCCCATCTGACATTCAGTTGATAAGTTCTTTATCTTCAGCGATTGTTTTCACTGTTTTTGTCTGGATATTATTTCTCATACAGAGCCCTTATTCTTTGACTTGAACTCTAAAAGCTTATTATAATATAAATAATAATAATCACAAAAGTAACAGAGCCTGTTTTTTAAAATCCTAAAATACTTTTAGAAAGCCTTACAGAGTATGAAATAACCATGAGCTTACAACATTTATTCACAGGACTGTTTCTTAATTCATACATGAAATCTACATTTTTTTTCCACAGAACTATTTGTGGGAATAATAATAATGCTACTTGCTTGACCAAGCACTGCAGATCAGATTTGCATAGATAGTTGTAAAAAATTTATAACTTCATGTGATGTGTACAAGTATGTTGAATATGTGTAAGCATCAGAGGAATTATATTGTAAGATGGCAAGCAGAATATCAATTAAAAGTATAAAAAAAGATAATTTCAGTTGTGGCTCATGGACTATTTTCACTGATAACAGTAGTTAGACGGCGAGATGTATGGCAATTGTTATTGAGGCACAATTAGCTCTCTGATTCGTGTTGCAGATATGCGAGTTGAAATGTACTCTTAAATATGACAACACATAAACCTCCAGTCCTATTCGATTATAACTCCTTGACTTTACTTATAAAATCATTGTTAGAAAACTGCCAAATTTCTCCAGAGTTGTGGTTCCTAGTTCGGGTTGTGCTGGGACATCGAGTGCTGCTCGAGCTCCCGGCGAAGGAGACTACCGGACCGAGAAGCACTGCTCTGGGCATCTCGGCGTCATATGAGGGAGCCTCTGTGCTCTGTGAACCCAGCAGGGAAATTAGACTGACGTTAATGTACTCGGCAGGTGTTCCTAAGAAAGTAGGTTTGTACCTGATTTTATCACTGACCTTGAGAGGACAAACAAATATTTCTTTAAAACAGATACCTGCACTATTTCAATTTTACTATTAAAAATGCTAATCATTGCTCACTGGTAACTTTTAGAGTTTCTGATTTGTCTGGCAGATGGGTAACCTGTACTTCTTCAAATTGAATAACCCTGACCCTTTTCAGTAAAATCTTTAATGAATGAGTTACAGCGTTATGAAAGATGATGAGTTAATACTCAGTCATTAGTATCTCACAAGTACTATACTGTAAATCTATTCATGTTAGTAAGACCTCTAAAGTACAAACATATCTAGCTTTACTGACAGTGCTTGTCATGGCTAAAAGTTTATGTATAGCACTGTTACCCTCCCCACCATACACTTTTTTAACACATAAGGAAACTGAGGGACCTAGAGGCTGACTGCTTTGCCTGCAGACACCTGGCCAGCTAGTAGCAGAAGTAGGACTCAAATTCAGGTCTCCAAGGTCACTCTGTTAACCCCACCACCACACACTCTCTCTATTAGCTCTTTTCGTTGTTGATAAGGTACAGCTGTTAGTTTGCTAAGTTACAAAAGATGTCTGTTCCTATTTCTAGAATAGATTTCTGTATTAGATGATAAAGCTGCAAAACAGTGCACATACTTTTAGATGTGTGAAAAATAAGTGTCTAACCTAAATTGGTCTTATGGACTCCTTTTCCAACTGCAAGGGAAAGAAGGGTACCCCAAGGGATGCGATTCATAAACTTATTTCCAGTTAAGATGAACTTGTCTCTATTCATTAACAACTCAAAATTCCTAGAGAGCTACCTAGACTAGACATTTACCTTTTAAATAGCTAAAAATTATTGAATTTAAGCCAAAAGATAGGTAAAATCAGTTGGGAGATTTTGTGAGTGGCATGACAGTTCTTCCCTGCAGACCTTTATACTGCCATCCACATACTTTCCTTTATTGTTTTAAATACATTCAAATTTTGATGAAGAAAGTGATAATTTTGTGCATTTTCATCTATAGTTCAGTGTATTTATTGTTGAAACCAGCCAATAATCAAACAACTCTTACCCACATAATTCCTACAATGTTCCTACAACTATGGACATCTTATATGTCAAGAATTTGTCCATATATCAATTACAGCAATTAACTTCTGAACAGAATCTGAGCAAATGCCAGTTAAAATAACCATTCTAATCATTAGAATTCCACCATTCTAACATGCTTTAAACTAAAGAGTTGAAAATGAAATATATTTAAATTTAGGAAGGAAACATACTTTTGAAATTAAGAATTGCTATTTGTTTTGAAGAAGATGAAAAATTACTTCAAAATTTTCAACTAAAACAATGCCAAAATTTTAAATGGATTTCTAAATAGCTTCAGTTATTATGAATCTGTATTTTTTATAAAATCAGTATGTGACTGAAAAATTTAGCTTGGCTTAAATTATAACATGAACAAGTTGATCCCAAGATAGTATCATGGCTTTAGTTTATCTACTGGCATTATGAAGAGTGTAATTCCCTGATTTTTTTTCTTAAAATTCCCTTAAAAAGGGAATTGTACATAGACAATTGAAAACTAGATATGTGCAAGAGGTAAGAACTGCATAGCACCAGCCAGCAGTTTCTACTCAGTTTTCTTAGTTTTCATGTTAGATGGCTTTGACAAACGAGGTGATAGCAAATAAATCATGCTGTATATTTGAATAACCACATAGTGTCATAACAATAAAATTATGCACAGGGTATAAGGGACGATAATCTGACAGAGTGACTCCTATTAGAACACATCCACTAAAGATCTTACTCTTTTATGACAGAGTGGTATTTTAAGGTCATCAGTCATGCTCCTTGAGAAGACTTGACTTTTTACTTGAGCAGTCATGTCTGCTTACTGTGAGTCACAAAAACTTTCTGTTCTTGTTTATATATGACCTTAATTATCACTACCATCCAATGTACAGTGATGACCTCCTTTTCTTTCTGTGTTTCAGCAATCACAGTAGATCCCTTAGATTAGATTCTAGTTCCTTCATGGTAACACAGTTACAGATCAGTCAGTGCTGCATCAAGCAAGGGTAGATCCCCAAACCAGTGTGGAGCCATATCAGAAAAGCCTTTGGCTTCAGGGAGCCCTGGTAGATGCAGCAGTTTGGGGGTTCTCGGTGAAGACCTACCTGCAAGCTCTTAGCAACACTGAAATTTGCATTCGGTCTGTCCTATTTCTTAATGTATTAATTTTAAGGCTTTTAGTGTTCTTTCTCTGTTGTACTTTCTAAACAAACCCATTCTCACACACCCACAAAATTATAAGCACCAAGATGTGTGTGTCCAAGTATGTCCAAAGATAATGGATGCCAGCTATTAAGTCTTCAGCTTTTCTCTTGGGTTCTTAAGCAGGCAACCATCTGATGATTTTGGAAGTGCCTTTCGAGCAGTTTTAGGAGCTAATAATGATTGTGTTACTTTGTTTCCCCATCCTATGCCTCTGTGAGTTACTGGGCAATATTGCTGGGTTACTCAACACCTTTCCTTTGTCCTCCCCACCCACCTCGCCCTGCTTAACTTAATGTCTTATGGCCAATTCTGTTCATTATCTTCCTGACATTATTTCTTTATGGCTTCAGAGTGTAGTTTATTTTAGTTAGTCCTTTGGTATGGTGTGGGTGTACCCTGTCCTGCTTAAGCTACCTTCCCTTTCCCAGCTGAGTCTTGAGAAGCAGCGTGTAAATGTGCTGAGATCTTGATGACTTGATAAACTATATGCCATCTTCCATCATTCCTTTTGGGAGTTCTTCATACATGAATTCCCACTCATTTCATTCCTACCAGCCTTAATGTTTCTATTACATAGCCCCATGTGGCAGACATGAGACCCTAATTTGGGCAAGATTCTCTCTCTTGGCTCAGCTTTTCTTTCCACTCAGGTGACATGCTAAGATATCAGAGTGCTGTTTATTTGCTGGGGTTTTTAGTGTACCAAAGATAACTGGTCTGAACCCATTCTGACCTGTGTTCTTTCAACATTGGGGGATGTTTCTGATGAAGAAAGAAAAGTAATGGAGCAGAGAAAGGAAATAGAACATTTTGTCATATATAACTCCTCCATTGGCTTCTGTAGAGATCAGCACTACTGGGATTGGAGAGTCTGGGTCTGTCTTAGACCCACACTGCTAAAGTTGATGTTGTCAAAAATCCATCTTGTTAAAGGGAAGACCAGGCCATGAGCCTGATCGGAAAACTGCCTTTGTGTAAACGAAACTAATTTCAACCTCAGGAATGAAAATGGGAATTGGGGGGAGATAAAAAGCAACAAATTCTTACAACACTGATATACTGATATACAGAGTATATACTATTCTGAATTCATGCTTGCTATTAAATCACCCTTGAAAATAATGAAGTTATGAAATGGATAAATCTGTTTTTTTTCACATTATGAAAGTGATAAAGAGCAGCAAAGAGAAATTCCTGCAGCTTCATTGTTACCCATCTTTAAGTGATCTTGCATGAAAAAGCCTTTTCATTCTACCATCTATATTATCACATTTTAAAAAAATCTTTAAGTCATAGTGTATTGATTTTAAATGGAGTCTTGTTTGTGAACACAAACTGATAATGAAATGTTTAAGATTTGTGTTTAAATTAGAGTTCTCTATAGAAAACTCTTCTCTCCAGCAAAATCACTGTGCTATTTCATAGGACATTACAAAAAGCAAATACTCTGTGTTCTATAGTTGCTGTGAACAGTATGTTTTTGAAAAATATCTATTCTTCTTACTCTTCTGAAACACTGAGTCACATCAGTTACAATGCATCACAGCATTTTGTTCAGCATGGTATAACTCATTATTTGTGATTCTTTCTGATCCAATATACTAAGCTTGAGGCTGGAGTAGTGGTGAAAACAGTATGAATTTATCGTTTATAATATTATAGCTATTTTCATAAACAGTAATTCTAATCTTCATTTAGCTTGCCAAGAGCTTCAATTCATGTCATACAAATGCATCCAGATCATTACTTGTTGCTGTTGCATAGTTCACGTTAAAGGATAATCATGTGCCAATTATATGTATAAATCTTAATCAGGCTTTGAATTACAGAATTATTTAGTATTAGGTTGATCATGGCAACTGTCTCTCAATTATTTAAATAGTGTATATCTGCTGGTAGATGCAACATACTCCCGAAATAGGTTGATTTTCTCTGGCTATACTTTTATTGGTGCCATTTCAGTAGCAGTGTAGCAATCAGGAGGCATAAGCTGCTCCATTACTATCATTTCTATTTGACGAACAATATGTCCATTCTTAACAACCGTAAGTGTTGTACATATAATAATTATTGCAATAATGGAAAATATTCAGCCTAGGCATGAATGATGAATGGGAGAGGAAGTTAAGGTGTCTACAAAAAATAATGAATTTTGGTGTGATTCATGCCCAGCGGTACAGGCAAATGCATTAGCACATTGACTCTCATCAACCTATTTTTAACTGTCAGAAAGGTTTAGAAATAAAAGAAAAATAACTAGAGAAAACAGACCATAAAGTAATATAGTGTTGAATGTCAAACTGCAAGCTGATATTGTTTTGCCTTGTTCTGAGTGCACATTTAACTTTTATAGCACTTTCTGGGATTTCAAAGTACAGTTTCTGAAATTTAATCCTTCTATGAAATACATAGACATTAGCATTCACATTTTATTGATCAAAAATGATAGCCTAGAGAGCCCAATTTTCTTTTGCTCTGTGGGCACTGAGTCAGTGAAAAATGCAGCAGAGTGATACATTTATTCTGCATAAGAATAAGCTATACAAGGTGTGAAGAAACAGAGAATAAAGCAATCTGCATGTAAAACTATAGGGTATTCAAAACCAGAGGCTTTAATAATCATAATGCCTAGATCTTTTTTAATTTTCATTAGGAAAGAAAGCCCAAGGCTTCTAAAAAAATAGGTTTTATACATGTATAATCTGACTTTTTAAAAAGTAATTACTAAGTCCTAGTCACAAACCAAACAACAAAATTTTTTATCACCTCTCAGGCACCTTGAGTGTGTTGAATAGGAGACACTGCAGTGTAACAGTGCATGCAAAGTGACTAAGATTAACTTTATAGTAGTGCTCTTTGTGTTGTAGTTAGGAATAAAATTCAAGAGATGTTCCATGTCTCAGCAGCTATGTTAAGACTCATATTCAGAAACATAAAATCCTTTGATGATTTTCAGATTCCTTTCAATTCCAAATCTAATAATGGAACCAGCTTGTGTCTTAAAGCTGAATAAGACAAGGACAGACAATATGTGAGGAAAAAAAAAAAAAAAAAGGAAGATGAGTGGAAACAGATATACATTGTGTCTTCCAGCGGCCAATTGGAGACTCAAATACCAAGACCTGTTCTGTTTGGAAGCCGTTCTTTGAATATTGTATAAGTTGTTTCCTGCTTTTCTATCAATAGGAATGTCATATATACAACAACAGTCAGTTAAACAGTGCAACTTTACCGTCCAGATGGTGGACTGAGACAAGTATTTATTAAGAGCAGCCACCAAAGCAGACTAGATGCTCTTCAAATACATTAAAATATAGATCCATGCAATTTCCTAATGAAGCAAAGAAATATTTCTGTCCTCGTTCACCACTGAGGAAACAGATATAAAAAGAAATGCTGCAGGAATGGCTAGGATAGATCTAGGAACAGATGCTAGACCTTCCAAATTTAGGCTGTGTTCAATCCACAAAGACATTTTCCTTTCTAAAAATTGTCTACAATTTTTTTTTTATCTAGCCACTTTAAGCATTACCAACACTTTAGTTTATTATTTTGCTCTATCTTCCCTTTGTTGAGTTGCTCTTTCATACAATATAGTAAGCTTCTCTCTCAAGGCTGCAGGATAAAGTAGCAAAATCTCCTCCATACATTTTATATGAAGTCATAGGATCTGAATAAATCACACCTGCGTAGTTCCGTGGAGTAAATGAAAATAACAATGTTCAAGAGCTGTGTACCATCATAACGCAAAATCAAGGACAGTTATAGAGAAGTAGCTCTTCTGAGTTAGAGATGAGATAGTCTGAAGCATCGGCCTCAGAATAATTCTTCAGTTATTTGTACCTGCTAGATTGTTCCTGTGGAAAAATAAATTATATAAGTTTTCATATCTAAAAACTTCTGTGATATGAAATTCGCTTCAAATAAAAAGTAGTCATTTATCTGATACTCTTTTGCAACATATTTTTTCCTGAAAAATAGTCTGAATATGAAAACAAATAATATAATAACATTGTTGTGGTTCTGAATCACTCCTATTACAGGCATTTGTGGGAAGCTGTCATTGCTACACAAGTTTTAAACTTTGTGAACTTCATTCATGTTACTCCTAGTGTATACAAATATGGAGCAGAATTTGGTCCAAAACTGTTTCACTTTAGTTACTGGAAGCCAACTGTGTCATTGCTTACATGACTCCCAGGTGAATCTGTAGAAAACACCAGATGAATTTTTGTATTGAATGCTAAATTATTTTCTTTTTATATATATATGTATAAAGGATTCAGAATAAAGTTAGAAAAAAGGTTTTATGATCTTATTTAAACAGTAATTAAAATCAATTTCTTAATATAAGTATAGTCAACAAAACTTGAATCTCTTGTATTTAGCTATTGCGCAACCAGTATTTAATAACTGAATTTAAAAAAGTGTTTGAATTAGAGTGTGTTTTACATTAGTATAAATCAGGAATAACATTAATGGAGTTCATAGAATTTTAAATTTGTATAAGGAGAAAGAGCATCAGCATCTGAGTCTGTGTGAGGGATCATTTATAGCCCGAGTCCTTTAGCAGAATCTCTTAAGAGACTGAAGAACGAAGAAATCCCAAGTCAAACCTTTGACGATGAACAAGGATTTTATATATTTTAAAGAGATCTGATCCTGAAATGCTTCTAGGTTAATATACTTGCCAATTCAGAGCATGAAGATCCTCTAATATTTCCTTTTTGTAGAACATTACTCATTTTTTTGCCGTAAGTCATTTTATTTCCAAAGTGACTATACTTACTTGTAAAATGACACAACCGTGATGTTATCTCATCCTCACCATTAAATACTGAGAGTAGCAATATGTTAAATCAATTTCAGTATCAAGGGTTCTGCAGCAATGTAGCATGGCACTTAAGTAGTAAGAAATACTCTGAAAAATAACAGGTCTTTTTGTATTAATTCTTGGGTCAAAAGTTACAAGAGCAAAGTATAAATGTTTTAGTTTAAATTTCTTCAAAATACTATATTCATGATTCAGGGTGCAATTATATTTAACTTTTATTGAATGCAAACCAAGATTTTAAAAGAAACTGTGAGGTTTAGATACACACACATTTCAATAATATCTGTGAAACTAATTTCTGATCATTTTACATTGAAGGCTTTTTTGTTATCACTAGGTATTTCTCCAGTTTATGGACAAGCAGCTAGGTAGTTTAAGTAGCTATCCACTCAAGTACAGGAGCTCCAATGCATAACGAACAATTATGTCTTTATATCAAAATAGACCGGTTCGGATAGCTCCAGTTCATGGAGCTGTACTGTGAATTCTTCAAGGAATCACAGTGTAGATCTGATATGCCTAAAATAGGCTGTTTCCACATTCTTCAACATTTAGAGCTAGAATATAGTGTATGAAGCACTAGCATCAACCAGAAAGCAAAATTAACTACTTTCAACATCTGCAATATTGCAATACTTGTAAATTAATTCAAATATATGAAAACATCCAAGATTAAAAAGTGCTTGATTTTATACATGTAGCTGAATGTTAGCCATGAGCTACATTTTGCACTTTTCATCTGAGCAGTTGTAAAACATTGCACAAGACTGAACAGCTATTGTACAAGCCTGAGCAAACTATTACACAGTAAGCATTTTCTTCTAGCGGTCGATCCACATATAATGTTTATGTCTCTGCATCTAGCAATTAGAAGACTTAGTTGTTTAGCACACTAAAAATTAACAGATTCTTTAAATGGAAGATCCTAATTTTAACCATATAACCAATCCAAGAAAGCTTCAATACACTAAATTCTCATCTTTGGTTTTGGGTTAAGGCTCCTGAGCACTTTTATACTGCATTATAAGGTCACAGGTCTGACCCTGGGTTTAAGCCCAAACTCACTTCTTTTCCACAGTATTAAAAACCTGTATCCAAGTCTTTTCTCCTTCCAAAAATCTTAACAAATTTTTTTCCAGCTCAACAAAACATGATGAATGCTACACAGGTAACTGCAGATAATTATTTCAAGTACTTTCATCCTGAGTTGACAGAAGCAGTTTCTGAATAGTCCTTGACTGTATACTGCCACAAATACACTTCAAATTTCACCAGTGTTTAACTTCTGTTTCAGAAGCTGTCAGAAAACTACTCAAATTGTCAGAAAAAGAAACTGGTTCTCCATTTTTCTTTTTTTTTTCTTTTTATCAGATAGCAAACAATTAGTCTATTCATGCCTGTGCAAAAATAATACAAGTTAACACTTTATTGGTTGCTCAAAAGAGCCTGGCAATCTTAAGCAGTATCAAGCATTAAATAATTACAAAGTAGAGTGATATGATATAGCTTTACAGTTCCACCCTCTCTTTCTTGTGACCATTTTGATGAAATGAGTACCTCTTCCTCACCTGGGCTATGTCACCACTGACCTCCCACCAGGAGCAATAATTCCATCTCCTGATGCACCATTTTAGAGCTATGTTTTTATGGAAACAGTGTGTCCATTAAGTACATATTGTATGTTAGAACCATATAGAGTTTAATGTGATAGCAAAATAACATTCTACATATGGTTTATTAAAAGCATCCTGTCATGTGGACTTCTGTGCATTCAGAATTGTGATGATGTAAGATAATTTGTCATTTGGATGGTGCAAGACAACCGCATCCTTCAATAAACTCGCATAAAGTTTTCTACTTCTATTGGTGGACTATGCAGCCTAGCTGGTTTTATGTGCACCCTATATAGTACCTCTGCCAAATAAGCACAAGAGTTTATCTCACTTAGATTCATGAAAGGAACCTTTCTGATGTACTATAAATGGTGCAATTAAATAAATGTTTCTTCTAGTAAGTTCAGCAGCAAGCCCTTAGCTTAAGCACCAAGAACAGCAACTGTGACAAATACAGGGAATTTTGAGATAGAGCTTTAGTGATACTTTCGGGAGTGTATGTAAATTGTAATATAATAGCTATACTATGTCAGAGCAAAGGTACATGGAGACTTTGCTAATGTCTCCGACTGTGACCAGTAGCAGATGACTAGTGAGGAGCATATGAACACAACAAACTCATAGTGCATTTGCCACAGGTTTTTCTCTTTCAAAATAGGACTTTAGCACATTTTTTTAAGGGAAAGGATCTAACTAAATGTGGTCATCTTCATGGTATTTGTGCAGGTATGCGTTTCTCTCTCTAGAATAACCCTGTAGTGCTCAACAGGAAATAAAAAACCTCTTCTGTTTCCATGCTCTATCTCACCATAAAGTAGATACCAAACAGAGACTGAGAAAATCATGACATATGTCAGTAAACTCAGTGGAGATTAGCAGAGGTCTTGATGTATAATTAAGCTGATCTGCTGAATGTGGGAGTTGATATTGCTAAAAGTAAGTTGTAGCTCACCATCAATGCAGGAAGTAACAGTTCCAATCTTAAAAAAAAAAAAAAAAAATCTAGAAACACAAGCATTATGGATTGGGTTATTAGGATAAAAATTAGTTTTTCTATCAGTAGAAAGAATGCAAGATTTCTCATCTTCTCCTAGTTTGTTTTTTGTTCACTAACCTTTTGATTTGAAGTCTATAAAGTTCTGAAAATAGCATGTGAATAGCATGTCTTGGCTACCAAAGACCAGTTGCAGGATATAGCTATTTCTAGGGGAAAAGTCCTAATATCACTGCTTTTCAGTGACTTCTTGGTACTTTTTTGCTCTTTTTATTGATAAAACTCACATTTCCTTTAAGTTTTCTTTGTTCTTTTCTTTATCTTGGTGCAAAAAATATTTAGTAGTTACTCCTTAACAAAACACAAATCAACTTCTTGTTCAAAATCCTTTCTTCCAGGCTTCCTGGCTATCAGCCTGAACAATTGAGTCCTGTTTAAGTTGCTTTGATTTTGAACATATGTGAATCTACAAGGCATTCAAAAAAAGCAATTTCCCTCTGTACTGACAGTGTAAAGTGGATCTCTGCATGAACCAAGGCTGGTGGGATTCAATTTCCTTTCAGCTTACTTCTTCATTCATTTGCCCATGGCCTTGCTGTGATTTTCCATGGTGGCATTGCACTCAAGAGCAAAACTCATCAATGGAAATGAGACTAGACCTGCTAGCTGAAGGAGCCCAGCTGCCCCAGCATTGCAGTACCACTCTGCTGCTTTTTTTAAGTTAAAGCAACTTGTTGATGACAGCCTCATGGGCCTATACTTCTGTAAATTTTCTCAATAAGCTCTGCAAGTGGTATGTGATAGACATAGGATAGTAACTGGATGCATTTTGTCAGCAAGGTTCTTCTAGAAAAAGACATTACCCATTTTCTCAAATATCTAAAACTTTCCACTTCTCTCGTTTGTTGCCTCTACTATGTGGAAGCAATAGCCTGTTTTGTCTTACTCAAAGAATTTGTACTGTCATACTCAACATCCTATGCTGTGCTAGCTTTATGAGGGCATACATTGCAAATAACTTTAGTTCTTTCCTTTATAGAAGTCTTCTAAAGACAGAGTGCATGTTGTTATATTTATATGGCAGAGGAGGAACAGCATTTATTCATAATTATTATTTCAGAGGAACTGAATCAGATCCACTCTAAAAAGCAAATGTGAGATCATCCTTTTGAATAATGGCTGAATAAAGGGTCCTTTTGAATAAAGGGACTAAATTTTAGAGAAGTAATATTTTGACGGCAAGCAGCTGGTTTTACTGCCTTCTGAGCATTACTTTTTAGTCATTCTCCACAGCCTGTGTTTCTGTAAGCTGACTGCTGTGAACAAAATGCTAAATTCTTACTGAGAAAAGTTATGAGTAAATCTGATTCTTCAAACTCTGAAGCATAGAATCCTATGGAAAATGGTATAATATAAATAAAGACTCCAAACTTTATTTCTCTTATTTTTCATAATCACATAATTTCATCTGTTTTATTCTTCAAGCAATTATTACATTTTATTTAACAACATGTTTTCTTATGAGTTTATCTCCATTTTACTCCATTTTTTCCCATTTGTTGTATGCAACAGCACAGGATTCTCAAAATAAAAATAAAACCCATGTGAAGACCTGATTTTATATGTGTAAGTGATAGCAAGCTAAGTGTTTGTGGTTTTCTTTGCTGTGCAGATGATGTGGTTTTCAGATTTTTTTGTAATGTATTGCTTTTAGTGAAATATTAAAAATTCAATAATTTGTGCCATTAAGAAAATGTTACTCTAGAGCCTGAGGACTGGATTTTGATCTTCTTATATACATTAATGAGAAGTTAATCTCTCTGGAGTTCTTCTTTTGACTAACTACTCAAAATATGAGCACAGTTTTCAGAACCAGAGCCCTAACTCCCCAATATAAATCTGCAAAGTGTTCTTTGCAAATATTCTGCTGTAACCCCAAAGATTTCTCATGATATCAGAATATATCTAATATGATTGAAAGAGGACTTGATTCTGCAAATAGTGAGCATAAAACTTCTCCACAGTGAATTCAGTGGATTAGTTCATGATAACTTGCTCCTTACCAAGTGTCCTGCCTCAGTCGTGGGACAGACAATAAAAATACACAGAATATTATAATTATGATCTTTTCAATATTTTTCAGCCTGTTTATTATAACTCCCTTCCTATCTTCTGGAATGAATTATTGTCACTCACTTTGTCATCTTCTTCATAAGAAAAGATGTAGAAGTAAATTTAAGCCTAAATTTTTATATTTCCAGGCTGATATTTGAAATTTTGAGAAAGATTTTCACTTGAAACCCATTAGCCAAAATGACTTCATCTATTTATATTTTTTTAGTCACAGAGTTGAGAAATTTGGATTGCCAAATCACATTCACAAAATTAGTCCTATTTCGAGCCTCAAGTGGTCTACACTGTCTACAGTTAACTTCCAAGAGGATGCCTGGCCAGGAAATGTCTAATATATAAAACAGTTTGTTTTCTTGCCATATTGGTCAGTGTGCATGTTTTTGGTATTGCAAAAGTTTTTCGATATCATGTAACCCAGACTGTGAATAGTGCATGTTGAGTTTGAGTTAGAAGAAAATTTAGCTTCTAACTTGTTTGTACAGGTAAGTTGAAGCTGATGGGATCATAACATGCAAAGGTCTCGTTAGTATGAACTGAAAGGACTTTGCTAATGTTTTGTGCCATTTAAACAACATTCACTGAACGTCACATCAAATCATCTTTTTTTAAATAGACTATCTGATCCTTTGTCAAAAAACAAGTGCTTGATCTGGTGCTGTTTTGCCATCGCAGGAATGCAGGTGCTGGAATGGAATAGCATCCCGTTGACTGGAAAAACTTATGAAGAAGTCCAAAGTATTATTATTCAACAGAGTGGGGAAGCAGAAATATGTGTAAGACTGTGAGTTTTTCCCCATCTTTCTGTTTCCATTTTTTTTGGCTTTTCATGGCTTTTTATTTATTTATTTATTTACAGTTGTTAAGGTGGAACCTTTGCTACCCTGAAGCACCAATGGAATAATTAGGAAAAGAGTTCAGTGTGAGTTTGGGAGGTTTATATGTTTGTCCTTTTTTCTTTTAAAGTTATAAAGAAATGTAAGTTGAGGCACATTTTACTAATTTTACTTTTATAGACGAGGTTGTCTCCATTTTCAGGCCACAATCTCCTCCCTTTCACACCCAATTCACTGAATTTACTGGGACTGACCATTAAGAGACGATGATAATTTTGTGCTAACTTGGTTTTTATTGATATACGTAGCCTTCAGATGAAAGCATCATGAGAAATGTAGGTACTCCAGTGTAAACTCACATTCAATCCATTTAAGATTTTACCTTAAAAGAATCCCTTCTCCTCAGCTCTTTGACTTTAACAGCATTGCTAATATATATATCAGCTAAGGAGGGGCCATGCTTGGGAGCTGCTTTCTATCATGAACCACTATTCATTTATCTACTTAATACAATAATGAGGGTATGAGGAAAGAGTTTCTTTTGTCTCAGGCTTTTCATTGCTTTCTTTAGGGACCTCAACATGCTTTCAGATTCTGAGAATCCCCAGCACCTGGAACTGCATGACCCAGTAAAGGCAGGTAAGTGATATGCCACTCCTTTGATATTTAAGGACTAGAGAACAGTTAAAATCAGATATGGTATAGGCCAGGATATTAGCACTGTAAACTCAATGGTTACCTTTGAAATCTTGTTATGGGCAAAAAAGAACCACGTTTTACATATGAAACCAAAAATTTATTATTGGTCTAATTGAAAGTCTTGATGGCACACCAAAATACAACAAACAGGTATTAGTTGTAGTCCAATTCCGTTGATACTGACACAGTCCAAATTACCTAATTAATACAAAGGAAATCTTAGTAGAAATACTGCAGTTAACATTTATTACACAAGGAAAACCTCCTGCTAGCGACCTTTTTATTCTGTGTTGTGCTCTCCCTTCCACTGCTTCTCAGAGCGGTGATGTCAGTCTGGGGAACTGCAGCCAGTTGACAGTGTCCTGAGGAACTGGCTGGAAGGAGGATGATGTTTGTGGGGAGAGTTTTATCCTCCTGCTTGCTAGGAGGAGCATGATGTTGACGATTTCCTCCACTTCAGGGTCTTCTTGAGGCCATTTTTACATGTTTTCTAGCATGTTTCACACCTTTCTTCATTGATCTGCAACTCTATGTTACGTATGACTTTAGTGCATGTTGTACTCTTTATATATGTTATACAACTGTTTTTGTTCATTTTGTTACTCCAAAAATTGATTTTGCACAGCTTCTAAGTTTTGATTAGCAGCAGTAACTGACTGTTGAGTTGCTGGTAGCCCTAGGGCCTCAGTTATCATCCTACGCCCAAACCTTCAAGGTCTTGCTGTCATCCGAGGCATGTACGACTGTAAGCTGCGTAGTCTACAGCCATAGAGTCTAGGGTCATAAATAGTTCATTCTGCACAGCATAATTACTTGTTATTCATATTGATGTATATGGAAATTACTAACATTAGGCCTTGTACCACACAATTACATAAAGTGAAGCATAACTAAGACAAACGAGGTCACAGCCGTCCGGTCATTAGACGGTTTCTGTTACAGCTAAACAGCCTAAACCTCCCAGCAAGCCGAAACAAGCCCAAACAAAACCTGACAAGCCCCGAGGCCCGTGTTGGCTTAACACAAAGCCTGTACCCTCTTACTTGTGCTGGCAATACTGTATTTGCTAGGGTACGGAGCTATAATATGAAGGTACTTAGTGCGAAGTTGTTATGCGACTTCTAAGATGACAGCTGTTTCGGGGGGTTTCCCGTTTGCTCAGTCAGTACCATGGCTGCAGGCTATATAGTCAGACCTAATCTAACTTTGAACCAGCGTCCACAGCATTACTAGTAACGCAGCCCTTTATTCAGCTCAGTGCAGATTAAATGGTTGTTTTACCCAGCTTCTCAGGGCGCCATACCGGGGTCTGTGGTTTTGTGGCTGCACTTTTATACCTCAGTGCACAAGTTAGCTGGCTTAAATTCTCCATTTTGTGGCCATGGAGCACCTCGTATCTATTTACCCCTTTACTGTGAAATTACCTTTCATTGATATTATTGAAATTAGTTGTAAATGAATACTGAGTCTGACAGAGCTTTGAGGTAGGTCTGAGATTTTGCTTTTATTAGGCTTGTTTTTTCTCTTTGGAAAAGAGTCCTTTCCCTTCTTCTAACCCTAATCCAGCCCAGCATGGATAAGGCTAATTCCACTTTGCAGTCCAGGCCAAAAAGAATTTAAGTTTCTAGGAAAAAAAATACATATAATAAACTACAAACAAACGAACTGCCAGATGTTGTCACAACAGTGAATTAGGGATAGAAATATGCAGAAATTTTGTATTACCTGATCTTTAACAGAACCAGATCAATGACTGTAGTAAAGACCTTAAACCTCTAATACTAGAGGATCTATAATGCAGGCTAAGCCGAATATCATTTTAGGTCTAAGTACTTCAAAGCACCTATTATACGTAGGCTCATTTGTCTGTTGAAAGGAAAGGGAGAGTCAGCAACGGGCTAAATTATCCCCACTCATTTCAGACACACCGTAATACAGATGCTGCATATAAGAGTGTATAATAAGGGAAGATGAATATGGGTTGTGGTTCTGCATTTGTATTCATTTTGTTCTGTTTACAGTCCTAAAGTTTTAAACTCATTTTAGTCTCTGTTTTTCATAGACTGACTTTTGTATCCTCAAATTATACAAATAAATGATATGAAAATTTGTAAAGATCAGTATCCTGTTCCTGTACCGTGGCAAGATAGAGCTGATGTGTTAGCTATTATTAATGCAAAACTATTTTACTTTAATCCAGTAGATAAAACGAAGTCCCCAGGGGTTGATCCTAAGCAGCTGGCTGCAGAGCTCCAAAAGGTTTCTCTCCAGCAGACCCCTTTGGTTGCTTCCTCAGGAGTGGAAAAGGGATCTCACATCCACTCTGGAACCACTTCTGCCACCTCCAGTGCTGTTCCTAGCCCCGGTCAGCCGGGTTCTCCCTCAGTGAGCAAAAAGCGTCATAGCAGTAAGGTAAGAATCTTCTCAGTTATGTAGAAATATCATTCTGATCATAAGAATAACTGCCTCTTTATCTTCCTTAATGTAGCAAGAGGTCATAACATGTATTGATAAATCCATTTCCTGACAGTGATGAGTATTACTGTTAAGTTACACCGTTTAGAAGCAAGGAAAGAAGATTACGTGATTTATCCAAGGTCATACAAGACTAGACCCTTTTTGAAAATAGATTCCTTGAATTTAATACTACTCTTTTAAAATGAAATAATTTCCCCTTTCAGTCTTTGTTTGTATTGCTTTTGAACTGTATGCTACTTGATGGGTGAGGTACTAACTACAAAAAAAATGCTTATATTAGTAAAAACTGATATTTCTCAAATGAATTTCTTTCTCCTTGTGTGCCCACTTGCATACTTGGTGAGGGCAAGTGAGAGTTTAGTAGTCTTTTCTTTCTGCAGTGAAAACTGAATTGGGTCACCTATTATATTTTTACATTTTCATCCAAAAAAAACCCCACCCAAAATAAAAATCAGTCTTATAAAGACTGCATTTGCTAGTACAATTTGCAAGATAGAAAGTTTGGATTTTTATAAAATGACTATCCTGAATACTCAGCCTCTCGCTATCTTACTGTTGGAAGCAAGGCTTCCCATTGTAAAACAATGTGCTTCCCAGCTGTCTTTTTATCTCTATAGTTATTCCCACCTCAAGCTGTCAAAATTTGAAAAGAATCTTGTCAGCCGGGAATTCCCACCACGTTATTGATGTACCGTTGTACGTTTTGTGGTTGAAGCTGATTGTGACTTGAATTGTGGCAGTATTACGTACAAGCAAAAGATAGAAAATGGTCTTGCTCAAAGAGCACATCATTTCACTTAGCTCCTCAATATACTTAGTAACTTTTTATGTGAAGAGAAATACAAAAATCTCTCTCTTCCTCCCTATGCCCTCCTCATCCCCTGGCATTTTTTCAGAAAATATAAAGGTATTTCCTGATCATTTTGTTTAGGATAGTAGTTCTGTCTGACCAGATTTCTTACAGACTGTTTTTTCTGAGGTGATTCAGACCTACATGTTAAATCCTTATGTCCAGATTTGCTGCCCCTATCATGAGATTTGATAAATTCTGTCTAAGGAAAGTGCAGATTTCTTAGCACAGATGTCAGTATCTACACTGAAAGTGTTCCAGTTTGATTGGAGGAATCAGGCTCCTAAATTCCCTGAATAATGGCTGGAGACCCAGAAAGCACTGCTGTACAGCATCGTCCTGGAGAGGTGCCTCTCTCTGTCCACCTGAAAAGAGCAAGTTCCCATCTGAGGCTCTGTAGCAGATCATCTAATGTAAGGCATATAAATTCCATTTCCTGGTTCACAGAGATTTAGTAATTTTTATATGAAAATTTATGTGGAGGCACCTAAAGATGAAAAAAAATTTACAACAAATGCCTTCATATAGGGGATGCAAAAGTCAAAACTATTCAGGTAAATATTTAAACATTCTCTGTTTGTTTCTGAAAATTGTAATGAAAGTCATTCCTTTTATAAACACTATACATGATCTTGACTTCTACAGGTTCTGTTCATTGTCACTATGCCGGGTTTATAATGGTGCTAAGATCTCCTAGAAGAGAACGCGACTGCTCAGTCTTTCTCAGAAGACTCTCTACCTTGGCTTGACAGCCTTTCTAGTCAGGCTGCAACACTGATTCCTTACATATGTCAGAGTTTCATGACAGAATAAATATCCAAACTGCCAACACTTGCTTTTGCTACTGATCATATTTTTAGCCAGTAAAAACCTCTTTCTAAAGCTTTTTGTATGGAATGTACACTCCAAAAATGTTGCAGGAGTCTTTGACACTCTGCAGTGCAGTCCCTTACATCGAGCGCTTCATCCCATCACCAGAGAGAGTGGAGCAGCCCAGCACCAGACCCTAGCATTAGGAGTTTTCCTCATCATGGTATCGACACCCTTCACCAGCAGGCATGACAGGCAGCATTGCAAAGCACCAGCTCTTATACTAGAGGAGTGAGGAAAAAGAGAAATCAAAAGAAATTAGGTTCTGCATCCCAGAGTAGACTTAATCTTCAGGAGCTGTGAGCTCAATGCTCAGATCTGTTCCTATAAGTGCAAGATCATTCTATAATTCAGATTAGATCCTGGATATTAAATGTACTCTAGAAACCTTTAATTTTCTTTTCATATTGAAGAAGTATGGGCTGTTTTTCTAAACTGTTAGATCCCCTAGCTCCTAGGGAAGCCAGAGGAAAACTGTTTTTCCTTCTTTTCATAATCTTCACTGAGACTCTGATTCATAAAGATACCTAATTGCCTGTCTGCTTTTACATCCAGATCCAGCTTCAAACTTGTCCCTGCTCTGAGCTGTGGATTGGTCTAGACGACCTCCAGAGGTCCCTTCCAGCCTAAACTATTCTTGTTTCTATGAAATATTTGGCTAGTTCTTCTTGGTCAATGTTAAATCAGCTGACATCAGATAGAACATGAACCATTTAACATACTGGATCACAGCCTTATAAATGAATATAGAGATTTAATGATGCTATAGAAATGACTGGACTTAAAAATGCACTTGTATTTTTTACAGACATATAGATGAAGGCAAAATACCGGTACAGTTAAAGGGTAACTCCACTTTAACCACCTTTGAAAGTGCCAACACAAACTCACCATGCCCTTTCCCTTATGTCCAAGTCTTCCTACAGCACCACTTGATGGAAGAGACATTCTGTATTACACGATATTTCGAGTGAATGAGATTAATTCAGAGTTCTGGAATCGGACCATTTAGAATATCTTGCAGTTATTGGCTAGACATGTATAGCTCACTGCCTGTTAGTTTGTAGCATTGGCATTATCAGCACTAGTATAGGCTGAAGTCTGAACTATTAATGGACAATATAATCTATTTGTAGAGGTAAAGCATGAGAAATGTAAGCCCTACTTGCTGAGTTTCCATGATATTCAGATAGTTCACTGTCTTTGTCAAAAGGAGTAAAATTCTCTCTTTGAATAGTTTTTTTTCAAGGACCAAATAGGTTTTAGTTGTTTGCTATCGATATGTACAGGTTAGATAAATGATTTATAAACTGTATGTGGCCTAGTGATGTTCTTGAGCTTCTAGATTAATTATGTTTTTTTTACAGGATTTGTAGGTACCAAAGAAAAGCTAAATTTTCCATCAGAATTACTTCTGAACAGCACATACGGTTTCAGCAAAATCAACTCTCTTTTTCTGAAAAAGCTGTTGTTCTTAAAGAAACACGACTGGAAGGCAAGATAAAGTGTGTAAAAACAAATAAACAAAAATAAGGCCATACAGGATAGCAGACATAGATATAGATAGGGAGTATGAAATTTGCCTCATCTGGGATCTCTCTTCTGTAACTCTGATGCATTTTGAGGAGACAGTCTGGCTTTGGGGTCATTCAAATGAACAGCAGGCAGGTTTCGAATGACTCCCTTTATTTCTGCTTCATGAGCATTTGGCTAGGATTTTTCTGATTGGTTTTGGTCCATCTCAGATCTGAGAATGCATCTTCATAGCAAACCTGGAAGGTGTAGTATGCCACCCTGATTTCAACGGGCTCTTGTGAAGGAGATGCAGGTTCTATTTTGGCCTAATTTAGAAAAAATATCATCTAACACCCTGAGAAAATCTGTAAGCTTTGGAGCGATGGGGATACAAAACAGACAAGTTTTAGTATTCTCAGAAAGTGCAAGAAATCCAAATGGCCCAGAATAGTCTATAAGGTTGATGTTCACATCTGGAAAAGCAGGAAAGGATGGTTTCTAGATTGGTCTTCAGAGAATAGTAAGTTTGTCCTTGTTTGCAGCCTTTGTTTTCTGCTGCATCAACCAAGGAAAAGTGGAGAGAATGCAAAAATAATCAAATCTTGCTACAGAACCACAGAGCTTACTTGCTTGACTGATGGCTTGCAGATTAGAGATAGGTAGGTCCAAGATGGCTCAAGGGCACCAGAACAGCGTTTGTTGAGAGTCCAGAATTTGAAGCAAATGATGAAATTATGCTTCAAACATGAGGACATGAAGAACATGAGGAAAAGAAAAAAAGAAATAAAAAGACATTCTCTGAGGATTTTATTGCTTTTGTCAGCAATTCATAGAAGCTCAAAAATAGAGAATAGGCAGGAACAGGCAAGATTTTAAAGAGTTGTGAAGGGGAGGACATAAAGCTTAAATTTCATGTCATAGTAGATGAAAAATCAGTGGAGGGATTTAAAGGTGAAATGATATAGTTGAACTGATTATCAGAGAACACAGAATAAATGAAAAAAGCATTTTAATGAATTGGGATGGAGTTGTTATATTCAGTTATTGTCAATCTTTCCATTCTTTCTACCCGCGCTCACCTGAACTTGATTTAAACTGTTCTAACCCACATCATTCTATAGAAATATGCCTGGGTTGTTTGACCTGTTACTTGGTTTCTGACTACAACATCCAGTTTTGTAAGACTAGGATAATGTTGTGTCTCTCCCTCCCTAAGTCTCCCTGTGTGATAAATGTGTGAGATTGTAATAATGTTGATGTCTGATTCTGTACTTTGGGAGATCTACGAAAATGACTGTAGTAGAATATTTAAGTATTATTGAAATAGCATAATTGCTACTATTGAACATACAAATTGGAGACAATCAAATCATTTTGGAAAAATAAATGGTAACAGAGCAATGTAAACAAAACCTGTTAAAAATTTTAACTTAGATCATCTATTATTTCGAAGATTCATATGTGTAATTTTGTGAGTGTATGCCTATGTATTTATTTATGTGTTTTACTTTGGCAGCCTACTGAAGCTACAAAGTCTGCTTCCCATCCAATCACTGGAGAAATTCAGGTAAATATGTAATTATTGCTATGTGAATTGTTGCTGCTGGCCGTGCTATGTTTCCCTGTTGAATAAGTTTTCTGAAAAAAAAAAAAAAAAAGAAAAAATTATCCATTAAGTGACTTCTTGTTCAACTGCAACCCCTTGAAATGTCATTAAGTGAAATAACAGGAGGTGTAAGTCAGTACTAGATTTTCATGCTTTCTTTAATGTCAGCATATGAAATACAAACAGAAGAATGAAAAATGCAACTCTTCCTGAAAGGGCTAAAAATACAGTGAACTTCATTATAATCTTTAGCCATTTGGCACTTACTGTGCGTTACTTCTGAAATTCTGAGACTCTACATTTAAGCCAAGACTGTTGTGGGTTTATTGCAATGCAGTGTATTCCTTTCCATGCAATGCCAAATTTGTGATTATCTCTTATATTAATTTAGTTCACTCTATCTTTTTTTAACAGTGGAACTCTAAGCAGCAGAACAAAAGAAGCATAATTTTCTATAGCTTTGTCCTTCGCTTTCTTAGTTCATCCCTTTCTCTTTTACTGGTACTATAGCATCCTCCCACGGCTTGGGCTGTAGGTAGTCCAAGTCCATATAATTCTTACTTAGTGAGCTGGCTGTTGCAGAGCAGAATATCAAGAACTTGAATTTCATCTGCTTTCCCCTGAATGAAAGAGACCAATATGGTTGTGTGCTTCTTTTTTAACAATACCTGTGGAGTCTGAAAGAAGAATTCATTTGAATATCTGATATAACCATCTAGCTTCCCATTATATTCAGTGAAAAGAGAGAGAAACTGCTAAGATAGTTATTTCCACACAAAAGTACAGATCTAAACCTCACTTTTTGTCAAAGGATTTCTAAACAGGTTGAATCATTTAGAAAATAGTATTTAAAAAGAAGAATCTAACTGTATTTTAATGCCTTCTCTAGCTTCAAATCAGCTATGACAAACACCTTGGCAATCTTATTATCCACATCCTTCAGGCAAGAAACTTGGCTCCCAGAGACAACAACGGCTATTCTGACCCTTTTGTTAAAGTTTATCTTCTACCAGGAAGAGGGTAAGTGCAGGATAAATTTCAGCTTAAACTTCTTTTCTTTTAATTTGTGTTTGTTGCTTGTCACTAATAAACAGAATAGTTAAAGTTATAATGCAGATATAAGATCAGAAAAAATGGTGGCTTTTTAATGAGTTGTTGAAAAATAAGAACTAGATCCTAATCTCAGGATAAAGTACATATTTTGTTAGTTGCCTCAGAGGCAGCATGATCATATCTGTTCATTTATTTTTTTTTTAATCTTCCTATTTCAAAATTGTAATGCATGCAAAAATATGTATTGAAAGAATGACAGAGTTTTGCTGAAACATGCCAAATAAATGGACCTCAAAGTTCTTATTAGAAATCTGTCTTTGATTCATATTGAATTGCCTGGATTCTGGGTTTCATAACAAGTTGTCCTGTGACACTGTAATACAGGAAGCTACAAGTTAAGGTTAAAACAGAATTATTGCTTTAGCTCAGATAATCTGAATTTGGGGTAGATTTGCAAACATGCACAATCCCAGGAACTGAATTTGATTTAAGGTTACAGTGTAATATTAAAGGTCAGAAATATTGGACAGAAAGCATTCATTCCATGGGATTTTTTGTTGCTGTTGTTTTGTTTTTTTGTTTATGAGTGCTAAGAGCTAAGATGTGGTTTTAGTAATTCTGGTAATTTTGTATTTAGTGACTGTGCAAATCATTAATCATTTTTTCACAGACTGTTTTTTAAGCTCTGATGATAATTATACATAGCTGAGTAGCTTTCCATTAAAAATATACTTCCATATTAGTGATATTATAGCTTTTTTCTTGCTCTAAAGCTGCAGGATGTTGTATGTATGCGTAGCTGTACAAGTAGTTATAGCAATTCTGCTGACCTCAGTGATACAATAGATATCTCTGCAGTTAAGTTGATGGATCAGACCTTAGTTTGCAAAGACAAATTCCAACAAACTTTTCTGTTTGTGTAATCACACTCATTCTAAAAGGCTCTTAGACTTATCTATGTTTGTTAAAAAATGTATTTCTGAACTTATTTAAGGTAGTAGGAAAGTGAATGCTATGGTCATAGATCAGCATGTGCTTTAGAATAACGAAGATGAGAGCTTCTCAAAAGTGCAAAGTTTTTATGGGAAACTAGAAACTTAACTATTCATAAATAACTTTTTTTTTTTTTTCTGTAGTTCAGTCCCTATTAGGTTGCTTATTCTTTCTAATGCTTCTATTTCCTTTGATTTTTTTGATAGTAGGAACTATCCACTATTTACTTACTTTCTTTCATCTCTGTCTCTTCCCATTTCTTCTTATGCTGCTTCCTCTGTGTTCCTAACTCTATTTAATGCTGGGGTATGCAGACAAGTCATGGTTGTCCAAAATGCAAGGTAGAGTGTACTGTCTTTCAATTTTATTCTTTCATTTTTTGTATGCATGCAGGATGTTATGATAAGCCTGTGCATTGAACTATAAATTTCTCTTGAGTTTTGATGGCACATGATTACAGCATGATTTTGCTGCTCATCCTTTAGTAACTGCCATTTTGGGGACAGAAGGAAATGGAAACAGATAACTAGCGTTCCTTGATGCAATAATATTATAGGCTCCGGCTACAAAGACTAACGAAAGCTTCTTTTGAAGTCTGAAAGAAATTAGTTCAATAAGAGACATCTAAAATTGGTCCTCAGTCACTGAAAGTTGCAGAGTAGTTATCTATGAACTTGTCTCACAATTTTGAATGACGCCGAGAGAGACAAACACCCTTTGCAACTGAGCCAGAGTATTTTTCCCTCTAACTCTTCTATAGCGTCATGGCATTGAAATCAAGTATGAAATATAGATGAATTTAAGTTATTTGACTATATAAAAGGCCATTTAATGTAAAAAAAAAGAAAGTTACATTTTTAGGTACTGGAATTACTCATACTTTGTGCTGAATTGGAAACGTAAGACAAAATTATGTTCTCTAGAAATGCTAGTATCAACCCAGGCTAAGTACATGGTAATAGAATTTTAGGCCTATAATTCTACACTTTAAAAAAGAAGCCTTACCAAACAAGTCAACAGGTGGCTTTTTAATAGACAGATCTGCTCTAACAACAGCCTGTTTCATCGTTAATAAAATTATATAATGAATATGTTTAAATGCCACTTCTTGCATGTGGTCATTCTATACCTTTTTTCCATTGTACTTTCAGTTGTATTATGTGTCAATAAAATATAATTTGGGAAGTACAGAGAAATGATAAAGAGTAATGCAATTTCCATTTATTAACAGATGGCATAGTTTATGAATTTCCCGTGTGAATTATTTTGTAGTATGTATAGATTAGCTTTAATGAATGTGTTTTAATAAAGCATTATCAGTTGCAGTCTGGAGGAGTATGCATACCAGTAGGATAGACTTAATTACGCAAATCTTTCCCTTCAGACTTTTAAAGACCTGACCTGTCATACCGCTTAGTCTGGGTCTGGGCTGCCTTAGAGGTGACAGGGTCTCGTGCTTCCCTCTGCTCTAGAAACTTCACTGGAAATATTCCAGAATTACCATGTTAATGGCACATTTAACCTTTGTCTCTGCCAACTCTACAGCTCAGCACTTCATGAATCGCCTTCTCACATTTCTCCAGAAAGAATCAGAAACTTTGAAAAGGTGATGAAGTTGTAATATTGCAGAAGGAAATTGAGAACAGGAAGGCGAATGTCATGGTGTTTTCTTGGTTGAGTGCATTATAGGACCTTTCCTACTTTCTTCAAATAGAAGGTGTATTAGTTCTTTAAAACTAATAGGTAAGCTGACATTTAGACGGGCCCAAGCTATATACTGCTACAGTGGCTTCATTAAGGTAAACGGGTTACCCCAAGATAGGAGAAATCTAGGTAAATTAATCTTTCGGTAGGATTTGATTTGATTAGATGTTCATTTGAGGAATATTGTAAGGCCAAAGAGAGAGAGATGCTCCCAGCTCCACTTTCACTTGCCAGTGTTGTCTTGCTCCAAGTAGGTAGGTGGATTCTCAAGAAGACTTAGAGTGATGGGACTGCTTTTCTAGCTTCAGAGAGTGGGAGAAGAATGCAGTAGAAGGTTTAAAATATTTAAGTGCATTACTGAATAGCCATGAAAATCTAATTTCCAAAAGGATTCAGATTTTTAAATATTTATTTCAGCTTTACTTGCAAAAAGTAACATTGGATGAGTTTCTTTTTAATGTCTGTTTGATCCCCATAGATTCTCATCCATCCCTCTCTTGCTAATGTATAAGAAAAAAAAAAAAAACTTTCCAAAAAGATACCACTGTACATCTTGGCCAACAGAGCTGACTGGATTGTGGAGAGCTCCTCCTTTCCTCTCATAAGCAGAGGTGGACAGACATGATTTTGCAAATCTCATTTTTCAATAAATAAAAGACAGTAGTATAGCCGTTTTTTTCAAGAAAATAAATGTAACTGCACAGAATGACTATGAACATAAAGTGAAAAAAGTGAAAAAGTGACTACAAGCAGAAAGAGCTGCAAGTCTGTTTCATTAGACAATATCATTCAGCACTGACAGTCTGACCAAAGAAAAGAGAGAGAGGATTTATTTTCCTGTCATTGTGAGCAAAAATGTTTTATTGCTTTGAGCAGAGCTCATCTGTGTTGTACCTTTTTCTTTAGCTCTGATATGATATCATTGGAGATGATAGGAAGGAAAAAAATACATGCATATGAGTATTCATTTTTCATATAAAAATCAATATTTTAATTACATAAGTATGATTTGAATGATTGCTGAAAGTAAAAACATCCAAAATTGAAAAGAACTATATTGTAAGTAGAAAGTTAAGAGAAACAATAATACTTTTAGGCTGAATGAAAAAAATTCAGCCAACTCTAGGTTTCAACATGGAAATGTCAATAAAGTTTTTTATTCTTAGTGCTTGATGATATCTAGATACTTCATTTAGATGCTAAATTCTAGATGCCTTCTTGCTATGCTCACTTAAAAAAAAAAAAAAAGTTCAGAGTGGTCCCACAAGCAGAGCTGTTGCTCTCCTCCCACGATGTACCCCCACTATCATAATGTTGATATATATCAGAGAATCACAGGATGGTTGAAGTTGGAAGGGACCTCTGGAGATCATCCAGTCCAACCTCCCTGCTCAAGCAGGGTCACCTATAACATGGTGGACAGGGTTGCATCCATGTGGGCCTCGAATATCTCCAGAGAAGGAGACTCCACAACCTCTCTGGGCAACCTGTCCCAGTGCTCCGTCACTCTCACAGGGAAGAAATTCCCCCTCACGGTCAGGCGGAACTGCCTGTGCTTCAATTTCTGCCCATTGCCTCTTGTCCTGTCACACGGGACGACTGAAAAGAGTTTGTCCCTGTCCCCTTGACACCCTCCCTTCAGGTACTTGTACACATTGATCAGATCCCCCCTCAGCCTTCTCTTCCCCAGGCTGAACAGGCCCAGCTCTCACAGCCGTTCCTCATAGGGCAGGTGCTCCAGCCCTCTGATCATCCTCATAGCCCTACGCTGGACTCTCTCCAGTAGCTCCATGTCTCTCTTGTAGTGTGACATTTTATGCATTTCTTGATATACTAAGTTTATAAATCTGATACTATGTGCACTTCAGGACTGCATCTCTCATGTTATAGTTGTAGTGAATGGCTCAGTAATCCACTGAAGATGGTTCTTCTCTACAACATCTGCCTGTCACTCAGCTCAATTATTTAGTGAGCTTTAAGATACGTAATTGGTCCTCCTACCAGGTCTATTGCACCCACCTGCATCTATACATAATAGCTTGATTGTATAAACTTTCAAATCTTTCCATAAGGTAAGTATAATATCTCTTCTCTCCTTATAAACCAGCATTTTCAATAAATGCTGGCCAACTAGATAATGGAACAGAGCTATAAAAGCAAGTAATTACATTTAAAATAGTTCTGAAGATACCTTAGCAAGAATACAGTTGGGGACAGTGACATTTTGGCAAAAGAATGAACTAGATGGCATAACTCCCTACATATTTACTAAGTAGTTTCTGAAATATTGCATAAACTTCAGAAAATTAATTTAAATCTATTGAGTTGCATGGGCATTCTCCAATCAATACAACCATTTAAGTAATTTATAATGTGCTATGTAAAGTATAGAATTTCTGAAATATAGTGGGTTGTCATATAGTTGTCAATTTTGTAACATATTGACTACTGTACAAAGAAAGATAAAGGAAACAATCTCCAGGAACAGCCAAAATAATCTTTAACTGTGTTTTAATTCTTGTAGTAGTGCATTGAAGAGTGCGTTGTTACACAAGCAATACTGTTAGTTTTAGTGGGAGCACTTGAGGAGTGTTTAGTGGGTAAAGCCACCGTGTTCAATGCTGTAATTCTGTAGGTATTCAATATAAGGCAATCCCTAAAGAACTGGAAAAGAGAGAAAGACAAAAGGTAAAAGAAATCCACTACAGGTTAATATTCTGCTTTAAAAATCCTTATCAAAACAACTGAGAATGTTCCTTCCTCTTGAAAGAAACCCCAAACCTCATAGAGTGTACTAACAGAAGAAACCGTGCCCAGGAATAATCCTGGGAACTGGAATTCAGTTGTCAGTCCTGTTGAATAAAAATTCAACTAGCCCAGGCTAGCCATGGTTTTTTGCCCAGCTCAGCAACCATTCTCCCAAACAGTTCATAGTCCTGCTTGGGGAATTAACCAGCTGTCAGGTAGGGGCTCTGACGTGGCCACTGCTTTTTGGAGAATAGGGCCACTACAAATTCCGGAATAATTAGAAGGTAGCACAAGACCCAACTTTACGTCTTTAGCACAAGACTTTACGTCTTTCAGGCAGCTTTAATTCAGACCAGCACTACTCTGGTACCATACGCTATAGACCGTTAATGGTTGGGTTGAATGACTGAGACCCTGGAGCGCCTCTCCCGGTTTAGCTTCATGTGAAAAGAATCTCGTTCATTAGTGCTGAGGCTGTGCCACAGGGCAAACAGTTCAGCCTTTGCAGTTCAAAATCTGTCAGAAGTGAGCAAATCAGGAGAACAGCACGCTGCCAAATGTTCACGTAGAGGCACCATAGCAGAATTTAGTGGAATAGATACTGGTCTTTCTGTGCCATTTGGCCTTAGAGCTAAAGAATAGTCCTGAGCACATTTCATTTAGTAGTAGTTGTAACATTGAAGTCCTTTAATGTATGGAAAGTTTGAACAGTGTAAGGGTAGTTAACTTGCAGAGTGGCAAGAAAAAATTCTTTATATCTGCTGGGTTTTCAAAGTGTTAAAAGCTTTTCATGTTCTCCTACCCAACCCTTTCATGATCTCCATTAAAATTTATATTAAATTAAAGTTGGAATGGAAGCAAGTCTGACATCAAAGCTCACAGTGCTAGATAGATCCATATTCCATTAAAAGCTAGTGCATTGCTTTCCGTATATTCAGGAAATGCAAAGTATAATAGAATGCACTACCAGTTCTTTTTTTAAAAACAGATTACCAGGCAAACTTTTTATTCTTGAGTATTGACAGAAACAATCATGAGCTTGGTGCACTTTTCTGTTTCTTTCCAGTGCAGTTAGAAGCAGATCCAAACAGCAAGATCAATAAGAAATTAGTGCTTATATCATTAAGAGGATATTAGTTACCTTATGGCCATCATTAAACATTCTTGTGAGATGGGACTGCTATCATTAGAGATACTATAAATATAATGGATTCATGCCACTTCAATGTGCTAATAAGAGGATTGTCTTGGAAAAGAAATCAATGTAATATCACTTGCTTTTATAATCAGACACAACTCCTTCTGTGCAAAAACAAAGCATGTATGCATGTGCTGACTGGTGTTTTAGGTTGAAACAGCTGTGGACGGAGAAAGCCTACTGAAGAGTCGTAGGAAGATGTTCTAAAAGCCCGTATCAGGAAAGCACACTAAATGTAAAAAGACCCAAAGGCTGTTTTTGTCCTCGTGTAACTCTAAGTTGTTGCAGAATTGAGGAATTGAGTTCTTTCTTTTCTTATTTCCCCTTTTTCTTTTTCATTAGAGCTGAAAGAAACAAAAGATCACTTATGTAATGTTTCCTTCTTTTGTTCAAATTCAGTGCTGAGTACAAGCGGAGGACTAAATACGTGCAGAAGAGCTTGAATCCTGAGTGGAATCAGACGGTCATTTATAAAAATATCTCCGTGGAGCAGGTGAGTGACTGTTAGTACCACTCGGTGTGATTTGCTGCTTTATTTGTGTGGTCTGTAGTGTTCACTGTGGTAGGAGCAGCAGCACTGGCAATTCTGTGAACCCCTGAACTCTTGCCAAATTTAGGGAAAATTTGAAATTATGTCTTTGGCTTTAATAGAGTTCACTATATCAATACTCCTTTATTGTCCCCTTTGCTCGTAAAAATGGTAATTTATATGGATGGTGGGCAGTTTAGAAGGCTTCAAGTGTGAGCTTGCTTGACCAGCCCCATCCCTTTACACATGCAACAAATTCTTTACACACAGATACAGTAGGAAATGTTATTTGTAACATTTGCATTTGTAAATGTATTGTTATTTGTAAATGTAGAGGAGAATGTTATTATTTCTGCATGATCAATATTGTTGCATTGTTAGTAATTTTACAAGTGCCTTCAATATAAGCGACAGACAGTGAGTTCTTCTGAGACAGGGAAGTTGATCGCTACTAACTTTTTCTCCTCTTCTCTAACAGTGGTTCGCAGGAAGCATGTGACCCATCAATTTAATCACAGGCTTAGGCCCTAAGAGTCATGCTTTTGTCAGCACTCCTCAGACCTGTGGAGATAGTGCCAGGATCTTAACATTCTTAATTATCATAAGTACAGATGTGGCAACTCGAAAAATAGTATTAGAATACAGGGAGGGAATAAATTAAGACATAAGGAATTTCTAAAGCAAAGGCAGAAACACTCATTTTTGGTTCCAGAAGTCACACATATTTACTCAGAATACAAGTTCTACAATTACTTTGTTCAAAACCATGTATGAAATGTAGAGATACATTTTTCCATAAAGCAGTAATGTTTAGCTTGAAATATGAACCACTTGGAAAAAAAATTAGAAAAGATTTTATTTCTTTCTTATAGAAGACTTCAATCACATCTGGGAAAAAGGCCTATGAAAGTCTTCTCTGCCTATTTCCTTTCTAAAGAGACTTTTTAGTATTTGAAACAGCAAGATGACAGTCAGGCCTTTTGTTTAAATTGAGTACTGGATCTACATGCAGTTCCTAATCTTTCTGCCTGTCTTAATATTTTGTTTTTGATACTTTCAACTTCACTTTTCAAGGCCATCTAATCTTTCACTACTTCATAAAAGATCCTACAATGACCAGAATTTTGAATGACCAGATTTTCAATGTCTTTAATGTACTTCTTCAACATGACACTAAGACCTCAGTATTATCTTCCTCACATAAAATTTTAGTTATCCATTCTTTTTGTTCAGCAAGGGCAACGTAGATTAAGATGTCAGCTTTTGCAAAGAGCAAAACTCTTCTCGCAGAAGAACTTGTGTGGTTGCTCATCTCATTTACAGCCTTTTGTCTTTTCAGTCAGTACTTCAGATTAATCCAGAGGTATTCTGTTATGTGTAGTGGTTATCGTTAATAGAATTTCAGATGCTGGTTTCAGTTAGGAGGGATTCACATACTGTTTCCTATAAGCTGGCATAAAGCTCATTGACAATGAAAGCCTAAGAAATAAGACTGTGAGGTTTGTATGGCTGCAATATAAACCCTTAATCATCTAGGTTAAGTGAAAAGGTTTGTAAATCTTAACAATATTTCTGAACAACGTGGTCTGAACTTTCCATTTAAATTCTGCTATGATATTTCACACAGTTGTAAGTTGGAGTGCTTGGACATCAGACTTTCAATTGTTATTTGGTCATTTTAAATTAGATAATGATCTCTATGATAGATTTATATGTCAGGAAATCTCCTAATGTCTTTGATGTCAATCTTTTGACCATTGCTAGGTGAAATGTAGCCTTTAGGTTACATATTGAACTCTCTGACCTTTAGCTGTTAATTTGCAAATTCCCACATTTTCCTTTCCTCTGAGATTTTTTATACAGTGCTTATGTTTGTCAGTGTTCACGTTTTTTCCAAAAGTATCACATCCGTTAATATATTCTGTCTTCTTCTCAGACGGGGAAATATGCAGGGAACAGCATTCCCTTCCATACCTCTTCATGGTTTTTAGGTAGTGGTTAGATACCTATGTGTGATTCTTCTCCCATTCAATTCAGTGCCCTAGACAAAGTAAAATGCGTGGCTAAATCAGCAAATTATTCCACGCTGTAGAACTGTATATTCTACAATTTGAAAAACTATTGTTTGAACTTCTAACCATCATGAATACATATTTCAGAGTAGTTTAAAATTTGAAGAGAAATATAAGACAATAGTCATAATAGACTGAGAATAAAATTTCTGATCAACAAACAGGCAAAAATGCATCATACATGAAATTGTACAGAGTTTACAAGCCATTCTTTAACATAAACTCATGAATCTTTATAAACATTATTTCCTAAAAGAAGAATTTCCTTTCCATTCAAAGCATAGCTTACTTTCTGACAGCAAATAAGTATGATTAAATATTTCCTAATATAGTCCTTTCACTGTCTAGACATCGGCTGGTTGCACAATTTTTCATTTTCCTTTTCTGTTTCATAACCTAGCTGAAATTAAACTGAAAATAATTATGAGGAAGATCACTCTGAAATGAAACAGACTTTTTCAAAGTTGCAATGATTAGTTTTATAATGTAGCAAATTCTACTTTGACATTTGGAGCTAAAATAAATTAAACTGAATATTTAGTAATTTAATTTTTTTGTTAAATAATAAAGTGGAAATAATTACAGTTTGAGAGGAAGGCCTGGTACACACAGTATAAATACTGTATAATAATTGCTAACTCAGTCAACCATCTACTTTAAGTAGGAGATGATGCATTTGAATGGTTTTAGGAGAGAGAGTTAAAAGTTGTAAGTCCTTTTGCTAATTAGATCCCTGGTATAATGTATGACCTTGGTATAATACCTCAATGTTTACCTCAATTTCTTATTCATCAGAAACTGGATAAAATTATTTCTTCAAGTAACAGATATAAATCATTAAAATGTATAGCTAGAGCTTTTGCAAAATATTTTCAAGTCCTTAAATTTAAGGTAATATATTTTTAAAAAATAATATTTTCAAAAGCCCGTGAGTGATTTAGGAGCCTAAGTCTCATTCTCAAAAAATAATAAAAGTTTTCATAAGACGAAGGGAGGCATTGAAGCCTAAATGTTACTGAAGATCTTGAACAATAGAATGTAGGTTCCCAATTACCTATCAAAAGTTTTTTTTATCCTCTCATGTCCTGAAATATAGCAATATATAGCTAAGAACAATAAAGTGTTAAGTGTGAATATAAACACAAATAAATATATTGCATGATCTAATACAACACCTTTAATTTCTACTCATAAAATATATAAACTGAAATTTGCAACCTTCCTCTTTTGCAATATCTGTGAAGTAGTTATAGAATTTGCTTTAGGCATAGGAGAGAAGAAAAGTACATTAAGATATTGCCTTTGCTCTAGTCGTGGACTGTATACCATTTTTCAAGGAAAATTTACTAAATATTTCAAGCGATGCATTTCATAATTACAAATAAACCTGCATTATCAGTTACAATACACAACAGTCTTAAGACATTCAAATCCATAAATGGGCACTTCTGTCATGCGTGTTGTTGATTAGTGTTTTCTCTTCTTGAAGACTTATTCACAGTAGCAGGTTCCTTCATCTTCTTTAAATGAAGATCATCCACTGCAACCTAAGGCTAGCTGGAGTTCACGTGCAATAACATGACTTTGTTTTTCTCTCTGGCGTGTTCCTGCAATACAATACCTAAAATGAGGTATATCTTAGGAATGCTCTTTTCATAACATGGTTTGTGCTCCAATAAGTTTCACTGCTTTTCATAGTGTATGTCAGCTGGGCCAAACAGCTTTCCTTCTTCTAGGGGCACTTTCTAGTTGTCCATTTCAGAAAAATCATCTGGCGTAAATTAAATCTCTAATAGGGATCTGAACTTCTGGCTTCACAAGCTGAAACAGGATGATGTAAGGCAGAACCTTGCTTTGCTGTGGTAATCTAATAGCTACTTTTCAAGTCACTAGCCATCAAAGGCTCTTTGCCTTTAATAGTGGTACATATATACAGGTTTAGAAAAGCAATTTTCCTCCTATTTGAAACCCATTTCATGCATGCTGCCTAATAAAGCCCTTTTGATGTTTTTTCATTGTCATAATATTTTATTAAATCTTTACTAAACTAAGAGGCTTAAAATAGATATCCCGAAGAAATCTAATTGCTGCAATTTCTCAGCACAGTTTTATTATTATACTAATGAAAAAAAGCTAGCAAGGTAGCATTCCTTAAGCGTTAGCTTTAAAGTCGTATCTATTTTCCAGTTTCTGTCAAAAATCCTTCAAATCCTTATATTTTTTTTCTTCTTTCCTGGATCTATACATTCTTCTTACTGTCTTTGCGCTGTCATCACTTGCAAAAAGAAGATCATATCCTTCCAAAATGGCAAAGACTGAGACAACACATTTCTGAAAAGTATTTATGCTATTCCTCTCTTTTTTGAGGATGAAAGCACAAATAATATAACAAGAAACACTATCGTTCAGGAACCTAAAAGTAGCATGGACCAGTGACTGCCCAATTCATTTTTTAAGGTTATTTTTCACATTTGCTACTCACATTGCCTTGGAGTAGCAAAGAGAAGGAAAAGACCTTAACACACATTCTGTAAAGAATATTCAAAAGAGAATCTTTTCTGTGTTCATCTTTTTGTTTAATTTTTGTAGGGCATTTAAGAAAACTATATTAAATATTGCCTAAGTAGGCAGGATTAAATATATACATATATACATATATATATATATATATATATATAAATTAATAATTGAGAACTATTCTTTAATCTTTCTCTTTTTTAAAGTCTTAGCTTTCAAACCACATTGTTGACTTCTTAAAGACAGCTGCTAAAAATAATGCCATTGACATGTGGGTTTACCAGGATACGCTGATTTTAACATGATTTCTAAATAAACTGGCTTTGCATAGTTTGTGTTTTTCTAAAACTAGCTGGGAGCAGAAGCTATTCCTAATAAATAGTAATAATAAGGTGAAATTAACAGTTGAATGCAATTTAAAAAGTTTAAAAACTTTTTGAATCAATGTTCCGTTAAACAAAGCAGTCGTGGAAGTAAATAGCGATTGCCGGTTATCCTAGGAGTGCATGTTACAGGTACGTTAAATGGAAAGGCTCATTATTTGGATCAACAGTTGGATGCTTTGTTGCCCCTCTGTCCTAAGCAGCCAGCTCGCAGTGAAAGCCACAAGTGACAAGTTGCTTCTGTTGGGGGTGATGACCCTGACTGAAGTTTAGGATTTCTAGTCTGACTTCTTTTATCCAGCTATGCAGAGTCCTGTTTTCCTTTGTAATGCTTGGAAGCATCCAACAAACTTTTCACTTACAGCTCCTCAGCCTGACTTCAGACATCCCATATTCCCTTAACTTTTTCTTTCTCCTCTCTTTCGAGCCACATGAATTCATTACTGCCTCTCCAGCCACCAGCTGGACTTCTGCCCCTAGCACAGGACGTGGGTAATGAATCCTCTTGTCCTCTTGTCTTTTCTTTGCCATCAGTCTCCACAGACCCTTCAGATCACATTCGGATCAACCTTTTCTACAAGGTCAACTGCTTTGGTCAACAGCTCCCTCTATCTCAAGCTGTCTTGTCACATAAAAAGACTTGTTTCTGCCCTTATCCTCTAAAAAGAACAGTTTACACAACTATCATGTTTAACAAGGTCTGCAGATAATAGGTTTTGATGGCAGTCATTAATGCCTGACAGTACAACTTGTCCTGCACCTCTGCGCTGCTTGCAGAGTCCCAGTGACTGCACTGAGCTTGCAGGGATATTAAAGTCAGGCCTTCACAGGCGACATTATATAATGGGGTATTTAAATCAATATACAGGAAATTCATATTCAGATACAATTTAGGCAAATGTCTGAGTTCTGCATAAACAAAACAACCCATTAGACCTGATAAGAAAAGCTGCAACAAATATGAAAATGGAGCTTGGAAAAAAAAAAAAAAAAAAAAAAAAGTTTAACTGTTGTAGTGGACATGCAGACTGGCAAAAATCAGCTTACAGAAATTACTCAAACAGTGCCAAATACAAATCCATCTGTCTTGATACCAAATAATGGCCCCAAATTCTCCGTCTGAGATCAAGGCTAATGGAAGACAAAAGCTGCCTGGCTGTCACTATGAGGAAGGGTGCAAGGAACTATAAATATATCAAGTCTATATAGTGAGTTTTGAAGTTTATGGTGGCAATGAGGTTAATTATCTTTTGACTTAAATTGTAGCTGAAAAAGAAAACATTGGAAGTGACTGTCTGGGATTACGATAGATTCTCCTCGAATGACTTTCTTGGTGAAGTGAGTATTTGATTTTCTCCTCTCTCTGCCCTGACTAGTGAGAAAGCTGATTAACTATATGCTGGTTTTGGAAACTGTTTTCTTCCTAGGTATAACAGTAGTGAGAACATGTATTCTTTAAGTATTACCTTAAGTATATCAGTTTTAATACTGACTTAATAACAAATTGTCGTGATTTTCTTCATTCAGACAGGTAAGGTACTTGCCTTCTTCTCTCAATGAACTGTAGGTAAATTTATTTGGGACTCAACACAATATTATTTCAGTAAAAATCAAGATGATTTTCTGAGCATGGGACAGTAACAGACATAAGAGTGACTGCATGGGGAATCTTGTTGTGACTGATGAACTGTAGGTATGATAAGCTCTATTTTAATGTGATATGGCAGGCTGAGAAGATATCAGTCTTTGGAAATGATTAAAAGATGAAATTCTGCCACCAAGCCATATAATTTAGCATATGCATAAGTAACTTCAAGTGTTAGCTATTTGATCTTGCTGATGCGAGGTCACATTTTTAACTCTTGTGAAACAAATAACATTACAAAAGTATATTTGAAAACAAAATCTTGTAAGGCTTATTATGAATACCCTAATAAGTAATAATAAACAAGATCAATGATCATGAGAAGCAATGTACTTTCTCTTTAAAGAATGAATAAACATATGCACATATAATACAGAATTACCAGCAATAGCCATATCAAATAAATAATTAAAAATTTTATTACCAAGGAGGATTATAATTAGAAATGGATACCCAGAAAAATTGATTCCTCAAGTTATTGTTCATAGACAATAACTCAAAGTATCTCTGCTTATCCTGCCTTTAAATTTAGCAACGAGACACTCAGTTCAACCCCAGCTCCCTTTTGTGCAACTATAAAACTGGGCAATCAGCATCACTGTTTGAACTATTACTAAAATAAATATATAGGAAGCAGCTATGTGATTACTTATTTCCTGCATACTGCATCAGTATTCTTGCTGAGTTCATTGCATTTATCCAAATGTGAGGCTTTACTGAATGTTTACATCATTATTATTTATGACATTTAGAAAACGAATCCTCCCACAGCTGCTTTCTCAGTGAGAATAAAACTTTTGGCTTGAAATATTTTCAACCTCCAGTTCTATTTTATTTATTAAATCATTCAGATTTAAATAGGAAAACAGTCTTCCCTGGAGAAGCAAGGGAAAATACTATCCAGACTTACTTGCACAGTAACATCAAATAAGGAATATTCAAATCATGCCATGAGGAATTTGTCACAAAGATGTAAGCAGAGCTGCTAATGGGCATCAAAGACTCTAGTCGCATTGCCCTAGAAGACAAGCGGCCCATCATGGTTCACATCCAAACGCTCTTCTCCAGTGTAGATCCCCCAGTCTACACTCTCTACTGGGAACGCTGCTGTCTTCCACGTGATTCCCAAAGTCACAGCCAAAACCACACTAGGGATCATGATATAACTAAGTGATATCCTCTGGTTCTTTTCTATTTTTTAAACATACACTTAGCCAGAGAGCCTAAACCAGGTCACATACAGACCTATAAAGCTGTAAGAAAGACAGGAAGAAAGGAAAGGAAAGGAAAGGAAGAAAGACTTTCAACCTTCTAGACGAGATCAGTTGAGACTTCTTCTCATTTACACTTGAAGGCGCTTTGTTTTATTCAGTCCTGTAATTAGCTGATGAAGACATAGTTCCCTGAGGTATGCTCACTCTGTCTAATGTTTCTAAAGCTTTCCTACCTGACTTTAGTGTTAATTCCTCTCACCTTAAACAAAACACAAGGCTGTTTTTATCCTTTCCTTTGTTCAAGACTTTCTGATGACCCTTTAGCACTCTGCTGCTTTTTGGTTTTAGGGGATTTTTTTTAAGCAAATTTCCAGAACTTCTGTTAGCAATGAAGGTGACCTAGAGCCAGTTAGCCAGTTTTAGAAGTGTTTTTTGTTGTTGTTGGATTTTTTTTGTTTTTTCTTTTTTTTTGGTGGGGGGGACGGGTTGCTCATTTCATTGCTGCACTGCCATTATGTCCCTTTCTGCCTCCCTCTGCCCAGTGAATTTTTGATTCCTGAATGAGCTATTGAATTCTATTATTTTGGTAAAGTGCAAAGGTGTAAATTGCAAATCCCTAGTCTGTTCTTTTTGTTACAAATTCTGTAGATATGGAGTTTGCAAAGAATCAACAAGCACCAATCTTACATTGTACAAGACCTCATTGCTAACAAATATCAAATTATTAGCCCCTTTCTAACAGTGACATAAAGCAGAAAATAACAATACCTCATTCTTCTGATTAGATATGCCTATATAAACTAATGCAGCATGACTAGAGCTCTTTACTCGCTCACACCCAAGCTAGTGCTTACAAACTACCCCTTAAAATATCTAGCCATCTTGGTGTGGAGCTGTGTCTATAGCTAATAGACCCTACTGAGATCCTGTGAGAAGGCTTATTAGTTAGACACAACAACAAGCTAATGAATGTGGTTTTTGGACCACAGCCATCTTACATCAGGCTAGGTCAGAGCACAGGTAGAGAATCTTGTCTGTCAGCACACATCCTAAGATTTTTAATCCCTTGCATTCGGTTGCAACTTTTGATAACATAACTCGAGACTCTTCTGCTATTAAATAGATCGGATTCAGGCCGCATATTGTATTTTGAATCATTTACAGGTATTGATTGAGTTATCCAGCATCTCTCAGCTTGACAGCACTCCTCGGTGGTACCCTCTGAAGGAGCAGAGTGAAAACATTGATCATGGGAAAACTCACTCTGGACAGAGTAGCCAGCAATCTCCAAAACCATCAGTCATCAAGAGCAGAAGTCACGGAATCTTCCCCGATCCCTCCAAGGGTAGGAATGGCTCAGTGCATTAGATACAAAAAGTTTTCCCTTTTGGGAAAAAACTTTTTTTTTTTTTTGGATGGAAAAACTTTGATATTCTTAAATTCTAATAGAAAATTAAAGTTACTGTTATGAAGTTTGTATACACTTTCATTAAAAACTTATTTCTGCCATGAATTCAGTGGAGGCTTGTGCCAAGGCTTAATTTGGCCTGATCTGTACCAGCCAGCTTACTGAGCATTTGTGACTTTTAAAATAGCATCTTGTAAGATCTATATGTGCTTTGCACATCTGCTGTAGATTCTATGCCCTTTTCATTTTCCTGATAGTCTTGACCAAATTCAATATATACTTGGCTTTCTTTTTTCATACTCCTTAAATAGTCTATGGGCATTTTACCTTCTGGAAATATCACATTAATATTTTACAGAATAACAATTGTACTTTAATAACACACAGGTATTTCCAGTCAATGATATTTGGCAGCAGCATATCTCAATTGCATTGAAAAATCTGTGGAATTTGTGTACTGGAATTATACCAGCATTTGCAGAAGGAGAATTGATCTCAGTGTTTCCTGCTCCAACATTTTTTTTTTAATTGAGTACATAGTGGCCAATAGCTCATCTCAGATACAGTATATGTAATATCCATGTAACAGCCATCCCAAATAGAATCCAAATGAGAGCATCAGAGTGATAAGATTCTGGTCCATCTCTTCTATATTTCTCTGTGTGATAAATTTTCTCTTTAAAAGTTTTGCTAACTTTTAAAACACGATGTATTTATAAGATCAATATCTAAATCAGAGATTATTAGTTAGTATAAAAGCTATTATTGTAAGTAGACTATAGTTTTGACCAGAGCATTCAGCAGTATAGAGGATAAGATTGCTCATCTCACCTAAATATTCAATACTGGCTTAAGCGATGCCGTTTATTCTCTCTGTACTAGATAAGTAGAAGAAAACAGGAAATGATTTAGGCTGTAAGCTCCACCACTGTTTCACCAGTATGAACCAGTGCAGGAGGCATAATTCACAGCTGATAAAAACCAAGTTGTAAATGAATTGTTCCTTGGGCCAGAGAAGAGTGAGGAAGTAGCGAAAGGGGCTTTGTAGGAGTTTCCTAATGATAACATAGCCTGGCACTCTGAGTGGAGTTGTGCAGCTCTATCACTCTTTCTTGTTCTGGAATGCAGCTAGAGAAAGACAATGAGTTTGTTTGTTTTTAATAAATGCAACGGTTGTGCTTCTCCATTTCCCTGATAGACATGCAGGTGCCCACCATAGAGAAATCTCACAGCAGTCCAGGGAGCTCCAAATCTTCCTCTGAAGGACATCTACGCTCTCATGGGCCATCTCGCAGCCAAAGCAAAACCAGCGTCACTCAAACCCACCTTGAAGACGCTGGGGCAGCCATCGCCGCTGCGGAAGCAGCTGTCCAACAGCTTCGCCTTCAACCAAGTAAAAGACGCAAATAAATTCCTCAGCATGGCAGCTTAATGTTCATCTGTTGCCTTTTTCCCTGCTGTCCTTCCCTTTTTGGCTATTTCTTTTTTCTGTTATTGGCACACTGTGCTCATTCCTTTCAATGTCTTTCTTTGTGTGCCTGTGTGTGATTACATATAATTACAGTATACTCTTGTATTTAGAAGTATTTTATTTATTTATTTATTTTAATTTATAAAGACTGCAGTGAAACTGGCTGTTTCTCCATCACTCCTGTCACTCATAGTCCATGATGTTCCATAGCTGTGCATGACCCACAGAAAATTCCATTGTGTGGTTGTGTTTTGGTGTCACTAAATAACTATCAATGAGAAGAGCAAAACTTTCAGAGATGCGGCTGCCAGCTTTGAAAGTTGCACACAACAAAAACTGAGCACATCAGAAACAATATATTAATATAAGTAGTAATCAGGAAGGACAGTGCCATATAAACAAAGGACGATTTAAAATTTTTTTAAAAAGTTATTTAACTGCATGATTGAGATTTCTATTTTTGAAACATGCGTACTTGTAAATATCTAATTTTTTTTTGGAAAGACAATGTAAGGCAACCTTCTCTCTTCTTAATCTCTCGGACAAGATTTTATCAGGGAGGAGTACATCAGCAACACACAAAGCAGTTAAGCAAGTTTAGCACTAGTAGATTTTGACATAGTTAACAACTTGTTCTCCTTTTGCTTTGACTTTGCTAAGTCAGTTGTCATAGTCAGTTCAATTTTCATAGCAACTTCTATGCCATAGATTGATTAAGGGTCAGGATAAGTTTCATCTGACATCTTTAAATAAATTGATAAATTAGCTTTTCTAATCGAAAGCATGACATTCTAGAGTACAACTCAGACCTGCATTTTATTGTCAGTTGAGGATTTAGTTGCTATCAAATTAAAGCTTTCCAAGTGTGGATTCATCATGTTTGTCTTCAAGGTCTGTTGGTGCCATAAACTTACCATGGTATAATGCAAAAAATAGAGGGAAAAGTTATTTCCCTTGTGCTCACCATCATTAATAAAGAAACAGCCAGTTTTAATACTCTTTAATGCTGTGCATGTGGTGTCTCTGTGGTGTTTGAAAACACTACTTGTTTAAATACAGAGAAAAAAAAGCACTTCTGTTTGCATGAATAACATTTAAGCTGGTTCCATCTGAGGATACATACTCTGGGTTTCCATTTCACCCACACTGCCACAGCAGCACATAAAAGCGGTCAGTCTAATCATGCCAGGAAGCAGCACAGACACAGCATAGCAGGAGTCCTCCCCATTCAAAGAACTCAGTCTGACAATCTGCCTCCACCAGCCAATGACAACAAAGACCAAAGCCAACTAGCCCTCAGGAAAGTGATGTCTGATGGACCAGTCAAGCCTGAAGGAGGTGAGCAGAAAGACATGGTTAAGAAACCAACCACATCCCAGATCCTTCTTGCTATGTCTACTAACTCATTGCAGTATTTAATTATTTGTTTCCCCCACCATTAACTGCTGTAAATGTTAACATGAATCAAGAACTCTGCTTGATCTTTTCACATCAGCTCATAAATTCATAACAAAAAGCTGTGCTAAGCAACATTGCCAAACAGCAAACTTGTGCACTTCCATTCCACTGGAGGACTCGGACTTCTTCTGTTGAAAAATGGTATAACTTTGTTCATGTTGCCTAATAAAGAAGCATGCATCTGACTTGGTCTGCTTAAGGATGATTAAACATATCTTGTACTGTGACAAAAACCTAGCTGCACATTTTTATTTCTGGAATTTTAATTAGGACATTAATTTGTTTTTCTTCTCTCAATATTGTTGTTATATCAAAAGCCATCAGCATAGATATTTTGTTGAAACCACCAGTGGAAAGGAAAGGAGTTTTGATCCATGTATATCTCAATATCTTGATAATTTTTCTATCAGTATCTTCAAAAATTATTGTTCTGCCTGTAGGCACCTGTACATTAAACCTGAATGCCAGATATCATCAGCTTATCCTTGCATCACAAATAAAGAGCCAGAATCTCAACTGATTCAAATTAGCACTGTTCCTTTGACTTCTGGAGCATTTTGTTAATTCTCAAAGAATTTGAGGAAAAAGCCCAATAAAGTTGCAGACTGGACTACCAGATTCTCTCATATGCTGTAATCTCTTGCCAAACTCTCATGATTCTTTGCAAGTTTTTCTGTCAACACTATCGCACACCATGGGCAATACAGTCTAGTTGAGGAGGTTGTAGGAGACAGAAAGGGCGTTAAGCTTCAAAACTATATCTCCTTAATGATAACGAGTCATTACAGAGAAATAACGTAGTGTTGAAACGGCTGCTGAAAAGAGGCCAATTTAACAAACAAGTTTAAATGTTCTATTTTGAAGTAACGGTTGTTTCTTATTTGAAAGCTTTAAGAAGTTACTCTTCTGTAGATATATATATACACCTACACACATGCATGTTTGCACACACCAACACACAGATGCACTCACATACTGTTCTATTCCCCAGCTTGATTTCAGATCCTCAGGTCAGGCAGAGGCCAGAGGATGTGGCTGAATTCAAGTTCAGTAGTCTTGGCTGAAAGGTCCATCCTGTTCCTGTGATGTATACCATAAAAATGTAAATTACTCATATGACCTTTGAAGGTGTCATGTATATACAGATTTATCATAAAGACTTTAGTCATGCATTGTCTTTTGCTGTGGATAAACAATGCCAAAATCATTTGCTTGTGATACAAGGTTGAAGAAGGAAATAGCCAGGACACAACTTAGCTGCAAGTACCACTGTCACTGAGCTGTTACACTAGCTGCTTTACACTTAAAATTGCAAAAGGATATGTATCAATATGCATTTGGCTTATAGCAATGATGTGAGCATCTGTACAGCATCCTGGCATTAAGAGCCACATGAATGTCATTAACGTATCAGTGGAGCTGGAGTTAACATGAGGAGACCTGATATTTTTTATCTTTTTACATATGACATATATAAGCAATGCATAATGACCTACACAAAGTTTTCAAGTTTGGTTTCAGATCTCCAGCAATTAATTTTGGGTATAGTAAGAAGAATCCAAAGTAGTTAGTCCTAATTTATTCATATGAAGTGGGTTAATAATTACTTTTTTTGAAGTTTGCAAATCTCATATGCAATTCAGCGGGAGCAAATACAAGAAAAATTAATTGAAGTTTTCTTGAGTATTTAAGTTACACTAAGAGAGATTATGACCTTGCATAGAAAAAGTGCCAAAGATATTCAAACAAACATTTGATTTACAGAGTTCAAGGGAAGAGGAGATGAAGTTAAAAGAGGTTTTCTGTCCAATTCAAAAATTTTAAAATTTGAGACTGTTCTGAACATTGAGTATTAGGGCATCAGTTTGCAAGTCCATTGCTGCATGGATGCTGCACTGCTGTCTTTACCACCCATCAAAGTCTGTTTAACAGGTTCCTCTTCCTGGTGCCAACAAATGAATTGGTTTCATGGAATAGAGCAATGATCTTAGCACGTTATTAAGGTCTGATTTTGCAGTTTTCATCAATGCATCTCAAATTCCTTTATTAAGGAAGCCTTTATAAATATTCTACAACCTAATTATTAAACCCCCAGCCACAAGATGATAATAAAACAGTAATTCCAGGAGGACTTTGTGAAAAAAATGAATCATTGCTTATTACACATATAAAATTAAGCACATTTCTTTCAGGTACTATTCATTATTCAGGTATTATTTATGCCATACATAAAGGTATGAATTAGCCTTTATCCATCAGATGAGTCAGCTTCCTTAGACAGACTAAATCAATGTTTCCTTTAAATTAATATTTTATCACAGAGAAGGATCTTTCCCATCATTTCTTGATAGGTTGCTTGTGTTTTAAATATGATAAATGATTTTAGAATTCCAATGCTATTAGAAGTTACAGATATTCTGATGATATTTACCAGTTTTCTGGATGTGAGCATATAAACAAAGTATGTAGATGTATCTGCAATATAGTTATTTATCGAATTGGCCTTCTCAAAAACAGTGTATAACATCAAAAGGATAAGCCACATATTTCATTTTAATAATTTCCAATAAAGCAAATAAGAAAGCTAAGAAAAGGCAACATTTCCTGTCAGTGTCAGAGCATAAAGTGAAAAGGTGCACAAGCCTCACTACAATGGAGAATTTTAGCTCCACTGAAATTAGAGGCTCAGAACACACACAAAATATTCACCATATATTTAGCCTGAATCTACAAAATTGGCTATTTTTTTTAAGTATATAATTTTATAGGGAATTCTAGTCTCTTCACAGGTATTCTATGTACTTTCTTTGTGGTTAAAATCCAATGAGGTTGTCTTTATTTGTGGAGGAAAAGATGCCAATTTTGCCCCAAAAGGCACAAGGTGTAATACATTAAAATATTGACTGGTCAGCAATAAAATCCCTCTATGATCAAAAGAGAGAATTTCTAGAAAACTGCTTTATTTCTTCCTAGGATCCTTGTATCACAGTAAATTCACATTTAAATAGCTGAGCAGATGATTTTAAGCCTGAACCTCGTGGTAGTCATACACGTTCTTCTATCCTTTCAAACAAACACTCATAAGAGAGAAGTTGAGTAGATACCCTATTGCTGGAACATCCATGTGATGATAGAATCCACAGGAGACCTGAGCTTTTAACTGCCTCGTATATATGCTTCCTCTTTTATCTGGCACAAAAAACCACTGCCAAGACAAAAGCACTGCTATTCACCAGTCCTGAATTAGTCAGCAAATGTTCAAGATCTGGTAAAAAATACCAACTGTTTCAGGTGAAAGACCAACAATAACAGTTGGTATGAGAAAGATATGGTGGGGAGTGGGGACAGGGACCCACTTAGTGTACTACAAACAATATATTGCTACAACAATTTCTATCCATTTTTCCCTATGTTTTACCCAGTAGTTTGTTCTCATAATATGACAAGCTTTTTGCAGCCCAAAACCTCCAGCAATTTAAAAATCTCAGCATTGTCCAAAAACCTCCAATACGAACTAGTGCCTGTACCTACAACCTACTGAACTCTCTCATTTTCTATACAACATTCCATCTTTTACACTACAAGTTTTACATTGTGACCCAAAAGCTTTTCTGTGATATCCTAAGAGGATATTACTTTCCAAATAGTTATATGTTTCAAAATGATTTTACTGGTCAGAGAGAGGCATACTATCAAAACTAAGGCTGGAAGCTTCCCACAAAAACAGATAGACTGTGCATCAACATTTCCATAACTGTACCCAAGATACCGGCTTGAGGTACCACTGTTCAATTTCTAGCCATTTAATTGTAAGAAATTAAGTTCACAGGTATTTTCTTCATCACTAACTTCTATTTGCTAGCCTTAGCAACAGTGTAAAAAATTAATTTCTAGGTTGTACTAATCTTTTGGATCAGATTTGATTGCACCGGAATTATAAATAGCTGCTTATTTAGACTCTCTTTAGGTACATATCCATTTTCACCCTCATTTTCCATTTTCACCCTTTTAATAGGCAAAGCCATGTTCTAATTTCCTAAGATAACTTAGGGTGTTTCTTTTGTGCTGTACTTTATTCACTGCCCGATAAAACTGTTTTATGCCTAGTTTCACTAGGCTCTTAATTTCCAAATAAATTAAATGTGCTTTTGTGTTACTGGAAATAACCAATTTTCATAAATGGTTATCAAAACAAGAACAGTTTGTCCCTACTCTCTGCAGACAGCATAGTCTGAGGCTGCCTTTTGAGTCTCTTGTTTCAGCCTAAAACCCAGCACATTTTGCTTCTACTATTTACTCTTCCACCATTTTAAGCTGACATATAATTCCAGGAAATTGCTCAGATTCTTCACTTGATAAATCCTATTTAAAAAGTTGATTAAATGGTAGCCTAAGCCTATGAAGCACAAAGAAAAAAATTATATCATCAGAATTGCTTTGCTGGGTGAAGGAATACAATCACCATGTTTTTAGATATGTGCAATTCTGTTACCATTACTCACTTTATATGATAAATTGCTCTGTGAAGAGTTGTGCTGAAATTTCACAAAATATCACAATATGATTGAAGCAATATCTAATATACAAATGTGGCTGAAATGGGACTGTTCGATAGGAGGAAGAGTGAGGAAAGGAGACTATTAGAACTAACTTGCAACATATCCCTTTGATCACTGATTTTTATGCATCTCCACTCTGTTCACAGAGATGCAAATAGCAGTCCCAGTTAGCAAATTTTACTCTGCAGAGCTCTACAGAGCAAACCATAGCAACACTGGCTTTTAGTGCTAGCAAATCCTTCTTAAAATTAGGTGAACTGGTGTTTGGGGCTAGTGGACACAAGCCAGCTAGAAGACCTTCTGCATGAGGATTCAGAATGACTGCACGCTGCCCTGTCTATGAGTCAGTAGAAAACCTAGAGCAGATCAGAGATGGCACTTGTTCCTGTGGTTGTTTTCTCACATGGCTTACACTGAGGAGATTCAGCCCATTTTGTTCCCTGAGGTTTGTCACAAGACTGCCAGTAAGAGCAATTTTTCAAGCAATTTGAGGCAAAGTCTCCAAGGTTAATCCCGAATACACACCCAAATATTTTTCCCCTATTCTTGTTTGGATTATAAATAGGGTTATCTTTCCCAGTGTGCTTGGACATTTATGTTTCTGGTCCTAGACAGACACCCCAAGAGGGGAACAATCATTTGAAAGGAGGAGAATGCATCATCTACAGTCTAGTCCCCAGGAGAAAGTTTTGTGTGAATCTGATCTTTTTATCCACATGATGCACAGCACTGCACAGTCCAGTTTTTAATTTGAAATCCTTCTTTAAAAAAAGATACCCATTCATGTAGAAAAATGGCTGGAGCAGCTGACAGCACTGGATTGTTTCCACTTTGCTACTGACTGATTTGACAGTTCAAAGCTATAGGTTTTCTGTGAATTATCTCCCTTAGGTTAAAGAAAGAAATTCTCTGTTGTAAGAACTGCCTTTTCTGAAAGATTAAGTGAAGTCATCAGTTTTCCATTCTTTCCTTTCTTATTAGCTTCAATAGGACATTTTTGTTATGCTGAGGCATGACACATACATTTTACTTAGTTATAAAATTTGATTTCTAACTGGCTCCATAAGCAAAAGTTAGAAAAAAAATGTAGATATATAAAAGGGGAAAAGAGGCAAGGTTCGAATTTCTGGAATCAGCAATTCTTTTCCAAGAAGGCATGAGAGTAAGCTCCTGAAGATCTTTCTGTTAAATGAATTTTTTTTTCCTCATAAACAATAGTGAATACAAAGGACATTTGTCTAACTATTATCATTTTCTCATTGAAAAATGCTGACCCTATGCCGGAGATAGTGTTATGATTCACTTTCTTAAAATCTACAAGTAGGCAACCAAGAAAACTTCCTGCTTGTTTATGTACTATTTTCTGAAATGGTTGAACTGAAACTTCTGTTTATGCCAACCCATATGAAAGATAGTAAAACAGTATCACTCAGTGGTAGCATTAACATTGCTAGCTACTAAATATGACATCTCTATCCAACAACATATCTTCAGAGTAGGTAAAGGATATGGCACCAGGATAAGATAGGACTAGTAAACAAAAATGAAAACAAGGGAGAACAATAGCAGAAATTCTGTACACTAGTTCAGAGGAAAAAATCCATATTAGAGCTTTTAATTGTCATTTCCTATTTCTATTCTTTACAGCCAGATGGTTTGAGGTTACAGTCTTTACCAAGCAACGATAAATTTTGGAAAGAGCTCCTGGACAAAAGACTGGAAAGGAGGTCTCTTCTTTCCCAGTAAGAGGCCAAATGATGATACTGCATAATGATCTGGTTATACTTTTCCTCTTCTATCTGCTGATACCTGAAGAGTATTTTTTCTTCTCAAAAATAGAATTTCAGCATGATATGTAATTTTCAGAAAGACCTGAAAGATCTTTCTGATCTTGAAAATGAGAAGTTATAGTAAAGCTTTCTTCTTCCCATCCCCACGGGCCAGGAAACATTTAGAAATACCAAAAGAGCAGTGAAACTTAGCTCTTCCTTACACTGGCTGTCTAATATTTCAACAACACCAGTTGCCTTTCCCACAACTCTCCTTGAGACAACATTATACATTTAGGCAAAGCAAGGCGACATTTTACACTATCAAGCAACCCTGGGATGTCAGAAGAGAATATTTAATCTGTGGACCAGAGAAAACTGTTTAACAAGTCACTGCCAAACTATTGAACTCTCTAGAGAGCAAGTTACCTCTCACCTGAACTTTGATGTCAAAATCTGAGAACTTAGACATTTCCTGGCATAGACAGGTGTAAGTAGGAGCCCTGTAACTTGGAAGTGCAGTTTTCCTCCCGAGGCCTGCCCTAATCTCGCTTTCGTTTCTCGTCCTTTTTGCGGACGGGAGCCCAATGGCCCAGCAGGGCGACAGCTCTTCTGACGCTTAGAAGGCTCCGGCTGCTGAGACTAGAGGAGCAGCAGACTGAGTTTACTCAGCCCTTCTAGTTAGAGTTCATAGGAAAGTTTTTATATTTGGTCAGAGAGAAAGGGCAAGACTAGAAGTAAATCTATGAATAATTCTCTTGCACATGAGAGAAGGGATCAGGCTCTAACTTAATAGAGTACAAATCTAACTAACCCTGGTTATTCCGTCTCACATGAAATATTGCCTGACTACAGGCATCCTCACGTTTTCAGAACTTGGAAGTTTGCTTCAAATTTAGAGGTCTAGATTTATCTGTAAAATTATACATGTGTAGAAAGTGTGGTGTCTCACAAGTTATGAAGGAGTTTCTCTGCATCCAGATCTGAATTTGTCACAAAAACGGCTGTGAATGTATTTGTGGATTTTATCTCTTGTCCCAAAACTGACAGCTGTTGCTCATTACTTTTGCAGAGTAGACAGGGAAAAAAATAGAATGTTGAATTTTAGGATTTTCAAAATCCAGTCGTGAATCTAAACTTTGTCTAATCATATCCATTTACCAAGAGATCTGATGGGAAAGGAACCAATATAGAAAAAGATTTAAATTAAGATAAACACTAGAGAGTCTAAAAATACATTATATTGAATGTATCATCAGGATATAGCTATTTCTAAAGAAAATTATATTTTGATTATAAATAAATGTAAAGCAACTTCTAAGTCATTTATAAAGACTGAATTCTTATTTAAACTTATTTAGCACATTAAAAAAAATTCTAAATTCTTTCTACTTTTATTCACCAATTTAACAATCTAAGAAATAACTTCAGACACTAGCTTCTACAGCAGTCTTTAAATATGATGGGGATGTATGCTATACTAAGCAAGCTTGTGCATAAGGGAAGGAGTAGAAAACACTTCTTTGCACTAACACTGTATTTCGTTTGCTTCCATATGTTTTACAGATGTGTGACCACCCAGTTGTCCTCACCTGTGAGGTAGTTGTCATGATATGGCCAAAACAGACAGACAGACACACAAATGAAAATCACTGGAAGTCACATAGGTCATTCAAACACTATGATAATTGAGGTTACGGATGAGTTTGGTACAGGCATGATATTGTCCACACACAGGCTGGGAAGCTGATATAATGCACTACAATGGAGAGCTAGACTTTTGTTTTCTGAAATCTCTCCCTTACCCAACATTACCTACAAGTAGTTTTCCAACATATCATCCTACTCATAGGAATCGACAAGATACCACAAACTGAAAGTGACAGAGAAACCCAGGACAGAGTTCACCTATGTCTGAGCAGGGCGCGGTACAGTGCTCTGTCTGTGCTGGCAAAATATGATGTCTCTTGCTCTCCAAATGAGAGACTGGAGGTACTTGTTAACTAATCTGTGATTTTGCAGTTTATTAATTTATATTAACATCTGTGAAGGTATCCTATGAACAACATACAAAGTCATGAAATAGACTAAGGAACATTTTTATCTTAAAATAATTTAAGTGGACAGATTTTTTCTGTGGCAGTAGGCATTACAGATGTGGGTAAGAGAGTTTAAAAAAGAGACTTATGTGACAGCTCAGTTTAGCAGTGAAGAATCACTTTACAGAATAAAAGTTCTATATTAACTGACAGTTCAGCCGAAGGATTGATGATATATAGCTTGCTTCATTCCCTTCTTCCAGCATCAATTATTAATCTGGTTTCACATTACATTTGAGGAGTCACACTCAGCTTCCTGCTCCACAAGTCTGCAACAGCCTTCACCAAAAATAATATTCCTCCAGTCACACATAAATAATATAAGTACCAACTTTAGGCAAGATACTTTTGGGGTTCTGGCTCTTATTCAAAGTTATTTTCATTTAGATAGTAATTCATTTCTTTTTTAATAAAGAATCTCTTCTAACTGCCTGCTTTAGGGTTTCAAGGTTCACCAAAATAACAGAGAACTTCACTAAGGCTTCACAGAATATCTTTGCAAACAAATATTTTTAATCTTCAGTATATATGGTCAGTCAAGTGAAACAGGTAAAACACAACAATAGTAGAAGTAGCAGATGTAATAGGTGACATTTACAAAATAAAAAAAATCATAAATTCTCTATTAATGTTTCCCAAACAATTATGTTTTTCAATATGAGAAGAGCTGCTCTAACTGTCTTGTATTAATTATGTGTAAATTCACTGCATCCTTTCTGTGTGTATTTCTCAACTTGCTAAATGCTGAATATTGGAAAATTTGTTAAATTAGCTCAACAAAGTCCAAACACAAAACAAAGCATTTGAAGTAAAAATAACATACACTGGTGTACATTTTCTACACTGAGTATTCTTAAGCATTTACATGTGAATAAAAATCCATGCATTCAAATTCTTGGTATACACTAAAATAGAGCCAGGCATGAGCAGTTGAGAAATATAATGTAGCAGCAGTTTTGTGTCTGAAGAGAGGTGAATATCTTCATAAAATTTCTGTGACTATAGCTGACATACATATGACATTTCCTTTCAGCTTCCTCTCCTCTTCAAAGGTCAAACACAATGCATGTTTCATGAAGAAATGAGGAAAATATTTCATGAGGAAATACCACTGGGACCCTCTCTTTCCCTCCACTCCTTTTTTTCTTTTGTTAAAAAAAAAAAAAAAAAAAAAAAAAAAAAAAGATTACCCAGCAAAATGTTTCAGATGAATAGCTGATTTTCTGCAGCTTTAATCAGAAAAGTAATGTTAATCAACTAACCCATATTCTCCATAACTTCCCTGGCACTTAATTTGAACTATTAATATGATTATAAAAAAAATAGCAATACTCTTTTGTTTAGAACACCTTGTTCTAAGCGAAAATAAACATCTACAAGAGATGATACCACAATACTGGAGAGTAAAGTAACAAGTGAAAACCTGTGCAGCATGTAATTTTGTTGAATTGCGTTTTTTTTCTTGACACGGATGGCATTCATGTTTTACAACCTCTTTTGGTAACCCACTGTTCCTGCCCTGTACAGCAAGGTCTACTAATCACCGACCTGCAGAAAGCTCTGTCTCCACTGGCTCGTCAGCCAGTAGTTTTGGCAGTGGATACAGCATGGATAGCGAAGGCGGCAGCAGTACCACAGGAGAGAATAATCTATTTCCCATCCCAAGAATGTAAGGCTTTTCCTTTAATATACTGTATTCTACATGCACTGACAATGCTGTGTATAGCACTTTTACCTGCCAGTCATTTTCTCACGTAGTTTCCTCTGCAGACTTGAGTTATATGGTAGCCTAGCATCCAAGTGGGGAGAAATTCTCAGAACTCATACTTGTCACATGCTTTTTGCACACTGAAATATTGATAACCAACAAAACCCATTCTTCAACCTCGTGAATTTTTTGGTGTCAAACAGCAGAGAAGATGAAACTTTCTTAAAACTTTGGTGCAAGTATGTAGAGGTGGACTTGCATTACTTGACTTTAAAAGTAAATTTTCCCAAGCTTGAAAACATTCAGCTTGAATTTTCAGATTGATCTCCTTACAGAAATAAATGTTAACATCAGAACTTAAATTCAGAGATCAGATCTGACCCAACTTTCTCCAAGTTTCAAATAGTTTAAGTAGAATTTTTCAGAAAGACTCCATTGGCAATTTTGTTAAAGATTTGGGTCTGGAGTCCTTGTAGGAATTACCAAGCTATTATCAGTGCAATGGTTCTATAATTCATCTATACTCATCTATAAAATGATTCAACTTTCAGCCAGTTTCCTGGGATAGCTACACCACAGAGAAAAGTGATACTAGGATTTTTTTCTCTTCATTTTGTCAGCATGTGCCTTACTTTTGCTATTTCCTTCATAGGAAAAAGTAATTCCACTCAATCAGTTGACTTCTTCTAGCCTGAAATTTTTATATATTGACTATTCTCAAAATATATAGGTCCGTGAAAAATATTGATCAGTGTTCCTTGCTCACTCAGTATGTGCAATAGTTGTTCCATGTTTTCCTCCCAGGCACATTTTTCTTTTTTTACTTTTCCCCTGCAGTCCTGAGTTATTGGTCACAAGGGCTTAATACAGTCTTCCAAAAAACCGTGACTGATCCAAAACAGAAAACATTCAATTTCTTCCCTAGAACTGTAAAATTCCTAAATATTAATTGTTTTCTGAAATACAATCCAACAGCATTTGACTGCAGGTTATTAGGGCCTAAAAAGAAAGATAGCTACCAATTTAACTTTTCCGTTTCCCCTTCCTTACGCAGGAGGACCAAAGTGAGCTCAGGCTGTCGTGTACTAGTTGATTAATCTTTACTGAACTTTTCACTCATCTTGTTCTATATTAAAAGGAATTATACTTCACAGTGGTAGAGGTGACTTTTAACAGGACTTGACAATCTCAAAATAAAATTATTCTGCAGTCATCCCTAATAACAAAAGCACAGATGTAGAAAGGCTTTGTCTGTACAAACCTAAAACACAACTCTCAAGAAAACTTCCTATTTTACTGACACTAAATTTGAGTCCAAATAATACCACCTGCTGTGCATTGTCTAGCAACAAGGCAGCATCTGCAATTACTTGGTATTTGCTTGACAGATTCACTATCAAGCCCCAAATCAACAGCACTTCCACCAAAAAGCATAAAAACCTCTCAATGGCTTTCAGCTTTCCTCTTATAGTAATTGGTTCCCAAGAGTTTTACTTAATTAAACAAAATAGTTAAAGCCCATGTATTTCCTGTTACATGAGCTAGACTACCTTTTCTATTGCATTCTTAAAGTAAATTGGTTATTTATAGATATTGGACAGACCCTCCAAAAGGCACTCAAGACATTTACACAACAAATGGTTTTTTTTCCTTCTTTTCTTTTTTTCTTCCCTTTCCTTATCCTGAAGGAGTATATATGGCAATGTAACAAAAATGAACGACAAAATTACTGTTCATCATCAGAGACCTTAGGGATCATCTCAGGGGATGAGTTTTGAAGGAATGGACCCTTTTCATTTTGAACTGAGGGCAAAAAAATATATATTTATATATCTGAATTTATACATGGCAAAATCTAATCAGCTTTTATGTTTGCACTAACTTGATAATGACTGCAGGGACTCTGACCTCATACACTAATTCACTATGCCAAGGGGACCACAATTCACAATTGGGATATGTAGTATTAAATGAGCTAAATAATTTTAATATCTTGGCATATAAAACCTTTTTGTTTTTGTTCAGATTAAAGTTTTTGACTTACATATAGAGAAAGTATTAGAGAATCCAGATTTTAAACTCTTTAGTTCAAATGCTTTTGATCTTAGGAACATTCAGCCAAGAGGTAAAACAAAAGAATTAAATAGTGACACCATGGGAATTGTTTGATGAAATAACTAATTAAAATAGTTACTGATATCAAATACTGTTACAACTATCACAGGAAATTATTTTACACAATTATACACAGTTGAATAATACATTTTATAAAGTCTTTCTATGCGGGAAATCATTTGTAAAAATCTCTTATCTAATTGTGAGTGTTTGTAATACCCCTTAAAATTACTTATACTATCATCTAGGATAAGGACCAGATCCTCTATGCCTTTGAACTGTGTAACCATGCGCTCCAGTACAATGTCTGTGTACTGCTGTTAACTTAAAATACAGTTTATACTGGTGAAAAGTAACTGAATAGCAAGTAAGGATTCGAACCCTAGGGACTCATAATTCTTGTATCATATTTATAATATTTTACAAAAACATATTAAATCAGAAAATAAGAAAATAATATTTTCTGTCAGTTAAGATTGAATTTAATTGACATTTTTATACTTGTTATCTTTTATTCTATTGAGAACTCAGACAGTTTTTAATTGCTTCTTTGAAACATCAGTCTGGCTCATTGGTTGGTGTGAAAAGTACTGACCCTTTAACCCAAAAGAAATCATACACACCTGAAGATAACAGCCTTACACCCTCTGCCAGAGCACTTCAGAGAGACTTAAAGTAGAAAGGCAAATAGAAGCACAAACTTCTCATAGCAGCAAACATGCTTTTGAAGATGATTATAATCATACCTTAGAGCTTGCAACAAATATATTTAAAGTTAGTTTTTATTTTACTTAACTTTCACTACCTAAAAGTAAATATCTAGAGAGTCACTCAGGTTCTCTCTATATGCTGGAAAAGACAAGCACCTCCAGAGTATGACTTATTCCGCTCATCTTACCTCAAGATTAATGCAAGTCTCAGAACTAAATCATTTATTGTGCAAAAACTAAACTGCAATATTAAAGCAATTACTAGATGATGATAATGACTACTAACAAGCTTTACCTCAGAAGCGATGGCACTGTAGTCTGAATAGCCACGTGGTTACTCCATATGACCTCTTCTAAATGGTCTGTCCAAAAAGCAATAGGAAAAAAATATTATTTTTACTATTTTTTTATTTTTTTATATATACACATGTGCACACACACGTGTTTTTTAGAAATATCTGGAATGTTAGGATATGAGTTTATCTTTTTGTACTGAACCAAGCCTCACTGGCTTGGATACGTTATTTTCCTAGCTCTCATCTCCTTATGGCCTTGCTCACAACTACCACCATATTTTTTGACAGTGGGAAGATGAGCCAGAATGGACAAGAACCAGTAAAGCAGTCGGGAGTGGGATTAACCGATGCAGAAGGTAAAAAGAAATACAAACAACACTATGGTGATATACCATTTTGTTAATAGAATTGGTATAACTATTTCTTCTACTTATTATGCTATGAAAGACTAGCTTATGCTCTTTGTATTATAGATTAAGGTCCTGACTTTCATTTATTCTAAGGGCCCTTTTTACACATAACACTGTTGTAACGAGTCTTGAGTTTAAATGAGAATCATGTCTTAACTGTTTATTTAAAGTAATTAAGCAGTCAGATTGCAATGAATAATATCTGTCTTTCAATGTTCATTGCTTTTGGTAGTATTGGAATAAAAAAATGTAAAGTATGGATCTGACTGACCCGTTAAATCAGTAGTTCTCCTATGGCTCTCAGGCAGTATTTTTATACCATCTCAGAATATTTGCTTCATAAAACAAATATTAAATTTGGTGTCTATATAAAACAGTCAGTTTAAATAAAAATGTTAGTTAAATATCAGGTCTGACTACTGCACTTCCACCATAGTGAAACTTTTATGTGATTAGGAAATCCTGAGTGAATTATTTTGTCATCAATGTGGTGCTGCTAAAGAAGGAGCCATTGTATTTTTGGAGATGGAAAGAGCCCGGCAGGATGGCTGTCAATGTTTCATGAGTAATGTGATCATCTCTTTCATATGTAATAATGGACAACTGCATGAAAAATAAGAGACGGATATGTTAGGAAAATTCCATTTCCCGTAGCATATAAAATATTTTGTTTCAAGTATGTTTTCTTTAGACCTCAAATATAAAACTTAATTATCATAAACTTCATTTTATTATTTAAGTAATACTCTTATCATTTTAATGCATTTCAGTATGGTTTGGGGGGGTTAATTAATTCAAAAATTGAAATTCATATGTACAATTGAAGTTAACTCCATTTGAAGTCCAGCATTAAAGGAATCAACCTTTATCAGGTTTCTGCAATCTGTATACACGTGGAAATAATTACTATTACTATATTTGAGGTAGAAGCGGTATGATGTTTTGTAGACTTGAAGAAATGAAATTAGAATTTGAAGGTAGAACAGTAAAATAGTCTTTTCCACATCAAGACTCCTGAAGTGTGCATATGCATTGGGATGTACTGAATCTTTTTCACAGTACTTCTCATGTGAAAATCCAAATTAATCTTCTTATTAAATTTCAATTTGTTAATGACATTTATAATTATTAAAAAATATATTTTTGAAAGAGAAATGGTGAGATGAAAATGGGAAATCAGGAATTTTCCATTTTTTATTTTGTTATGATGTGTTTTATACAGAATCATAATTGTAAACAAATAGATTTTTGTCATTTTGTTCATCAATAATTGCCCCTTAATGCTTTGAATCATACCTTAGCATAAACAAATACAAAATGTTTCAATCTGATGTTTGTATCAGTGAAAAAGAAAAAAAAAAACTTTGGTCATGTTCTGAAAGATGGTCACTAAACTAGATTTCTGGAAGTAGATGTGTTTCTCCTCATCTTCAAAATCCACAAATAACTCTGGAACTGGAATTCAATAATTTTCACTTATAGTGCAATTCATCTCCCTAACTAGAGAACTCCAAGTTAGAATTCCAAATTTGAGGGGCAAGACTGTCAGGAAAAAAGGTACTTCAGAGACTGAGCTGCATAACCTTGTTCAGAATGAAATGAATAGTCCTTTGCAAGCATTGTTTCTCCCTGTTAAGAGAAGCCAAGGTGATCAGTTAAGTTTTTAGGGCCTGACTTTTAGTTAACTAAACTTTGACAAATCACTCTTGAATGATAAAATTAACTCCTAAGAGCTGGAAAATATTTTAAGAATCTTTTACTTTGAACACATAGATTTAATGATCTTTTGGGGATATAGTAAAGTATTTAGATGAATTGAAGATCAACCAAAATAATTACTTCTTGTAATTGTAAATTGTAGTATTCTTTTTCTAGATGAAATGGATGAAAATCTTTGTTATACAGTCTTAAAAATCAACTGATACTATAGTATCTGTAGCATACTTAGCTATTTTATGCACCAACTGAGCTCTGCAATTAACTGGAAGCAAACATTCATTCTCATTTTTCATTAATTTGTAGAGTGCAGTAGCTCCTGTAGTTGACATTTATATTCTCATCTGCAAATAAGGATTCAGAGTTATAGTTCAGACCTTTTAATTCCAGTACTATTTTTACATTTCAAATGTTCTTAACTGATGATTTTTGTGAAAAGTAGCCTGAGGATTATTCTCCTGAAAACTGTACAGAATAAAATTCAGTTGCTTCCTCATGGGAATCTACTTGAAACGTCCTAGTTGTCCAAGCCATTCACATAGGCCTGGCAAACAAGGCAGGAGATACGGAGGGTCATGTTCTTTGGGACCAGTAGGTGTGGGCAGGGCAAGGTAGGGACTCTCAAACAGCATTGAAAATTTAAGATTAAGTAATTGAAACAAGACTATAGTAGCAGGGCTGGGATTCAGATGAAAGCAAGACACCAAAGTTTAGGCTTATACATCAGTGGGCTCATCAGAGAAAATTATACCTCTTTCAATCAGTTTTGTAATTGTTTACTTACTTGAGAAATATGCTAATGTATTGCTGGGAATAGTTTTTGTGCTATCGAGACGTACCAGTTAAGTTACAACTAAATCTTGGAAAACAGTACTCTTTAGTTTGACACAACCAAATGCTCAATATAAATATGGTTATTGCTATGATAAACTTTGTTTCTCTGAACAAATCAGCTTGTCATTTTCTGTATTTTCATATTACTTAAAAATATAAAATAATTCAGAGTTTTGTTCTTGGACACTGTGCTAATATTACTTTTATTGTATGCACTGTTGCATGCTATCTTACACTTTACCTGAGCAGATGAAAATCTTCATCTTCATAGACTCCAGTAAATATGATGCTTATTGTAATCTTCATTGATTTATGCAAACAGGTTTCTCTATTCATCTCAGAAAGTGCAATATTATTTGTTTAAAGGTCTATTTTGATGTGTTAATGGAATATTAAAGGCGTTAAAAAAAATCATGTTCCTTGTAAGGATTTAAACTAACAATTAAAAATACATGATTAATACTTTGATTTGGTCGTAGATCATGATTAGTCTATCTACCCTATGTAAATGCTGGATCAGTAGATCCCAGTTGGAATTTTCCACTACCAAGTATTTATCCAATGAAAAAGATATGGGAAAACTTTTTTTGTATATTCTAAAAGTGTGAATTTACAAGGAAATTTTAGTTGTAATTATTTTAGGTAAACCCAAGAAATATATATTTCTTTTTAGTTTAAACACTTTGCTATAAGGAAATTTCGGATATCCTCATTCTGGAGATGCTATATAAGTGAAAAACATCATTCCCCTAAGATTATGGCCATTTAGGTCCATCTCAAAAAACATGCTTCTAGCAAAGATGGATATTGTCCAGCTTCACTCAATCAGTATCTTCTGGAGTGAATGAGTATTCATAACACTCCTGTCACTGCCTATGTTTTGCCTTATTCTTGTTAGCATTTTAAGTCAGAAAGTTGTATGTTTATATGGGAACTGAGTGGCTCCTGACCTTTGTCTTCTGAGGGAGTAATTTTTCTCTCTCTTTTTATTTTGTTTTAATTTAATTCCCATCTATTTTTACTGAAAGTCTAGCTTTCATCACCTGGGTTTATACCCTGAGAAACACAGAAATAACATGGAGAGAAACAAACTGACAGCAGAGAAACAACTGTACATTGCTACATACTTCAAAATAATTAAAATTCAGAAAAACTGATAGACTGGTTCTCCTTCTACTTGAGGCTTAGCTAGGCTACAGTAGCTCCTTTTAAACCAAAAAAACTTGCACTGATATGACTGAAAAAAGAGTAAGGGCTTTAGATGTTGCTTGAATTCACTTGCTGCATTTCCACACCTTAAAAAAAATCAGCACTTTAATTTGTTAATTCTAGTGGTTAAAACATCAGAATTATGATGTTCTCAGAGAGAAGCAGTCTGAATTTTGGACCTCCAAATAGAAAGTTAAAAATGGGAAGAAAAAAAATAGATAAAGGAAATTATTAAGGGCTTATCATGGTTTAGTTTCTGAGATTTGCAAAAGCTTGCTTATTCATAGATCTGTGCTTTGAAATTTTGGTTACCTAGACTGAAAGCATGTATTTTACTGCCCATGAAAAGCTTTTCTTACAGTTATCTATGTCATTTTACAGAAAAAGGACTATAAGGATCAAATTAAATATGATCCTTAATATTCATGAAATAGAATTAGAATTGAAGTCTTGCTGGATTAAATTTGATGGATTTGATTGTCCTTGCAGAGTTAATGGTGACTTTGAATGAACAGTGAGAATGGGAACAACGCAGGGTGGAGATCAGCTAAATCTAAAATTTATGTAACTTCGGGATCACCACAGACTTTCTTTCTTTTATAATCAATTCTAATTTATACCTTCATGTATATTAGAAGGTCACTTCTATGAAATGTATTCTTGGCTTAGGTCATCTTAAACTTAAAAATGAAACATTGCTAGCCTGGGGAAGAGAAGACTGAGGAGGGATCTTATCAATGCGTACAAGCACCTGAAGGGAGGGTGTCAAGGGGACGGGGACAAACTCTTTTCAGTTGTCCCATGTGACAGGACAAGAGGCAATGGGCAGAAATTGAAGCACAGGAAGCTCCGCCTGAACATGAGGGGAAATTTCTTCCCTGTGAGAGTGACGGAGCCCTGGCACAGGTTGCCCAGAGAGGTTGTGGAGTCTCCTTCTCTGGAGATCTTCAAGGCCTGCCTGGATACAACCCTGTCTAACTTGCTCTAGGTAGCTCTGCTGAGCAGGGAGGTTGGACTAGATGATCTCCAGAGGTTCCTTCCAACCTTACTGATTCTATGATTACCTGTAAAAACTATTTCAGAAGGAAATATTTAGCCATCTGTGCCTTACAAGCATATTTCTGTTTAGCTGTTCTTAAATGTAAAAATATTTTGAAGGAAGCAAACATTATGACATTTACAGGTTTTTCTCCCGTAAATGTGCATACTAAAAAGAAACCAGGTGATAAAGTACTAGCCAGACAATTTTTAAGTGTTTGGAATCAATTCTTTCCTTAACAGAGATGCAACATCATTTAGAAAAAAATACATAAATGAAGAAGTAGTTAGAGAGATTCTATGAAAGAAGTTCTGTGTTTGAGGAAGAGGGTCTTGTGTGAATCTGTGAATGTTAAAGTACAGAGGAATGGAGCGTTCTAATGGTTTGATATCAGACTTGGTGGAATTCCCTTTTTTGTGGCCTCAAGAGGCACATCCCAGAGGGTGTCAGACCAGGGAGAGGAGAAAGTGCCTCTATTGCCTCAAAAGCACTTGACTTCCAGGGGGCTGCAGGATAAAAATCAGCCTCACTGTAAATTAGACGAGCCCCAGGTGTTGTACTTATTGCAGCCAGCTGTAAGCAGAAAGTGGTTTCTGGAGTGCTTCTGGAGCCTTGAGCATGGAGTTTGGTGACTACCTCCTCAGTTTCTGTTGGGACTGGTATATAGTGACTTCAGGTCAACTCTATCAAGTATGTTAAGCACCTAGTTTATAAGCCATAATTTGCCCCCACAGTTGTCTAAGGATCTTCATGGACTATTCAAAAAGTCTGAAAACTCTAGATGTTTTAACTATGACTATACCTTTCTTCTGCATGAAGGAAATTCTCTATTAATCTCTAGCAAGAAGGAAAGAGTTTAGATGGAGTTCATATTTGTTACCATAGTGAAAGATGTGACAGTGATAACTGAGAGGTTCGGTATAGAACCTGTGAATATTCCTTTCCTGAATGCCTGGTATTCTGGGAACATTTGCCCATTCAGGCAGAGAAATTTATCATCTTTACAGGTGGTAACACTTTTATTCTTTGACGGTGCTTTTTTTTCTATACTTTTTATTATTCAGCAACTTTAGGCATACATGTCCTCTTGCTTCACCCAGCATTTTGTCTTGAACAGGTCTATTCAGCATGTGTAAGGCAGGAAAATTCCTCTCTCTTTACACTTCTCATCTCTTTGTTGGGTTTCTGCTACTGAAGCAACATCAGAATTTCACATTTGTAGTAACAGGCATTAAGGGTCTGAGAACCATTATTTCTCAGGAAATATTTTCTCAGGAAAATTGAAAGTATCATTATACTTCATACAACCTCTCACTTTATGTAAAGACACGAATAAATTGCGTGAGTCAACATGGCCCAATGTTGGTAGTGAAAGTACTCTCCAATTAATCTGTAAATCGTGCCTTTATTTTTGTTAAATTTAATTAAACTGATCTTTACCTTCTAGAGGGAAAACTCTTATCTGGTACAACATAATTTCTGATTCAAAATACATAAATTGTGTGTTGATCAGCAATGAGTGATCAACAGAGAACAAATTTCATTCATAATAACAAATAATTTAAATAGTTTTTAAATAGTTCCATGTTTCTACATCAGGGCTCTATTCATTTCTTTTCAGGGCCATTTTACACTGGTATCTCAAAATTACAAAGAGCACCATCTATTGTGCTCTTTCACAGATATACTGTTTTTTTCTGTTTGCTGCCTTTCAAGTATCTCAGATATCTCAGGAGTGTTGAAATGTTGCTGCTGACACAAACATAAGGGAACCTGAAAGTAGTCTGGACTTCCAAGTATATTTCTTGAGTCAACAGAATTTTATACTCACTAAGAATGTGACTGTTGACCTGACTGTAATGGATAGTGATACAGGCATTTAAAGAGAAACTTAGCCACCTGAAGTGTTACCAACACTGACTTGTGCACTGAATCTTACTGCAGAGTCTTTTTTTCTCTCTCTCTTTT
>NW_028185038.1:10139291-10251313 GCF_003343005.1 Rhea americana | reverse complement strand
TTCACATCCAGCAGCATAGAGCAGAGAAAAATTGCTGAATGCTCTTAAGAGAGGAGCAATATAAGCCAGGAGATTTCTTTTTTAAAACTATTTTAGCAATAGCAAACTTTATAGGTTTATTGTACCATTCTGATTTTATGCAGATGATATTACCATATGTGAAATAGATATAATAAAGGTGAGAGAATGCGATCCTTGCTCGGAAAGAGATCTGCAGGAAACAAGGCATTACCAGAGTCCTATACTATCTATATAAATAAAGAGGCTGTAGTTCAACCTGGTATTGTTTAAATTGCCTTTAATGTTGGGGCCTAGCTAAGGTCTACTGTCCAGTACTCTTTGCAGCAGAAGACTAATCAATGCCAAAGAAAATTTAAGGAAGAAAATTGGAGGAATTTAAGGAAGAAAATATCAGTAAGGGTAATTTCTGGCATCAATAATTCTGTCAATACAGAGGGAAAAAAGGGAACATAGAGGAACAGAAAATAAGTAATGAAAGTATTTGCAGCCTGCCTGTTGCTTTTGTTCCTCAAATTGCATCTCTTATTTTGAGAGTTAACTTTCATTTCAAAAATTGAAAGGATTGAGTATTTTTTTTGTCTCAGGGGTCCTCAAGCAATCAGGCTTATTCGTAGACAGCAGTCTCTCTAATTTCCCTTTTTCCTTTTCCTTTTTGCAAGCTATTTATAACATTTTATACATGCCTCTCCAACTTAGGACTATCCATAACACTAACACCTATGTGCAATGTTAATTTGAAGGCGTGATACAAAGTAAACACCGAGAGTATTGTAAAACTAAGAATTATAAGCATCCCCCCAAACCTCTGGGAAACATTTTTCTTTTCCTATCCTTCCTGACTGGCCCCGTGCTCTAATTTGCCCACCTGGCTCTCCAGTCATAATTGAAGCAATTAGCTCTGCCTTCCTGAGGTACTTGCCAGGATGATCCAGATGCTTTTCCTGAAAAGAAGCAGGAAGAATTTCAATAAGAATAAAGGCTGCTGTCACAGATAGAAACATGGGGAAATAGGGCAAAATAATTTTCTATATTCTTACATCCACATCACAGACAACATTTCCTTGTGTAGCTACACAAAAATACAAACTGCCCTGTGCTGAATTGTTATTTATAAAGTGTCTTTAAAGGAGAAGTGAATAATCCAGTGAGCCTGACTATGATTGACTGGTGGTGGTCCAAGCAGCTTGTGCCACTCTTGTATCGATGGAGACTTTGGTGGGATGTTAGCCATTATATTGCTTGGCAAGAAAGAAATAAGTTTTGATTTGTTTTTAAAACATTCATACAAAAAGTCTACTTTTGTCTGTGACATCTGTAGCAAATCAATTAAAATTGAAGACAAAGGAAAAAAAATTCTGAAAGCAGAAACATTTCAACTTAAAAGCAAGGTATTACCATTTGCTTCCATGCTTCATTAATCGAGTAGGAAGATAATTTTCTTGCCTAATGTTTCTAATTCCTTTTATTAGCCTATATCTTAAATACATCTCCAGTAATGTACCTGGGGATTTCCTGGTGACTCATTGCAGATGTAAAGTGGCCAGGGGGTTTGGGCTGAGAATAGGATCCAGTGCTAGGAATCTTGCCAAAAATCTGATGAAGCTACTGGGCCTCGTTTCTGAAAAAAATATTAGGGATTTTTTGTCAAAGACATTAGTCATGTCTTTAGAAAATATATGTTCATGAAGGAAATTTGACCTAATGGCTGGTGACACATTTATTACAAAACCAGATAATTTAGAAGTCATTCAGCACTGGAAAACAAATTGCACCTCCACACCAAAAATGGAGTAAGCTGAAGATACATGATTACTGGACCTGAGTACTATCTGGTGCAAGTCTAAAGAAAAGTTCCTTCACTTAAAGAATAATTTAATATTTCTTTGAAATAGAGACCCACTTTTCATGATTGGTGCTCAATTAAAATCAATAAAAATTACCTTATACCATTAATATGACAGAAGATGAATTGTTAAATCTTAAATAAATTCCTCCCTGTAATGAGAACGAACCTAGGACATATTGAGTAGAGTTTTCAAGTGTAATTTTCCTGGAGAATTCAGGTGGTCTTCTCCGTTCGGCAATGATTGGTACCTGAAATTCTGTGCATACACCAGGAAAAAAGTAAGTAAATTTGATCTTTTTTAAGGTCAGTGATGTTCAGTGTTCAAACATAATTACTGTGCAATAGTAGCAGAATTGGGGTAGAGGGGAACTCAGAATGTCCTCTCATTGCTTCAAAGTACAATATTTTTTTCTGAAGATTTTTTCTAACCTAAACCAAAAGATCTTAGTCATTATAGAGACCTTACAGCCACATTAGGTAATCTATTCTAGTGCTTAACTATCCTTATCGTTCAAGGATTTTTCTTAATATCTAGCCTAATCTTGATTGCTGAAATAAAGGCTGAAAGAGAGAAAGAACGGTGCAAAATTCAAGCTGCTCTTTTCACAAACGCAGTACATTTTATCTATATTTTATCTAACACTTCCTATAAATAGATTTTTCCAAGCTTCTATACAAACCATACCACAGCTGCTCCTAGTGAATAGTTCTATATCAATTTTTTATATTTATCTGAAATAAGGGAAAAAATAGGAATATCATAATGTGTTTCTATACTTAAGAATTCTTTGTATCTCCTTGATATTTGTGTCTCGTATAAAAGGAGCAGTTTTTGCATTATATGTATATGTTTTAGTAGATTATTTATTCATTATATATTTCATTAGGTAGTTCATAAATTTCATTTATGAGGTGATATCCTGGGTATTCAGAAAGGTTTTTAAAAGTTTTTCTTCTTCTCACATCTTCATGTTGTACATACATTTCAGGTATGATATTAAAACAATTATTTCTGATACGCTGTTTAAATACAGATAAAACTAGAGAATTTCCAGGTGGGATCACAAAGCAGGCTAAAATTAAAGTTCAGCTGATATTTCTGTTAGAATTTGAGACTGCTCAGAATTATATATGCTTTTCATAATGCTCCATGTGCATTATTTTGTTCTATGTTGATAGTAGGTTTCCAGACTTGTGGCTGTAATGAAATAAGCGCTATGTATTGTGACATTACTTGTTCAGCAAGAGCTTCCAAGTGTTTGTTTGTCCTGAAGAATCCCTGACAGTTTGTCCTGCGTAGGCATTTGTAACTGGTTTAAGGTTGTATGTCACTCTTCCTTCTTGTGTATCACTTCCGAAAGCACTAGGGCTATGACTGTGAGGGTCTCACAGAGGTGGATGACTGAGACCACTGCAGTGGCAGAAAACTGTGCTCTGTAGGTATAGAGTAGGATGCAAACTATGTGTCTTTATCTAGTAAATGGTTCATGGGTTTTAACCCAGGTTTATCTTGTTGTTTCAAGTACTCTAAAGTATTTTCTACTTTGCCTCCAGTTGCTGCTCCAGAAAGGCATAAGAATCCCAGGGGTTCTGCATCCCATCTGACAGTAGTCAAATTTCCCTTCAGGTAGTGGGGAAAAAAATTGGCATTCCAGTTAGCTCTCTATTAAGAAGGTTCAAATGATTATCAATAGGGTTTAAAGCATTAATTTTAGTTTACCTACCTAAAGTTTAGATAGCAGAAGTCAGGTGAGATTAGTTCTGGCCTTGGTCCACAGAATAGTTGCCAGGTCTGCACATGTCTTGATACAATCTGTTGCATGGGTCTGTTTCTTTGCTGAAACACCCTTTAGCATGTTTTCCTTTTGTAAAACTTTCTCTTTCTTTGAATTTTCTTTAGATTTGTTTGACTGTTGCATTGGCTTTGCACTTCGACCGGTTGTGATGTGGTAATAATGTGATATGACTGCATTTCCATTCCTTACAAAAATATGCACAAACTTTCTGCAAACAAACTAGGTCAGACGGTTGATACGTGCATCCTCAATTACATTTCTTGTTTCACGCTGCTGTAGTACCTAGAACTTCATGTATTACCCAGAAGTCTGATAACATACTGCCAAAAATAATTAGGTAGTTTGTATGATTTACTAGAAAAAGGCCCATATGCACTTCCATTAGTGCCTGTTGAGGACGCTACGATTTCTTACTATTTCCTCCTGCTGCTCATCTGATATCTGTAACATTTACTCACCAAGCTCCTGATCTCCTTGGCCATCTCTGGTTCAGTGTCTGGCCTTTTAGAAACACATTCCCATTTCTCTGCCAATATACTCTGCCAAATTCTTGAAGGAATTGGATGCTTATTGATCCAAACACAATGATTTGATTTTTTTTTCTTTTTTTTTTCTAAATAAACTATTCCCATTTGAATAGAAGAAGAAGGAAATCTGAGCAGTATTGGAAAGGTATATGATACTTAACAAGAGAAATATATTTTCCCTGTTTACGATCACTTGGTGTACGCACAGTTTTTACGTCAAAAGGGAGCCAGAGCTTGGAAGGCTCTCCTCATCTCAAACGCCTCTGTGTTATTCTGTTGAGTAAAAGGGCTACTTCAAATTTTTGACACTACAGAAATAGCATTTTTTTCTTTTTAGCCTATCTTTGGAAAGTGACTTGAGAATGTTCTTCTGGAATTACAAAAAGTAAGGATTAGTACCCTACTTCTATTCGGCTTACTACATCAGACACAGATTTTTACAATTTATCTTCAGTAGTGGAAGCAATGTGAAAGAATATTACTTCCCAGGAGAAGACAGAAAAGAACCATTATGGCTGCACCAAAGCCAGTGTTCCTACCATAGCAACCTTTTTCATACCTCGGACAAAAGACAATAATTAAACGTAATTGTATACTATGCCTGTTTGTCCAACCTTTTGAAACAGACTTGTTGAATCTGTAACTTATGCAGGTGTAGAATTACTAAGGAGAAAAGATAAAGAGCTTAGAGCCTCCCCGTAAGTATCTCACTGTGTTGGTTGCACACCTTGTCACATAACAGGCAGCAGTCAGCATTGCCACCACAGATGCTTTCAAGTATAACATGGCAAATCTATCCTCATCCTATTGGCAGCATCTACTACCCTTTGGTTACTTGCTCTGAATCAGATTCCAAAAACTAAATACTGCAGTTTTGCTGTTAAATAAATTTGAGTGATTTGTTTCATGTAAAATTTTCTGTCACAGCCTAAAGAGTCTAAGTTGAAGACAACTTGAAAAATAGATACAACAGGAAATGACACAAATACTGGAAAGGAAACAAAAAAAATGCCAAATCCAAACACTTCTTCTCTTCCATCTATTGGATCAGCTGAACATATAAATGTATATTTAAATGGATGTGATATCTGCTATGATTATTGCCCAATATATTACAATAACTAACTTTTGTAAAAAGAGGTCAGATACCTTTGCTTGAAATCTGTGAGTTTATCCACATGATTATTTTTCATGAATAATCTCAAATACACAAGATTAGAACTTTTCCTAAAAAGGGCAAGTGCCAATACATTTCTCAGATCAGTTTTTTTTCAAAAATAATACAAGTTTTGATGATACTTTAAAATTTAGAGAAATGTAATAATTTAAGAGGGGTTACGTAAAAGTGTCATCCTTTTCCACTAGTCTCAAAGAACCATTTGAGTGAATAATTTCTTTATAATGTAGTCTCCCATTGTAAAATGAAGGTACCTATACATTCTCAACTGCCTGAAATGCTTTGAGTATACTGTCTGGGGAACTTTATATAACTACCCTTTCTGATGGCACCAAGTTACCTTTGACTTTTAGCTCAGGTACCTCAAAAACTTCTGCATCTTTTTGATATGACAATGGAGTCCGTACTCAAAGACAATACTCTTACCTGGAAAAGGTACACTGTGTTCTGTCCTTCTGTTTTTCCTTCTTAATTTCTACTGTTGCAATCTTAGAATGCATATTTGAAATGACATTCAACTCATTGCAATGTCATACGACTCAAGCGAGCGAACTTAAGAGCTATTGGTCTTTACCCTAAAGGAGTCTAGTGGGACAGACTGCTGATGGTCAGTCTCCTTTGCTATCCCTCTGGAAATTTCTATAGAGATACCATGCATCTTGTGTCCTCCTCTTCCGAGAAACACTCATCTATTTATCCATTTGTAGACAAATGTAACCTCTTTCACAGTATTCTCATCCATCTCCATTTCACTTGAGACATATGAACACCTTGCTTCAGCATAAACTCAGTGTAACCACCAATATTGAGCAATCAGTGTCCTATAGTCTCACAAAAACTCTAGTCAGCTTATATGTATGAGTCAAAATCCTTAATTGTTCAACCTACCTTAATTTAATCTCTTTGTAGGTATACAAAATCTTCAAACATAACTTATTCACAAGAGGTGGGGAACAATATATAGAAAAAAAATCTTTAATCAAATATCAAAAAAATCTTGCAGATCACAGAAATATCTCACTAATCAAACTGAGCTTTTCTCATGGCAGGGCAGTGACTGAGTTCAACAGACCTACTTCATTTTATTTCTGCAAATAGTCTCATTGACATGAATAGTTCATACAGGCTGCATCTAACTTATTATTTTGATTCAGAGCAGTAACACAGTTTTGAAATAATTTCTCTAATTGTCCCTGCTTGCTATGTGTTGATTGGATTTTCAGAACAGTTTTGATACCTGCAAATCAGGTTCTTTTTCAAGGAAAATAAACTGGAAACTCTGCGTCAGGTGAGCACTGAATATCTCCAATCCCTGAGTATGTCATAACAATAACCAATGACCAGTCCTTTGGACAGATTTTGAATGATGTGCATGAACATTTTGTTCAGGGACCAAAGAAAATCTAGTTTCAAGAAAAAAGACAAGTCCATATATGCTGTAGATGTAGATGCCTCAAAACCAACTGCTCTGATCACTAATCTGCTCCTATTGTACCAGATTATTTGTTAATGAGATAAATGTCAGTGACAGTCAGCTGCCATACGCTGCAAGAAACCAAACAAGGAAGAAACAAACATCTCATCTGTTTCTACCAAACTGTATTGATGGAAAGTCTCGTCCAAACAACAGTCTTGTAGAACCTTTGGGGGGAAGAAAGAAAAAAAAGTCCTACAAGTTTTGGTACTTTATCCTATTTAATCTTTTCCTTATAGTTTGTTCTTGTCATAAGTTGCTCTTTTTATGCGAACTGAATTGGTCTATAAGATGACGTTATCTAATTTTTTTACATCATTTTCTTGGAACACTTATTTAAATCCTTTTTAAGTGATATTGTCCAGCAACATTACAAATTAGCAGAATTCTTTAGTTTTGTTCTTTTTATTTTTTCCCACTCACAATACAACTGGATCAAGTAACTAATCATTTTCTGAACAAGTATACAAATATATTGGGCTGTTATTAAACTTCGTGTTTCAAAAAGCTTCCGAAATTCAAATGATGCTTATGACCAGAGAGATTGCCTCCACTGAGTTAATCAAAGAATCACAGAATCAGTAAGGTTGGAAGGGACCTCTGGAGATCATCTAGTCCAACCTCCCTGCTCAACCAGGGTCACCTAGAGCATGTTAGACGGGGTTGCATCCAGGCGGGCCTTGAACGTCTCCAGAGAAGGAGACTCCACAACCTCTCTGGGCAACCTGTGCCAGGGCTCCGTCACTCTCACAGGGAAGAAATTTCCCCCCACGTTTAGACAGAACTTCCTGTGCTTCAGTTTCTGCCCATTGCCTCTTGTCCTGTCACACAGGACAACTGAAAAGAGTTTGTCCCCGTCCCCTTGACACCCTCCCTTCAGGTACTTGTACACATTGATCAGATCCCCCCTCAGTCTTCTCTTCTCCAGGCTGAAGAGGCCCAGCTCTCGCAGCCGTTCCTCATAGGGCAGGTGCTCCAGCCCTCTGATCATCTTCGTAGCCCTACGCGGGACTCTCTCCAGTAGCTCCATGTCTCTCTTGTCCTGGGGAGCCCAGAACTGGACACTGTACTCGAGATGAGGCCTCCCCAGGGCTGAGTAGAGGGGCAGGATCACCTCCCTCGACCTGCTGGCAACACTCTTCTCAATGCACCCCAGGAGACCATTGGCCTTCCTGGCCACAAGGGCACATTGCTGGCTCATGGTCAACTTGTCATCCAGCAGCACTCCCAGGTCCTTCTCTGCAGAGCTGCTCTCCAGAAGGTCAGCCCCCACCTTGTACTGGTGCCTAGGGTTATTTCTCTCTAGGTGCAGGACTCGGCACTTTCCCTTGTTGAACCTCAGGAGGTTCCTCTCTGCCCAACTCTCCAGCCTGTCCAGGTCTCTCTGAACGGCAGCACAGCGCTCGGATGTAACAGCCACTCCTCCCAGCTTGGTATCATCAGCAAACTTGCTGAGGAGGCACTCTGTCCCTTCGTGCAGGTCATTGATGAAAAAGTTGAACAGGATGGGACCCAATACTGAGCCCTGGGGGCTTTACTTTTATTACAGTGCACTGCATAATGCACTTTGAATTTCACAATAAATTGTGAAATAGATTACTCAGATTCATATGTTCAATTGCATTACTCAGGAAATCTTACTTCATTGCAATATAAAGTATAGAAGGCGTATACATATACAGTCAATTAAATGTAGTGGGTTAGATATAAATCTTGTAACAGTTTAAATCGGGACAGACTCCATGAAAGTCACTGAAATTCCATCAATATAAGATTGGCATGTGAGAAGAGTAATCACACAATAAAAGATCTTCACGCACTGAGAACAGCAGTATTGGAAAAGGCGAGAAATTAGAATCAAAGTATTTAGCTGACTGAGTGTCTGAAGTGTCTGCAAATGATATTTTAAGGTGGGTAGTATGTCCTCTGAGCAACTCTGAGCTCGGGCTCCTCAGCTTTTCTCTATTATTTGGCATAGCAGCACTTTTAGCCTACTCTACCTATGATCTTTAACTCCGCAGGTTTTCCCTGGGCTGATTCACTGTACTGCATTTACCTTAAATAAGCAATACTCTATTGCAGAAAGTTTCTTATACAAATGCAAGGAATCCTTTGCAGCACAGTATGGCTGGAATTTGGATTACTCACCTTGGCCTTCAGAGTCCTCAGAGGACTATACTGCATAACTTCTTGTCCCCTAACTAGTTTCCCAGCTGCTTAGCTAAATTCTAGTTAGACTGTGAAATGGAAGGTAAGATTTCTGAAAAATTTGAAGTGAAAATTTATATAGTACTGCATGTTAGGAGCAAAGATGAAGTTGATAATTCTGATTGAATTTAGCCAGCTGTAATATCATAGACTTAAGGTGAGCCTGAGGACTCACAGTTGATTAATCCAACTTTGTGCTCAGTCAAGGTAGGTTTAGCATATGCAGATTCCTAGGGTTAGATCAACTTCAATGGTTTATATAGATGTATATGCTTAATTGCATACATATATATTTATAAAAATTTATTATGAGCTAGTAAGAGATGAAGTTTATTTGCAAAAAAAAAACCCAAAAAATCAGTTTTGAATGAATCATTCCATCTGTGTCTGCTGGATGTTCCATTATTCAAAATACTATCTTCATTTCATGCACCCTTGCAATTTATAGAATAAACTTCACTGCTTGTGACTACAATTGGTAGTAAAATTTTTCCACAAGACTTGTGTATCAAACTTGGTCTCACACAGAAAGAGAATGAATCCAATTCATCTCATCAGATTTCCTATTGCTTTTTACTTGTTTTACTAGTTTACCAGTTTTCTATATATAAGTGCATTTACAGCAATATAACGATTGGTAAATCATTTTAAATTTGAAGTATAAGATAAGAGCAGTTCTGAGCTGTTCCTTCAGATTTTGTAAATCTGCTCTGCTTAAGTAGTTAAGGAGCTCCTCTGAACAGTAAAGATTTGATTTCAGTCTCATACTGGTTTTATTTCTGTTATTTCTCTAACTAAAAACCTGTTGTCTAGTATATAAAACAAATCTAATCCCAGTATCTTTCTACAGCTGGGACTGGAGAACTAGATAATGCAACGAGAAATTTTATCATGGGAGCTGTGAGATTATTAACCTTCCAAGCTGTTGCAATCAATGGGAAGAAATAAGTATTTCAAGGGCTCAAATCATTTGACCTGTTTGAGTCAAAACACACTCTAATAGTACCCGCTGCTTTCTTTTGGCTATAAAACAAGTCTTGACAGTTCACTTAGATGCAGGTGTCAACATTTAGCCAAATGAATCCTGTCATCAGAGTCTATCTCCAACAGACCTCAGACATTAAGTAATATAGAAAAATATTTTTCTATATGTATCAGAAGGTAACTTTTAAGCACATTTAACTTTGACAGAAATGCTAATCTGATTTGTTCTGTAATTCTAAAACGGCTGCTGTGCTCAACAGCAAGTGTAATTACCATTTGGAGTGTTAAGTTCCATAATTATCTTGAACTAACAAGAAGCACAAAATGGTGTCAATTTATTTTTTGTTAGAAAGACTCTAATTGGAGATGTGAAAAAAGGAATATTGAGGAAACCTTGGATCAACAGTTTACTCTGATGCATACAAGATGTCTTGAAATCACAGACATGTGACAGGATAACAGAGATTTTATTTCATTAAAGATGAAAATTGAAGTGGGTCACAAATCTAAATTAATAACCAATTTAATGCGCCTTTTGCAAAGTCAGATTCTGTTTTCATTACACTTATGTAACCTTAACGCTTTCATTTCTCCAAATACAATTCTACATTTCAGAACTTCTAATCGTTCTGATTTTTTCACAAGGTGACAGGAACCCTGCCAAGGTTAATGATCAATTTAGTGATAAAGTATGATCTTTTTCTTTCAGTTCTGCCTGAGGAAAACTCTTATCCTCTCTTTCCTCCACCTTTCAAATCTCATAGGCAAGAGTAAAAAACAACATAGAGATGGTATAGACAGCCTGCAGATTTCTTCCAAGGATTTGGTGATTAGAAAGACAAGGAATAGGAACACTCTAATGATTCACACTTTACCTGGAGCTAATGGTTGCCCTTTAATTGGTTTCATCTCTCAGAGGAATTGTTGCTTTATGTTTGCTGAAAAAACTCATCCTCCTAACACTGGCAGATAGCACTCTCCTGTTGACCTGAGGCAAGCATAGTTTAAAAGCCCTGAGCTACCTAACCAGACCATATATCACTTTGTCTGAATTCTGTACTTCCCTGGAGACAGTGGATTCTGCCCCTGTTGACATCACCATCATTCACCACAAAAACAACACGTACAGCTGTAATCCCAGTTATAATCTTGAAAAAAAAAAAGGAAAAAAATAAATAAAAATAAAAGAAACAGGAAACACAAGTAAAATAAATTAAAATGTAACTCTATTTTAAAGTTAGTAACTTTCTCCCTTTTTTACCCAATATCCCTAATATTTGTCACATCTGGGGAGTGGGATTAGAAGATAAATAACAAAACAGCATTCTTTGTCAATTGTCATCAAATTTCAACCACAATCTTTTGTGCAGGGGTAGATTTAAGGCTTGGGATAGACATATGAATATCTTCAAACAAGTCCTTCATCTTATATTTCACAGAGATTTCTCCTGGGTTCAGAACTCATCGGTATTTAGACATCTAGTTAAATGTTTGTTAATAGAAGGAATGTAAGGATCTCAGTAGAGATGCCTTCACCAGCTGGGAAGGTGGAAGATAACACTGGGATCTGCTAGAGTAACAAAGATGAAGAAGAAAGGACTAAGGTGATGTAGGTACTAGTCAGACCGTATAAAATAATCCTCATAATTCATACTGTGGGCCTGCTTGGATCACAGACCTTGAAAGCTTAAGGAGTGAGTAGCCCTTTAGGAAACTACGCAGCTTTCTGGGTGAAAACCTGAAACTCACTACTTAGACTTGTCCAGAGGAACAAGGAATCCAGATATCCTTGCACTTGAGAAAATACCAGTGGGCTGTTACACATGGTCTCACAGCTCATGTCACGATCTCACTTCTTGTATGAAACAGAAAAAAACGATAAAGAGGGTTTAGGTCACCTCTTTGATTTCAGCGTAACAGTCAGGCCAGCGAGACAGAAGCTAACCTGCTCACTTTTAAGAACTGCCACACTGTCTTTATGTAAACTTTTCATATTTAACTTAGTTCAACTCACTTCACTAATGTACGTTCCCAGCATTAGAAGCCCTTTGGGAATCACAGTCAACCTCCTGACTACATAAAAAACAAAATCAACTATGCATGGCCAAACAGAAGGATGTATAAATCTGATCTCTCCTACTCCCTGCAGCAAAACTCACCAACGAAAACCAGCTTTCATTCATGCCGACTGCTACTGATCTCTGTCTCCTGCAGCAAAATTCTAGACTAAACAACCAGACTTGCTTTCATGCAGTAGCGCTAACTTGTTGATAGCGTTATGGTTATATTTAAAGTTCTTTTCCTCGGGCAGCTGTTATTGTTGTTGACAGTAAAATGGATGGTCTATGAAAAGAGTTATTTGTGCCACTATTTGTTTTCAAACAGTTGAGTGATAATGTAAGGACTGCAAATCAAATTTAATATCCTTTTGACTTCTTTAAAATGATTGAAGCTAAAAACATACAATTGATGCCTAAAGCAATTTAAAAAATATGGAAAGTCCTGACATTGGAGACAATTGCCTTTTCTTACAATGCAACCACTTCTTACATGCACTCATCTCAAAATCTGTGGATTTCATTCAGTTCTACTCAACAGAACTTGTTTAAAATTTACAGCTATTAAAACCTGATTTTATCCCAGCAAGGCACTGTTATAATGTCTTTTCTTTAGACCGTGTTATCTTAGAAAATGATCTCATGATCATTGTCACTGCATCCCGGGTTGCAAAAGTAATTGTGTAGGCAGCTAGTCAAAAGAAGAGATAATAACCACTCCTCCACTTAGCACTTGTGAGACAATGTCTAGAACAGTGTGTCCAGCTTGGGTCCACCAGAGATTTTGAGGAGACTCCAACATAGGGCCAATACAACAGTTAGGGGCTACAGCGCATGTCATTGAGGAAAGGCGTAGGGAAAGGGGTTTGTTTAACCCTAGGAAAGGAAGGGTAATGAGTCTTCAGCTGTTCTCAACTGCCATATGGGAGTTTTTAGAGAAGATGGAGTCAGACCCTTCTCAGAGCTCCACAGCAATGACATTCAAAAGCAGAAGCAACTGAATATAAAGAAAACTGAAAAAAGTGCAAAAATGTGAGCAATTTAACCAGGAGAGGCTGGGGAGACTCTCTTGCAGCTTTTCAAAATTCAGCAGGCAAGGTTCTTTGAAACTAACTCTGGTTGCAAGTGTAGAGTTGGCTGGAGACTGACTCCAGCAGTTCCTTCCACTCTAAATTATTTCATGATTCCATGATAGCTTCATAAAATGTACTTTATCATAAGCCAGCATTGTTGCTAAAAAATGACATTCTTCTCTGAATCTCATTTCCTCCTTCACTGACATAAAGTTTTGGATAAGTGTGTGGTGAACCAAGTTGAGTTACTAACCCAAATTCGGTATATCTGGGGTTGGAGGAGAAAGTTTTTACTCAGATCATTTCTGCCAACCAGTTCTCTCGGCATCTGTGCAAACATTTATAACTAAAGAAGCGGTTATTTCCAGAGAAATTGTGCAGGAATGAGTAAGCAGGAGTGTAAAGCGAGCTCTTTCAGCATCAATGCCAGTTCATGCCATTTTAAGATGAGTAAGAATCAGTGATTAGTTAAAGATATGTTTGTCATTAGACTGATGCCAAGGATGATATTATTTTTTAAGAGGTTGTCTCATCAGGAAGGGTTTAAAGTAGCAGCCTGCTGAAACTGTTCATTAAACACTCTGTAGTACTTTTCAGAACCACTGTTTTGGCCAAATTCCACTTGGGTAATTATGCTGTATTGCTTGAAACTTCCTACCACAACTGCAGACAGACAGCTTGCTCTTTCCTTTCCCTACCCTACCTTTTTAAATAAGGTGGTGTTTTAAAAAATTCTGTTTTCTGAATAAGAAGAGGAAAAAAAAAGAAAAAGGAAAGGGAAAGAAGAAGGGAAAAAAAAGGAGAAGAGAAAAGAGAAAGAGAAAGAAAACGGAAAAGGAGAAGAAGAATTAAGAGAAAAGAGAAAGAGAATAAGAAAGGAAAAGGAAAAGAAGAAAAAAGAGAAAAGAGAAAGAGAATAAGAAAGAAAAACGGAAAGGAAAAGAAGAAGAAGAAGGAGAAAAGAAAGAAAAAGAAGAAAAAGAAAGAAAGAAAGAAAAGAACATTGCTGGTACCTTTGCCTCAGCATTAGCAGCAGATTTATGGGTAAAACGTTGAGCTGGACTCAGCACCAGTGTTTGTAGTTCCCAGCAATGGCACCTGTTATGTCCTTGACGGTATAGGAGTTAATTGTCCAGTTAATTAACCAGCCCCTGTTCTCAAAGAATAACAAACAGCATTCACAATCACAAAATACACTAATCGGTGCTGTGGCAAATTTGCCTTCTGTGTCTTGAAGCATTTTCCATAAAAGTGGTCCTTTGTTGTAGCTTGTATGTCAGCTTATATGGAGAAAGGAATGATATTCAGCATGGAACTTGGCAGCTTCCTATTATGCCTATTATTAGTCTTTGTGCTTCTCTGAGATAGGTTGGAAAATAATGATTACCAATATATTTTAGCTGCAATTACTGTCTGTAGCTGAAGTTGCCTGACCCTTCTGACTAGAAGACCTGCTTATAATTGCATATAATTTTGTGAGAACATGAATGCAAATACAGACTGTATCCAAATATAGATACACAAAGAAAATTTTATCCTATTCCATATGACTCAGAATTTTAAAAGTAAACAAGATTACATGGCTATTTTTGCTACTGGATTGGGTAATGTTGGACAGTCTTTTTCTTCTTTATGTCTTTATTCCTTGTAAACTGAAAATAATGGTATCATCCCCCTTTTTAAAATTTTGTCTTTTACTAACTACTGGTATTTTTGTTAGTAAGGGAAAACAAAACAAAGGTCTACAGAAAAAAATGAGTTTGGCCAGTTTTAACTGGAGTGTTTCTGACAGTTTGCACATGCAGTTGAGTGTATCTATCACAAAGGGCCTGAGACATAAATTTTGCTTATTTCAATAGAAATTGTGACTATTAACTAATAGCATGGTGAGCACCTGTGGCATAGTTCTATTTAATGTGGAGGGATATATCTGTTGTTCACAGTGAACACTATTGTGTAAATTTGAATTCAAAACTCAAAGCTGAATGCCTTGCAGCGCATAAGTACATGTCTTGCAAGGTTGCAGTCTCCCAGATCTGTATGATGACCTTGGCTCTATGTCACGGATTTTGATGGCTACATTCTTTCTTGTAACCAAATAATATCAGGAAGGAGGAATGAAAATGATGAAGAAAGTGAAAATCAGTTTTGACCTGAATTATGTTGTATATATTGCCTCAAATTTCAGGCCTGAAAATAGTAAAATGTATATATTTGTTTGATAAATAGAACCTCTCCCTTTTGAAGAGGTCTCTCTTTTGAATCCACGGAGGATTGTGGATTCAGCAATGTGAACAGGATGAATTTAACAGCAATTACTCTGCAGTTCATCAGTGGATCCCCAAGTTTTCCTGGTGAACTGTGATGCAAAGAGGCATCTCTGGTGCTTTTGATTGTATGGGGATAAGGTTGTAGCACTTCACTGAAACCAGAAGCAGGATGGTGGTGAGGGAATGGAGGGAAACGTCTAGCTGGTTCCATCAAACAAGAGCTCTGGATCTGTTACAAACACTTACCATAGCCTTGCAGATAACAGCAGATTACAGTTTGCAAAGAACAGCATTAAAATAATGAATACTGAAGCAATTAACTGTTTTAATTAAAACAACTAATACTGAATAAATTGACAGCTCTTCATGAAAACATTAATTTCTGTGATGTTCTAGAAACACACAGGCAAACTGATCAAGTATGATCAAGTTTTTTCTTAATATTCTTTGTTTTTCCTCAGTTATAAAAGAGTTTTCACTATTCTGAAACCAATAGGATGTTCAGGAAATTATGAAGGCCCACAGTAGAGATACTAAGGTGATCAAGCAAATTTCTCACTGAAACCCTCCTGTAGGTCACTGCAAAATGATTAAATCTTTTGCCATTGAGTGCTTGGATTTGTTACAGTAATGAGAGGACACTGATGAAAAATAATGCCTCTGCTAAATGATAAACGAGTGACAGAGTACAAATGGTGTGTTCTTGATCAGAAGCAGAGATTTAAAAGTTCGAGACTTCTGGTCGAAGATTAAGAATTTCAGAGAGATTGGTACAGAGCTCAGCGCGTGAAATCAGGAATTAGCAGAGAGGCTGAGAAAGGAGCTGAAAAGAACACTAGTGCCTCTGCAGTTATTTAGATGAAGGATACCTTCTAGGTTTCTAAAATTAGATGTGAATTTCCTGGTCAGAAATTAGTTTCATAATAGTCAAAAGATCCTTAACACTTCCCTTAGTACAACAGAAGACTGGTCGTTGTCTCTGAGTGACTGCTGTGGAGACTCACCTTCCTTATCAGCTCTTCTTGGTTTAAGGAGTGTTAACATGACAAATCTTCACTATCTTCTCTACCTCTACGATACATAGAGCATCTGTGAGGTTTTTCACAGATGTTCAACCTCATATGGCCTTACCCGAGTTTGAAGGATCTGTGGTCAGTCAAGACTAACAGAGATCTGTCAGTCCTCATTTAGAAGTAGAGTTTTCCTGCTGCTATGAATGAAAACAGCATTTTTTTTCCTAGCAAAGCAAGTCTTTTCTGATTGCCCACTGGTATACCTCTGCATGGATATAATAAAAATTAAAATATTTACTTAGCTAGTTTTCTCACCAGCAGCAATCCTTTATCAGAGTGAATTTTTGTTAAACACAATAAACAAATAGGCTGAAGGTCAGATATTGTACTTCAAACTTGACGAAGATGAATCCATTTTGTGAACAGGTGAACACTTTTGATGTAGATCACACTGTCTACTTCCCCTGTCTAAAAGAAGTGAGGGAAATATTAATCATTTGGCATTAATTGTAAAGCAACTTGCAGATTGCACTCAAAACAGATGACGTTTCTAGATTTAAAGCAGAAGTAGCAGAGATTCTGTATCTTCTGTATGAAGGTACTTCTATATGTTTTTTAAATATAATATTGCATCTAGAAAATTCCACAGTGGGCTGGATAAAGACTAATGACTTTAAAATGCAGCAAGGAAGATTTTGATTATATATTATAAAAAGTTCTGAGTGTATAAAGGTTCTTACTTTTTTTTATTATTATTATATAATAGATAATGATTGATTTTAGGAACAGTATAGACATACTTGAACCTGCATTCACATAGGTTTATACACTAGATGATTTCTTAAAATGCTTTGTCAAACATATACCATATTTTCCTGTTATCCTATTGACTCTTCTGCTGTTTTTCACTATTTCCAAATTTCATACACCTCTTAAAAAATTAATTGTACAACTAAGTCCAATCATAATGTAAGATTATGGACTATATCATAAAACAAAAGAAGTGAATGTATCTAAGTCTTTTATCAGTGCTAGTACTAGAAACAATTCCATCCGAATCTATCCAAACATTGCAGCTGGGAAATAAAACTATTTTGTATGTGTAGCCTCAGTTCTCCCTGAATTTGTAACTTGGTATTCCAGTGATTAATTTTTATCAATTTATATTATCACTGCTTGAAAGGAACCTTATTAGCTGAAGTCAAAAATACCTTGCATAAATTATTGCTTTCACTGTGCTGGTATTATGATAGTTAGCAGTAAACAGTATTAAAATTGTATCAGATAATTTGAAATTATTTAAGTTCTTGTATTCTAAGTTCTATGGAATTATGAACTTTTAAATCACAGATTTATCATGAAGGATATAACATTTTTCTAACACAATTCATATATATTTTCTCAGCTGATCTTTCTTTTTCTGCTTTTCCTTCTTGCTGACCATACAGAAAAGTTCAATTTTAAATCAGTCTTTTATAGATTGATCTAGATCTTTAATCCTGTGTGAATTCACTGAGATAATTTTCATCAATTTGTTTTTCATCATCATCCGCGGAGCTGACTCTCTGGAGCAATTCCAGAAGCAATTTCATCCCATCTGATTCTTTCAAATCTTAGGCTCTATATCTCAGGTTGTGCCGAAACAGACTTTTTTGTTTTATTTTAACTGATAATAAAGTATTGATCATTAGGGTATTGCAAAATGTTTTGAAAGGAAAAAAGAAACATCTCTATCTTTTTTTTCAGAGAGCAGGAACTTTGTTTTCAAAATGAGACGCCTTAAAATGTTTTAAATTAGAATTCAAACATGTTAGTTACTAATGAAAATGTTGGTTCATAGGCTTTTAAGAAAATAGTTTCTTTCCACAGGCAGCAAAAGAAGGCAATCAATCTGAAATGATTTTTAGTAACATTGATTGTTACCATTTCCAAGCTAGTCTATAGACATTCCTTAATATTTATATATTTAAATAACATTTCTACTTCTACTTTTACATTTCTGCTTCTGTCCTCAGTGATTAATATGATTAATTGCTTTTGGTGGGAAACTCAGTGGATAGCTTTTCAAGTCACTAAATAACGCAAAACGGTTAAAATTGCTGACAGGTCTTCAGATCCCTATGCATTTTTCTCACTGTCTTCAACCATTCAATATTCAGCATAAACATTAAGCAGCAAAATTTATTTCGTAGTTGTCTACAGTACCAAAATATGTTGCTAATATTGTTTCTGTACCAAGTGAGGTCAGAAAAATTGTAAGACTGTAAGTAATTATACTTACATAGAATGTTTTCCCTCTTGGATACAGAAAGAATTTATGGTGAGTCAGGTTGCCCACAAATCTCATTTAAATCACAGCCTGTCATACAGCAGCTCTTACTTGTACTAATGAAACTTGAGTCTCTCATAATGTGTTGCATAAGGCTGTTCTTCAGTGATTCTGAGAATTTCATTTAGGATGGTAACCGCAGCCTGGGTGCTAGCTAGGTTCATCATTCTTCACAGACAATACCCAATTTCATGTTTTCTGAGCCAATTTCAGGCAGATAATCAATAGACAAGTCACCTAAGGGATTATAAAAAGGCAGAACTGAAGAGTTTTTAAACGTTCTTTAGACTATTCAGGAATCTTTTTTTATGGTGGCTGCTAGGGGCAAGGCGTCTTTCTTCAGTCTGAGGTGTAAAGCTGAACTCTTGTTCATTAGATTTTTATTTGAGCTTCTCTCATGTTTCCCGAGAAAATTTCAAATTCAGCAGACTATATGTTCTGGTATCCTAAAACTTGTCTTCTTTCTTAGATGAAAAAAAAAACCTTTTATTTTCTGTTTGAAATTGTTAGACACAGTAAACATCCTGTGTAATTCTTAGAGGTAATGAAACTGTATTTATGGATGAAAAACACAGATAAGTAGTATACTATTTGTTATTAACTTTTTAAATGTTAAAAAGTATTTTATGATGAATATACAAAAATAATAAAAAATAATAGTAGTTTTGCAGGTCCCAGCTATTATCTCAGAAAACACCAGATAAATTTTAAGCCATGTTGTGCAAATAGTTTGATTATTTTCTATTTCTGAGGACTTACAACAGCCTCCCTTTCGACTCATACAAGCACAGCTTTTGTTAGTAAAGAAGATTACGAGCAAGACTTTGGGGGAGTTATGCACCTAGGAAAGAACAAGACTAAATTTCAGAGATTCTTGATAAAATCATGAATGCTGGCCTCATCGAATAAAGGTTGTTAGGCATTAAACTCTCAAAAAAGTCTCACTACACTGTGGCAGGAGACAGAGAAAGAGCTTTATTGCTCTTTAAGGACTATTGCCAACAAACAAATGTGCAGCAGCTGTAGCAGCATTATTTGTTAAGAGTTACTCATTTGTATTCATTATTGAAAGGATTCAGTTAATTATTTTATAAGTCCTACTGAATACACACTGCCCAAGAGCAGAAAAAGATTTTTAATTTTTATATATACATATATATATATATATATATGTATCTACAAATATTCAGTATTTGCTTCAGTGATTTTACTGAGGGTAGTTTCTAAGCCAGATACCCATACTTAAATATAGATATATGTGTGCATGTTTTCTAATTTCTAGATAATTTAGTTTTGAGAAAACTTCCAGTAGAAAAGTTTCCCAAGAACAGGTGTAATTACTGTCAAATCTAGACGAGGGCCAGTCGACCATAAAATCCCTTACCTGGGATGAACTCCCAGCTGCCCGAACAGGAGATCGAGGACATATGTTCTGAGTGGCACCACACGGAAGTCTCCACATCTAAGACATGAAGTTTCCAGGAACCTGCCTCATGACTCTCCTTCTCTCTTTAAAAATCATGAAGGTTTCAGGCCATTATATTGGAAAATTTTTAATCTCACACTACCTCAGGAAAACTTTTTCCCCTTGTACATTTAATAGCAACCCCATTAGAGAACATTGGGCCTTTTTCTCTTTCTAAAATCCGTGACTTTCTATCCTCCCTTTTTTTGTAAGTGGACTTTCTCCCTTTCCTCCATCCCCCATGAATGTTCAGATATATATTTGTCTTTTTACTGCCACATACTGGTGAAAGCTCTTGCAGAGAGTCATATGGCCTACTTGGCACATGGACTTATCCCATTGTTTTTTAAGTTTCATTATCATTTTTTCCTGTACTATATAATTCCATTTACTTCAACAGGTTTCTTCCCACCTTATAAACATTGTAATTGATTTTTCCATTCTTTTTTAGTTTGTTTTTTCCCTCATTTTGGTCTGTATCACAAAGCTCTATGAGTGCATTTAATTAAGCACTATCCCTGCAATATTTCCTCTGCTGTACATTTTTAGATTATGACATTTTATTCAAATACATCTCTGTGGACTTTAACCACGCATATCAGTTCAACATTGCAATGAAAGATCAAGTTTAGCATATGTGTGTAACAATTGAAGGGACTCCGAATTCACCAGTGAAGAATAACAGTGCCAAGGGACTGGCAAATGTAAATTATGTATTTCAATGAAAAGTATGTACTTTAAACAAAAACATTTAAGATAGAAAGTTACAAACTTAAAAAAAAAAATTTAACAGATGACACTGAGCAGGAGGTGAAATTCAAATTAATATTTCTCCAGACTGGTAACAAGTTCAGGAAGTACCTCCACATAACTATAAACACTGCTTCCAGGCATCAACCCTCTAAAAACTGCAGGACAGTGAATTCTACATAATGCAGTGGAATAGTCTGCATAACATTTCTGTCCATCCTTTCTAAGCAAGACCTGAATTAATAGATTTCCTAATTTTGCCTGAGCTGATTGCATGATTATTCTGATTAATGGAAAGGACCATCCCTCATTTCTCCAATGGCCAGATTATGTAAGTAGCTGAATCCCAATAGTAATTATAAGTATTCATCTCAGAACTAAAATTTCATAGGTCCTCTATAACTAGCCACAAAATATTCCAGTGGTTCTGGAAGACAGATCTAGCTTTCTTTAGTATATCAGGTGCAATGAGCTATGCTAGAATTATCACAACTCTTACTCCATATTAAACTGGCAATGTCTCATACTCCTATTTTTAACAGTCTTATTAGCAACAATTATTTCAGTAATAATTCTTATTTAATGATGGACAAATAGCATTTCAACAGTGTGCTGCTACCACTGTACCAGGTGATGTAAGTATCCAAAAGAAAAATCTATTAATATAATAGCGTTACCTGTCTTCCACATGAGCAGTCAGTGCAGAAGCATCTGCTCTGGTTCGCCAGCCTGTGCAGTGCACACGACTGTGCACACGAGTGTGCCGCTCCCAGGAGGTATGAGCAAGACTTTAGGCACATTTCCCTGAAGAGCTTAAGAACTGCAGTATAAATCAGAGGGGGGATCTGGCAATCATGATGTGAGGACTGAATAGGCAGGTTCTTACCAAAAATTTTCAGCTTCTGTTTCAGCAAATTACGATGATAATGTGCCTACAGGTTTACAGCACAAAAGAGTGTTAACATATTGCGTTAGCTTGAGTATCTGTATGGATATATTTGTGTATACAAATGCCACCTTCCACCTCCTTCTCAAAGAAAGGTTTATAGTTACATATGCCACCATGTGTTAAGTAATTTTTATGGGCTATAAATGACTTGAGCAAGCTGTGAAATAAAACAGCCTGTTCTACTGCACTAGCAGGGCAGGTTCTGTGCTGCTTGTGCAGTAAATGTGCAGTGAGACACTATCCAAACTAACTGGAATGGAAACATGCCGTATGTGGTTGATATACCAATATCCATTCACTGGGTATATTTCCCTACAATAGCACAGCTTTATGTCAGAGAGAAAGCATCAAAATATTGCATTTTTTTGAACTTTTAAGTAATAAAACATAAGCATTGTTTTAAGATTCATTCCTACTTCCAAAATCTTCTTTAGCACACCTAAGAAAGCTAAATCTGCTTTAGATGTGTAAGTAATAACTATCTCTGAAGTCAATATTTTTAAAGACAGAATGATTTGCCTAGATATCTTGCTAGCAACCTGAATTCTTTAAAGATTTTCAGCCGATTTTCTCCATCTATATTTCAGAATCAATTTTTTCTTTTATCAGATCATAGTTCCAGCAGACTAAGGAAAGAAAAATCACCACGTATGTAGCTATCTGCCAAAGCAGATGAGGAAGCTCCTAGCTGTTTCTGTAACATAACATGTTTTGTGATTTGCATTTAAATGTCCTATGACTATTTTTACTTCTGATTGAGCTGCAAATTCTGCAGAAATTATGCAGATGAGCTTTATTTTCATCTCACTTTGCTCCGCAAGTGGACAATAGGTGACATTTCCTAGAGGAACAATTACTTTTCAGAAAAGCAATTTTCAGGTAATTTGGTTTCATCTCATTTTTAACTTTTTCTTAGTGATTATGCTTTTCTTAGTATACTTACCAAGCATTTTATGTGTCTAAATTTAGACTGTAGGTTGTTTGTTTACATTCTAGATACAAAATATTTTGTTCAAAGGGTTATTTTCTCTTCAGATTCACAAAAGAAAGTAATATATAAAAACTACTTTGTAACCTACTTTTACCTTCTGACAGTGTACTACTTAATATTTTTCAATTCTATTTATAACTATCTGATGCTCTCTACTGTATCTCTTGGCATACTTCCTCATTTTATATTATCTTTTGCTAGCATCCACGGGAATTCAAATGTAACTTAAGTCATTTCACTGATCTTAAAGTGCTTATTTTATGTCCATTATACTTTCATCATGTTGTAATAAAGCCAAATGGAATTTGATCCATTCCCTGGGGTTTCTGGTGGTTCAAGACAGATTATCTAAATTCATGAAGTCAAGTGGTCAAAAAGGATAAAAACATCTGTTGTGATATTCACATCCTCACATATATACTGAGTATGAGAAAGCACAAACTTCTTTCGTTATTTTGGCAGAGGAAGCAAAAATTGGATCAGGGAAGATTTTGTCATTCCAGATTGTACTGTCAAACTCTCAAAAAACCTTGCATATCAAGGCTAAAAAAAAAAGGATGAAAAAAAGTGTTTGTTAGAGGAGAGAGAAATAGCTTAAAATTTAACATAAATTAAATGAGAACCCAAGCAAAATCCTCCCTATTTTTGTATAGGTAAAACCCACTTTGTGTTCTCATAATGGAATGGAAAAAGAGCTTGCAGACTCACTCGTCCTACTTTTACAGCACATTTATTCCATATTGCACAAAGATCATTGTAATATTGTGCAAAATACTTTATTGAACTGGGGTTATGTCAAATACAGATTTTTAATTGTTGTTTGCAGATTTCTTCTCCCTTTAGCAACACATTTTCTCCTTGATAAAGCAGAAGCTTTAAGCTTAAAATAAGCTTGAAATGCAATATATTAATCAAAGTGTATGCATATATGACATTAAACACTTCTTTTTCTCTGTATGTAATTCAACCCATCCAAAACCCAGGGCAAAATGTGCCTTTCACCACCAGACTTTCAGACACACGGTAGCAAACCATCTTTCAGGCAGCTCAGTCTGCAGTGTCTGATACATCTCCTTATGTAAGATGCTAAAAATGTGAAAAGAAGCCTGTGGATGTATATTTAGGCTCAGCTGCTGGTATATAGTTGGGAAGAAAGGGGCAAAGATGATTTGACAAGGTGTCGCCTTCTAAGACAGAAGGCTACATAGTTCCCCAGCTCAGATCAGGGCTGCACCTATCCTTCAAGTTCAAATTAAAAAAAAATGATTTCTGACATAATTTAGCTTTCTTTCATTGAAGTTATGGAAAGTGATAAACCTGCAGATTTATACTGGGATTCTTTTAGTCTAATTTACATTGTCTACAAATCAGGTTTCTGAATCAAAACTAGTCATCTAGTCTCTCATGTGTTGCCTCTAAAAAAAAAAAAAAAAAAAAAAAAAAGAGGAAGGTACTTCCAGAAAACATTATCTGTCCAAAGATAAATTTTAATGTAAATGGAACCTTGAGCATTTTCTGGAAGTGCTATTTCTATGGACTACAGGGAGAATCTAGAGAGTTTGAGTGGGACATTTTTTTTTACATAATTAATCTTGTCATTAAAATTTATTATAAACCAAAGCTAAATTTTTGAGTTCTGGTGTTTGAAGGAATTTCAGAGAGAACATTGTCAGAATAATTCAGCTTAGAACATAAGGGATCCCTTCCACAAAAATGAAAGCTGTAAATAAGCAGAGGTATCTAGTATGTGGGAATTAGATCTATACTTCTTTTGACTTCTCACATCCCACTTCTTATCCTCCCTCTCCCTGCCTTCCTTCAAATGCAGGTATTCTTTAGTCATCTTCATCATTAAAAAATAATCTCTGGTCATCTCAGATTGCCCAAATTTGTTTTATATGCCACTTCAGCTGGTGTCATTATCTCCCCTCAATGTCTTCCAAATGCCTTCTATCCTCTCTGTGTTTCAAGGAAATCTCATTAAAATCCTGAAAAACCTTTGTGGACAAACCTCTGATAACTTATATAGTCCTTTCAGTCACTGACTTGGGCAGATTCTGACTGTAACGAAACTTTCTCAAATCCTTCTCCTCTGAACTTATTGCCTCATTAACTTTCTCCCACTTACCCTCCTTTTTCCTACAACATTTTAAAACGCTGCCTAACAAAAATGAAGACATTTAAAATTGCAGAGAACTGATACTTGCCCATGATTTTTTCATATTTGAGCATCTGTGAAATATTAGTGCTATTTTCCACTATTCTAAAAAACATTTTAATTCAAACCAAGAGTTTTTACACAAGGCATTAGTTCAGAGTGAGCATTCTTTTTAAAAAAGAAAAAAAAGAAAGAAAAAAGAAAAAAAAGTGAATTAAATCTCTGAAATAGAGGCATGCAGGAAGTAACCAAGAAATGGAAATGAGATTAGAGCTTTTTCCAGGAAAGACTGTACACCTCGGAATCTCAACAAGCAAAAGATTTTGTCCATTTTGAAAATGTATTTTGCACAACAGTTTTACTTTAAGGCTTGAAGACGGTTTCCTTCAAATTTGCCTTGTTTAATGCTACTGTTAGCTTCACACAAGAATTTGGGGCACATAGGCAAAACCTCTGCACTACTGTAGTCACAGTTTTGTGGGCAGCGCGAATATCTGCTGGCTTTACGGCTCATCATATAAAACTGTCGGCTGCAGCTTGTTCGTACACCTGAGCCGTAAAGCTAGCCAGCCATTCGCACTGCCCACACGACTGTAAACTCAGTTTGCTGAGAGTAAAGAGGTGTCCTAGCTCTGCCTACCTCCCCCACCACACGGCTGCACGTACATTAGGGGAAACAGGGAGGTACTAATGAAAGACCCTAATCTTCTTTGCCCGTCTCGTTATGTACAGTCTGCTTATTGCGGCTCAGGTCTCCAGGGGAAGGAGAGGCAAGGAAGAAGGGAGAGCAGATTCATGCCTACTCCTACCACAGAGCATCCCCGGATCTCAGAAAGGATCTCAGTTGTCAGGAACTAAACTGAGACCATTTATCTCCTCCTCTTGGAGGAGCACAACAGGATCCGTAGATGTATCAGGTATGGGAGAGAAGAAATTGTAAAAACACCCAAACCCATCATGTATGCATAGAGACAGATGAAGAAAGAGTCTGAACACATACCACGGATCCTCTCTACTCTTAATCCCTCTTCAGTGAGGTTTCCTCAAACTATCCCTCAAAGATAGTTTGTTCAGTGACCTGTTGATAGTGTCCTATACCCCGGACCAACTCTCTGTCCAGTTGGAGGAGGGACAAGAGACTCAGGAACCTGCATGTCTCAGTCACATCTGTGGCTCTGATGAGCACATATACTGAGACAGCCTTATGTCAACAAACACAATGACATCTATTTAAGGCGCTGTGAGACAGGAGAAAGTAGTAGTTAAGGCTGTATTAGATGTCTGATTGCTTTTACAGTAGAGAACGCAAAGATTAAACTTGCCTACAGAGAAAATTGTGGCATTTTTCAGGGAGAAAGAAATGTGTGGGAGAAAGGTGAAAGACAAAAACTAGAAGGAAATGGGAAGGTCTCAAAAGAACAGAAAAGGTCTGGGGCCGTACATGTTGCAGGCATTCTTTATAAAGCTCATCCATCATTATTTTACAACAGCTTTCTAGCACCTCATGTCACAGCAAGAGGATGAGAGGCATTATGAATACAACAGCTGTTACTGCAAGGAACTGGTGTGATGTTAATAAAAAGATAATAATAATAACAAAATTAAAAAAAAGAGAGAGAGAGAAGGAGAGGCAGAGGAAGAGAAAGGTTTGCCTAAACAAAGATTGGGGGGGTTGGCCAGTACTTTGGATTCTTGGCATATTTAGTTTAAAATATTAGTGAACACCATTCTGACTTAATTTCAGCTGGAGTTATTAAACTCCCATACTGAAATATAAATAATAAATGGCTAGTATTTGTAGTAATATGAAGCTATTTATTGTAGTAAGATAATGTTATCTTGTTCTGCCGAAGCACAGTTATCTGCTAGAAACAGTGGGGGATGTTCTGGTTCTCCGCACAGTGTTAAAGGAATTCAGCTGAAACATCACTCTTGCTGCAACAACACTCTGTGCATTATAGTAGAGGGGAACATAATTGTGGCTCAGCTCCTCACCAGCCTTCCTAAGTCTCTGTATATACTCACTGGATTGGGAATCACACATTTTGGGATTGTTTATGCCTATCTGAGCAAAGCCTCTCTGTTTATAGTATACCCAATTCCAACTAATAAATCCAAGCAACTCTTTTTAGGAATATAAGTATGATGTTATGATCTTCATCTCTGAAAATAGGCACAGAGATGAAGTCTAAGATCAGAGAAAGCTACTGAGGTGTAGAGTTCTGGAGAGAGAACCTATATATCTTCATGATCTCTCATATTTTAAATTGGTGGAATTTCTTTCTTCCAATCAAGTTTGCAAGAGCACACCTTGGATTCCTTAATTGTTATGCCATACTACTACAAATTCTAGTTTTCTAAATATTACAAGCAAATCCTAATACAGCTGAACTCAAGATTTTGTTAATTTAAGCAATACAGCTACATAAGGAGTATTTGAGCTGCTCAGTTGTGGAAGACATGATGTCTCGATATACAGTGTTAGAGATAACTATAGCTGCACCCTGTCCAGGTCACTAGATACCTGTGAGACAAATGTTGGTAAAATACAGCTCAGAAATGCTAGTATTCTCTCAGCGAACAATTCACAGTTCCCAGAGGTTCATTAATTTAATCTCTCAGGGTATCAAAACAGATAAAGACCTAAGGAAATGAAATTAGCTCTAACAAAAGATGTCTTTATTTCTGATCATATGGTTATGATGATACTATGCTAATCAGTACTCATCTCTTCGTTTCACACAGAAGGATTATGGAAATTATGAGGCTTGTTACTCATTCTTTCAGAATTATAAAAGTAAGAGATTCAGAAACCTCAGTACTTCACATCATACTTAGAAATGCTTTTAAGATAAATTGGGAGACAGAGTTCATTCAACTTAGTTTGCTAGAGGGGACACTGATCCAAAACAGGACAAGTGCCAACTCCCAGAATCCACTGGTAATACAAAAATCTGTGGAGATTTCTTACTGCCAAACTTTCCACAAGAGAACATATACAGAGACGTATAATGTAGTCTCATAGTTGGCATTCTTCTGATGGGTTTGCAGTGTCAAATAATTTATCTCCTTGATTCATTCCCTTGCCTGGATTCTTTGATTTCCATACGGAATGATGTTAGATTTCTCCTCGGATTTCTTTTAGCACAAAACAATTTGTTCTTTCTGAAATTAAGCCTAGCTTCTAGAGACAGTCTGTTCATCACTAAAAAAATATGGAGGAAGCAATGACAAGTGTGGTTCCCTACACAGACTGCCAACTGCAGCTCGACAGGCCTTGCGCTGTCGAACACTCCAGCAGTGTCAGGCACCGTCCCCCAGGGCAGCGTTGTGCTGTCCACATACCACCAGCATCATGTTGCAATAAAATAACACTCATTCTCTCAGGAACTTTGCACTAAAACATTATCAAAAAGTTAACTTTTTCGTTCCTGGGCCACAAGAGAACAAGATGGGCCATCAGTGACCACATTGCCGATGGCAAAACAGTGTGGATGTATCCGATCTGCTCTAGAGGGGACTTGTTCCAAACAGCAGAGGAAAATGAACTGCACCCATCATTTAAATGTGTTGCTGAAATAGCCTTGATAACATAGACCAACAGAAGACAACTGTATGCTATTATCTTGGATAATTTTGCTTGGCAGTGCATATTTGATCAAAAGGAAGTGAGAGCAAAATCTGTAGTCATCAGCCCTTGGAAGCTGAAACTTCATTTACTATTTCAAGATAACTTTAAATAGGGATGGTCAAAAATAGTGCAAATGACACCTCTTGTGATTTGCTGCAGCAGTCATTTAAGACTAATAACAGAACTAATTAACCTTTGACAGCATGAAATGTGATAGCTCTGAAAGAATAACAGCTTATGTTGCCATCACTATAGGAAATAATTTGTTAAAATACCTTGCAGTAATTTAGTTAATTAAACATTATCTTTTAATTGCTAATGGATTTTTAAAGAGTGTGGCCCCCTAAAAGAAAGTATACTGCCGTGTAAAAGACATCAAAACATAATCATAGCTGCATATTTTGAAGAATGTGTTAGTTATTGTTAACATGTTCCTAAGGTGAAGTCAAAGCTGCTGAACATGCCTGTAGTCTTCTTGCAGCACGTAAGTTTGCATTTGATGTCTGTGAAAGACCACACAAAATCAGCATAAATATTTCTCCTCACTTTCAATATTTACTCCACTATCTATCTGTAGAAAACAATTGTATCTTCTCCTGGTCCTTGTTTATTAGATTAAACTGGCATGTAATATTCTTTTAGTGCCTTACTATATGGTTCTTTGCCACCGTGATAATCCCTGTAGATTTGTTTGCGCCTGTTCTGTCTTGAATTCATCTTTCTTGAGATGAGCAGTAATATTTGAATTACAAATAGTTTTCTAGAGTTTTAGAAGGGCATATTAAATATTCAAAGTCTCTTTCACTGTATTTTTTCTGAGTTTCATTGTATCATTTGCTGATCATCATACAGTTACTAGGATACCCGCAATCGTTTCTGTCCCACACCGCTTACAACCAATGTTTCTTAAACTGATAAAAGAATGCCAAAAGTTGTGACAGTGCACTATATTTTATCCTAACCCTACTTATGCAGTCTTGAGGATCATCCAATCCCATGACACTCTGAGCAACTTCATTTCTGCCATGTCAAACAAAAAGCATTTGTCTCATCCAGACACACTTGAAGAGCTCAGCAGTTTTATGTTGACACCTTCTCTTACTCTTTTTAAAGCATATTTGAATTTAAAGAATTCATTCTATGCACTAATATAGATTTTAACTCTTATTCTAGGCCTGTCAAAGGAAAGATAACAGAGTGATAAAAGTGCATGAGAAAGAGGGAAAAATGTCAAGGGACTGGAAGGATGAAGAATCTCTTCTGATTTTCCAAAATTTTACTGCCTTTGTATAGTGGTTATTTGTTTCAGTGAAATGTTTTGTAAGGCTGGTGCTAAGACTTTTTCCTCACATGCTGTGGGAGAAGTGAAAATTAGCCTGGAAGCACAAGACAGCTATCATCGTTAGTATGGTCTCAGCTGGAGATCATTGTTTTCCCCAGGAGGCTTAAATAGTGCAGCAGGATTGTTTGTCATAAAAATGCTCTGGGGGTACTGAATGCTCTATGGAAAACCTCCAGGCACTGAGAAATGATGATGGAGTTTTCAAACATATTCTGATTTACTGTAAACATTTCTCCTTGTCATAGCCTGCAGAATCACAGGTCTCATCCTACCTACCTGATTTCATTTTAGGTTGAAAGCATACCAAATGAAAAAGAAGGTACTAAGTCAGTCAAAGATGATGCCCTAATAAATGTTACCAAAGAACCTTAAAGGGCATAAAAGGAAGAAAGTGAAGTGTAAGTCTGACATGTTTTCCAGAAAAGGCTGTGGCCAAGTAAAGACTTCCTGAAACTAGCATTAGGTTTGTGCTACAACTGTGCATGCTGGGTTTCTTTATAATTAATCACTGGAGTGGATGCAAACAACAATATTGGTCAAAATCTAGATTTATGCAGCGGCTTTCAGGTATGTAGTGCCTTTATCAGTATCTTTGGTAGTTTATCGACAAAGCAGAGGTGCCATTTTCCTGTATCCATTTCCAATAATTCTACATCTGCTGTTCAATCAAGTTACTAAGCTACATCTGCTGGGTACTCAATGCTTTCCTGGGACATTTTAACTATATGTTTAAAGCTTGGTAACACACTTGTGCGAATTAATAACAACAAGGACCCCACTGGCCAATCCTCTTCTTTCATGCTATCAATAAAATCTTTCTGCTGCCATCACAAGATGAACATCTCTGCATGTTCAGACCTGTAAGAGTCTTCTGATGATTAAATAAGATGACAGAATCACTCGTCTCCTAATAGATCCTCTCCAACTTTACAGAAATGTTGGGTGAAATGTTGGCCTTACGTAATCCCAAATGCAAATATGTTATTGACTGTAAATGAGCCACGTTTCAGCCCCATTTTGTGAGAAGGGTTGTGGGGCCACATTGTAGTTGTAACTATTTGCAAACATATTTTTCTTCATTGTCCAACTTCAACGAAAAATATTTTAAGTAGGAAAAACAGTAGAATGCATGACTAGTTGTGGACATCCATGAAACAACAGCTAACTTCTTTAGGGGGGATTATTCAAATTTAGTTATGCATTTATGGCATGTGTAAGTAATCTCTAAATGGTACTTGGTAACTTCCTACTCTTTCAGAGAGGAGATGTGCAGGTGTATCGTAATTGTTTACTTTCTACAGAGTTATTTTGCTCTTTACAACCTGTTGGCACCCGCTTCCAGAATTTCCCAGTAATGTATTCAAGCTCCAGATTCCTGGCACTAGGTACCAAATACTCCTATGGGCTTAACTTTTTTTTTTTTTTTTTTTTTACCTTATGTCCTAAGAAATAACATTTTACAGCTGCAGGACAATATATATAGAAGCGTCACCTCCATTCTGATGTCTGTTATATTGTGCTGTATTGTGCTGTGTGTTACAGTATTATGTGGGAATAATGGGACTGTGTTTCTGCCCACATAAGGAAAAAATCACCTTTATTTTTAAAGGTCACAGCTAGCACTTGCCTTTAAATTGTGTGAATGATATTGCTCCGTATATATAATAAGGTGAAATGAAATGGTAACTTCACCAAAGCCTTAACTCCTTGCTTTTCAGAATAATCGCACCTACTGAAACCTCCTTTTTATCCATACTGAATGTTTTCCTTTTTTTTTTTTTATTTTTATGAGAACTTCACATCTTGTAGTAAAGGTTTCTAAAAGATGAATTGTTGTGACCATCGTAATGACTTCTGTAATGGCAATGCATCACTGTAATGACAGTAATCACTGCAATGACATTGTAGTGACTTCTAGTCACTAATAATGACTTCTAGTGAAATTTGTGTTGAGGTGAACAAAGCCCCTCAGAAGAAAATGCATTTTAAAGTATATGACATAGTTACAGACATGTGTGCTGCATGCCTCACCCAGTTTGTTCACCTGAGCAATACATTAATCTTATATCTCTGATTAAAAATCATAAATTGTACTGGAAAACACACAAACAAATGAACAGACAAGAACCTTTCCTTCTTTACAATTTAGACAGATAAATTCAGATTCTTTCTCCATTAATGAGGGTTGCTTTTTCTGCTTTTCCAGGTAAAACACAAGTTATGGGTGAAATCAAGATTGCATTAAAGAAGGAAATGAAGACAGATGGAGAACAGTTGATAGTAGAAATTCTTCAGTGCAGAAATATCACATACAAATTTAAATCTCCAGACCATCTCCCAGGTATGACACAGAAACCAACATCATGATACAGCATTAAGTATGACATATCTGAAGATGTTTAAAAATACCATTAAAATGGAAAGGAAATTATTTCTTAATCAGAACAATATCTTCTATAGGGTTCCTTTTGAAGTTCCTTTTTTGGTCCTATGAACAAATTTAGTGAAAGTAAAAACATTTTCTAGAAGGAAACTTCCTTCAGAAGTTAATCCCTTTCTAATCTACTGATCTAATTTAAAATTTCTTAACTTCAACAAAAATGATGCCTTTCAAGATTATTAAAGACAATGATATGTGGTGAAAATCTGTATTTTGATGTAAAAGAATTTTTAAAATGATAACTCACGTTAGTAATAGTATTTTCATAGATACATAAAGAGATCTTTTTTCTTTTTTCTTTTTTTTTTCTGTTTTATACTGTAAACTCAAATTAACTCTTCTGCATTTAGTGGAGTGGTTCCGTTTTGACACAATGTATAAAGAAATGAATGCGGCTGTGTTATGTCCCATGGTCTGCTTCCTCAGCACTTCGTATCTATTGAAATTATTAGCAATAATGATTATTTAAAAGCTTCTGCATTGAATTTGTTGAATTATTCTTCCCCAGACCTGTATGTGAAGCTGTACGTTGTCAATATCTCTACCCAAAAGAGAGTAATAAAGAAGAAAACCAGGGTATGCAGGCACGACCGAGAGCCTTCATTCAATGAAACATTTAGATTTAGCTTGAGTCCTGCTGGGCATTCTCTTCAGGTAATTCTGCATCTTATTAAAAACTAACTTTGTATGTTTTCCATGCAGTGCTTTGGCCAGTTGATATCAATCTTTTACCCCTTGTTGTAGCCTGAAATGAGAAAATTAGAAAAGAAATAACATAATTGCATAATAATGGAAATATAGGTCTGGAAGAGACTTGAAAAAAGATTGTTTAATCAATCATTCCACAGTGTGCTAAGATAGATATTCATAGACCAGCCCTAAAACTTTTATGCTTAATATCCTCTCAAAATCCTCTAGAGAAACAAAATTCTACATGCATTTCAAAAATACTTGTTGGTATATTTAGAAAGCTCACTCTAATATCTAACTTAAATCTTCTAGTCAAGCTAACTATCCTTTAATTATCCCCACAAAACACAGAGGACAACAGATCATCATTCTCTTTATAAAAACATTTTACTTACTGAAAAATTGTTACTACATCTCTTCTCTCTTATTTTTACAGACTAAGTAAATTGAATTTATTGATATGCCCTGTTCTTTAAATGCTAATAGCTCTGTCATTCTCTCCAGTTCATCAACTTCTTCTGAAGTTCTGATGCCTAGGATCCAATAGTCATAATCTCAGGCTGCACAACCACAGATTATACCAGGTCAAATATTCTCTATGTGCTTTTGTAAAGGAGAAGATGATATTCCCAGTCTGGAGGGTACTGAACGATGTGGGGAATTGATTTAGGAACAGTCCCTCTCCTGTGTTCTAGTTGTTTAGATGGATTTGATCATTTGATCAGATACGCTTCTTTTGAGGGGTGAGATTCACTTCACTTGCCTTCATGTATTTATACACGGCCAAGCCAGTTATTCAGGCTCTCTCTGCAGGTTCTCTATGCATTGGAGAGAGAAGACAATTCCTATGGTACCTGCATGATAATCCTAAAATAAATATCTTTTTAGATGTACCATTAAATCTGGAAGACTAATTTAAACAAGAACTAACTAGCTTTTGATGACTAAAGTTAGGCTAGATTATCAGCAAAAGGCCAACAAATATAGATACTGTTTTTCCTTCGTGAAAATGTCCTAGTAGCCCTATTGATTAAATAGACTGAATAAAAATGTATTCAAGATGTTATATTACATGGGAAAATCTGGTGTGATTTGTAAAGTCATGCCAAAGTTTAAGAGAGAAAATTTCTGTAAAAACTCTGCTTCCAGCAAAGAAAACTCCTCAAATCTTTGAGGAGGGACTTAGCAGGCCACTAAAGCAGACCCCACAAAGCCCTGACTCTTCAAAGGCAAGTTGTTAAGGAGTAAGAGAAATCAGGGAGATCATCATAAGAACAATCATTCCTCTGAAATGTGTCATGCTCTGGTGCCACACACCAGACTGAGGAGAAGAGGGCCTGTCTTCGCTCTTCAGCATCCTTTTCATAAGCAGCATGGAAATGCCCCTTCCCCGTCTCTTTGGATACAAGACGTAGAAGCTCTTGAAGCACAACAAACAAGTAGCAAGTTTAAAACAAACAAAAGGTTTCACTTCTTCACACGACTTGAAGTTTGAACTGTAAAATTTACTGTCATAAGATACTGCTAAATATTTTCACGGAAGACTGAGAGAAGTGATTGGACTAATTCATGGGAAAAATACCTCACAGGCTATTAAATACAAGCATACTGCTTGTGATTAGGAAGTCAATGATCTACAAATAACGATAGGTATTTTGTAAAAGTATCACTACTTGACTGCCCTGTTCTTATACTCTGCCATATGCATGGTGTCTTATGCACTTTAGAAACAGAGAAGTGCCTGGATAGCTCTTTGGTCTGGCTCAGTACTTCTGTTTTCTATGTGCTCTTCCTACCTATCAGACTATCAGATCCTGCTGCAGAGCATGAAGCTGACTGATTTGAATGCTGAGTTGTAGAGTGATGAGCCTTTAGGAACATCACCAAATGAGATCTGGGGGAGAGGGAAAGGAAACTGAAGAGGAATGTGTAGAACAAAAAGGGAGTTGGGAGCTAGGGAGGAAAATATGGTCAGAGAGAGGCAGTAAGAAGAGCTCAAACCAAGCACTGTGAATGAGGCTGTTGGATGAAGAAATACTGAATACACAGTATCCACAAAAAGTACCTTGTAAAGAGAAATGCAAAACAGCTAGAAGCAACCATTAGGACAAGGCTCTGTACTCTAAAAATCAACACAAGTATACCAAGAGCTGTGAATATTAGCTGTGGAAATGGGGCCGTGTACTAGTGGGGGGCTGGGACGGGGGAGGGAAAGCTAGGATTGACTGATCTTGTGTATTATGAATATGAAAAAAAAGTAGGATTAGAAATAGACTAAGTGATTCAGTATAACAAGACTAACAAGATTTTAACTCCTGGAGCAGGGAAGAAGCAAGACTGAGACCCAGACAAGTTAGAGAAGTAAGAATACGAGTGCCACAGCTGAGAGGAGTGGAAAGAAGGATCAAGGACAGAACTGACTAAATTTCTGTTAGAAACTTTTTTTGTCCCTAAAAATGTTGATTTGACAGAATCAAAACATTCTATAGAAAACATTTTGACAGATTTCAGACAGGCATTTGCCTTCGTCCCTGCCAGCTTGCTTGGTAGCTTCCCTAATTTCCCTGGTTCCTTGGCAACCCATCTGGAGCACTTCTGAAAAGAGCTGGGCTCCTGGCTCCTTCGCCTTCCTTATTCTGTAGCTGCTTCCTGGCTGATTGGCTCACTGCAATTGGAAATACATAATTCCCTATGTAGCGATAATCAGAAAAAAAAAAAAAAAAAAAAGGAGGAAGAATATTTTTCACAGATGTTCTTGATTGGCTTACCAGCTTCTGCACTGTCCATTTCTTCAGGAGACACTGGATCAAGCAACCTAGACAGCCACCACAGATGAGGCAGGCTGCCAGCTCCCCAAAGACAGGTTTCCTGACGAATAGAGTACAGTTCCTTACCTGCTGAGTTCTCAGTGCTACTTCATTTGATCCTCTCTCCTCAAAGCAGGCATGCAGATTTCAAAACTCTCCAGATACGTATCTGATTTACTCAATGATATTAAAGCTGACCACAGAGAAGCCATTCAGGCTTCATCTAGGACTGAAAATTCCTCTTCCTTCCTTCCTTTCCTTTCCTTCCCTTCCTTCCTTTCTTTCTTTTCCTTCCTTTTCTTCTTCTTTTTGTTCTGCTAGAAAGTTTCCTTCTTTAACTTTATGCTGCAAATCGGAATGGAAAATGTTCAGAAATTTTAAAATTCTTGATTACTGGGAATTCTAGTTCTTCTAATTCCGTTATGTACCTGTTACAGTATGGTCTCCTCCAGCTCCTCAACTGAGTACAAAACCCTTGAGTACTGCTGTTCTTGCATTGTTAGCCTGCATCTGTGAAAAAGAGCAACAAAATGCCCCATTTTCTCTCATGCTCGTTCACAAAGAGGGTGACAGCCTCCTGTTGTTATCAGTCACCTCCCTCCCTCACTGCCTGAGGTCTGCTCAGTGACTGTGAATATTACAAATCTGCTGTTAATGTTATTGCAGAAGTGCTATTTCTTTCTTTCTTTCTTTCTTTTTTTTTTTGAGATAGGGGAAAAGAAAAAAAAAATAGAAAGTTTCCATAAAAGTATTCCTTTAAAAAAGTATACTATTAACATTTACCTTTTTAATACAGTTATTTGAAAATTATGAAATGCTAGAAATATTGTTTAACTATAATTCATCCCCTTGAGGTATATATATTATCAAGTAAGTTCTTCCCATAGAATGAACCCATAGATTCACAGAATAAATCAAGTCCTGTAGTGAAGAAAGCTATTTCTTGTGTACCGTTAGGCTTCTCAGTTGGAAAACTCAGTTCCATATGATAAAACTGGCTGAACCTTGAATGTCCAGCCTCCCTAGCTCATGAAACTGCCTGGTTATTCCTTGACCTCCCACTCTACATCACTGAGGCAATATATATTCAAGTAAGCAAGACTCGTAAGATCAGAAGCAATACCTTGACCCTCGCTTTGAAATCATGACTTTTGGCTGAGAGTCAGAAGACAGACAAGCTCTACAATTTAAGTTAAACTATCACATACTGAGATCAGAAACCAGAACTCTGTTTTTTCACACACACAAGTCTACTTTGACTTACAAACTATACGCAAGGCACTCTCCAGCTCTCATGCACATAAAAGGACCTGGTACAATGATTTCATAAAGTTTTACTCTGTGACTTAAAACTAACCTTGTGTTTGTCTTTGGTAACCAGCAGGTGAGCAAATTGCTCATTGAAGTCCAAGATTGTCATCTTCAGGTCACTACATCCCACAATAATAAAACAGAAGAGGGAGGAGGTTCAATTTTCATTGCTTCCTTTCTACTGTCAAGATGAGCCTATATTAAAAGTTATAGTCAGTGTTTCTTGAACCAAAGCAGAGTTCACCATTTCTGAATCTTTCTTGTCTGCCAGCAAATGCAGTATGCTAATAAGCACATTTGTAATTATTTGTTGTTATTATTTTCACAGATTCTGCTTGTCTCCAATGGAGGGAAGTTTATGAAAAAGACACTGATTGGGGAAGCTTATATCTGGCTTGACAAAGTGGATCTAAGGAAAAGAATAGTAAACTGGCACAAACTGTTGGTCAGCTCCACACAAACACATTGAACAGAGCGGTCTGCTTAGGGCACAAAACCTGCAGAGTCTGCTAACAGCATCACTCCAAGACTATAGTTTGATATCATTGTGTTTAGCTAGTCTTTCAGAATACAAAGTAGAAAAGAGCAGTCTCTGGGCTACATAGCACACTTAAATGAGGGCTAGTACTCTTGTTTTGCTGCAAAAGACAGCAAAGTAAAAGAAAACCTGGGCCCCGAACTTAAAGTGAGGCTGTTTGAAATGAAGACTGATATGGGGGCTCCGTGCTGTTGGACTCTGTCAAGAGAGTAACTGGGAAAGAAATGATGAAGGCTGGAAGGCAGGTATTAATGCAGAGTTCAGCTGCAGCTGGAAGTAGTGTGATGGAAAGAGCAATCTGGTTTTCTGTGCAACCAGAAGGAGATCATTTTATGCAAATGCACCTAGGGTGACTGACTTCCAGGTCTCACTTACCAAAAGTGTAAAACTTGTTCCTCTGCACCTTAGGATCTCTGATAATTTGCTGTAGTGAGATTATGCCACATGACACAAACTGCAAGCTGTTTGCAGAAGTGGCAATGTTACTTTACATTATTTTTTCCTTCTTTTTCCTTTAAAAAAGATATGCTGTGGAGAACCAGATATGAATTGTTTCATTTGTTTCTGTGTGTTAACAATGGATATAAATCAATGTCCTTAGAATGCAATGGACAAAACTATATTAATGGTCTATAATTTGGAGTGTAGCTTTAATGAGAAAGGATAGGATGTAAACTGCACTAAATGAGGAGGAAAAAATGCTGTTTTGATGTCATTCAACCTACCCTTTGAATCAGCAGTTTGAAAAAGCTTGAAATCAAAGAAGTTTAAGCACTGGGACTAATACAATTTCAACTAGTCCTTGTATTTTTCAGTGATCCTGAAACTGCATAAAGACAACAGATTCTAGAACATATGCGAGGTACTTCAGCGCACTAGACCCGCTGTGCTAACACTACCCTGCTCTGCGCAGGGCTGTGTATCTACATCGGCGACACACTTGGAGTCTAACTGGGAGGAGTAACAAGATACCTACTGGGTGTAGGTTGTTGATTTGAGAGTTAAGAAAATCCTCTTACTATCTCAGGTGAACGTCTGGGTATGATCCGCTCAACAACGTGGCTTCTCAGTTCCTGCAGAAGTAATTAGGAAAGCAACTTGCAACACTTAAGACTGTGTCAGCACTTCCGCAGTAAAAGTCCAATTTTATGGGATTTGTAACCGAGCAGTTAGCTCGCTTTGGTCAGAGGCTAATGTGTGGAGTGTTTTTGGATAGGCGTTGCATTTTAATTCTTACTGCTTTTGGAGAAGAAGGAAGAGCTTTTTCTTCCATTCTTAAAAATGTAGAAGTTTGTTTGTTTATTTAAAAAAAAAGTGGTACTAACTCCCTTGTTACTCAGAAGTCACTTAATACTTCACAGCTTCATTAAAAGAATGTTTTCCTTTGAAATATTACTTCAAGACCTTTGCATATTTAAAAAGAAAATAACCAAACTTCCACAATCCAAATATTTATTTTTCTTGCCCACTAACGACTTTCGCAAATTATTTAATGTACTTTTTCTTACATTTTATGAATTTATTCATATGTAGTACACTTCCACATAATGTGCAAGACCAACTGAAAATATTCTTCTGGAAATTAATAGTTTCTTAAAAAAACAAACAAATAAATAAGACTTATGAAGAAGCTGGACTGACTGCCAAAAAGCTACACCATTTAAACTAATGACACTTCCCTCATTCAAGTTTTCATTTATTTTTACAAGCTTAAAATAACAAGATGGAAAAAGAATATGAGAAAAAACACACAGAAAACTTTAATGATATACACACCACAGAAACTCGCATCAAGTTGTTGACTACCTGGTGGTATCTGACTTAACTTGCAAGCAGAGAAATCTTACCAAAATCCTGTTAGCTATCTTAAAACCACAACATCATTGGCAGTGGGAGTAGGATGTGTGCTTTAGTGTTGAATATTATGCTTTCAGCAGTATATGTAAACCCTACCTCTCATATATTTTAAAAACAGTTCACTGGAGTTATTGTAAGCATCCTACATGTTTTGATGTTGTGTATGTTCTTATGAGAGCATAAATACTTCAAGGAAAAAATCCCCAAACAACCCAAAAAGTCCTGTGTGGATATATCTGACATATGTGTTGCTCTTTCAATAGGTTGTTTTACATTCCTGATGGCTACAGTGTGTTCTTTTTTAGGGGGGAGGGGAGAAAAAAAAAGCCCAATTCCGATTACTGTGTGAAGTACAAGCCATGAGGTGTGCAATTCTGTGCAAATTGCTGGTAATTTTGTTCTTGCTAAGATTTATTAGGAAGACAGCAAGTCATGCTGGTAGTTGCTATGGAGATTTTCAGCAGGAACGAGCACTAACTGGCTGCCTTACTGGGCAGCCTACGATCGTCACTCTTAATTGAGAACGCAGACAGGCATGCTTTGCTCTCACACACGTACAAATGTGGCCAACACTTTTATAAAATAGTCCTGTTGTTTGGTGTAGCTGAGGCTGTACGGAGGCTGCCTCTGCCTGGTGAACGGCTGGTGGCAACTGGTTTCATCCAAGCATCTTTGAGTCTCTGAACAGCACACAACATGTTTCTGTAGGTTGACAAGGCAGTTTTGGAAGCCCATCATGAAATGCAAAGAGTAGAGGTTGTCAGGAACGAGGAACTGCCTCGGCCAGCTGCAGCAAGGAGAAGACTCCTTTGGTGTCGTCGTTCTCCAGTGCGCAGGACGAGCGAGGGACAGACCGGGGCCCGTGCACGCTCTCTTTTCTGAGGCAGCCTCAATTCAGAGGTCAGAGGATGCTCCCAAAGTGTGCCAAGTTCTTTTTTTCAACCAAATTTCTAGGTTGTACTGGAATCACTCTATGCAACACAGGTTCATGTTTGAATGCATATTTTTTTTCTTTTTTTCTCGTTTTATGAAAGAAGTCAGGAAAAACTCTCTTGTGACAATGTTTTTTAAAAAAATATTCAAACAAGGACTATTAGTATTTTTTACTTTTTTGTATATATATCTCAATATATTTTTTTCAATTTTTTTCATTTTTTTTGTTTCTTTTATCTGGCCAAAAGTGCTTAGTTGTGGCAACAGCTTTTATCATTTCTGAGTGATTATTAATGAGTTCACACATTTCTACAATTGCTTTGAAGATGCATATTGCAGGATAGTAATATCAGAAGCATTTTAGTTTTTTTATTCATAAATGCCGAGTCAACAGAGATTGAAGCTGCTTCTTTGTTCAAGGCCTTGTATAGCGGAAACAAGGTGAAAACTGAGCAAAAGCACAGTGTGTGTGTTTACAAATGACAAGGATTTCTAATGTTATCATTATTATTATGCATAAGATGAGCAGCAAACAGCCACTTCTTTCTTTTTCAGGTTAAAAATAGACATGAGAGTTTCTATCATGAATGTTGAGCTAGTTCTTTATCATTACACTTTAAAGGGATAGTATCCAGGTGCAATGAGTGCTGCATCTTTATTATTAACCACATTTTTGCATAACATGGATCTCATGTGGAAAAAAAAAAACCACCTAAAACCCAGTCCAAACCAGCTCAAGTCATTAGCAATCATTCTGTTGACTTAAACTGGCTTTAGATCAAGACCTAGAAAATATTTCAGTTACTTTTCTGGATGTTGGATGTTTGCATGGTTAGGCTGTGGGATTTGGTAGCTGGTAACCAGCTGATATTGATTCTTACTTTGAGGATGATGATGAAGAAAAAGAAGACATCTATTATATTGTAAGCTAGTGTGTGCCCAATAGAGATTATTTAATTAGGATTTAGTTTCATGGAGATATCATAAAGATGTTAATAGTATTTTTTTAACTTATTATTTGAATCATAACTGACACTATTTTTAAGTACTTTATTTTCATTGCTACAATTCTGAATGTCCCAGATTCCATTATTTAAGTATATATCTAGATATGTACATACCTATGTGAATAACAGAGGAAAATATGCATTTGTGCGAGTATAACTTAAAAAGGTAATGAAACAGAGAGGAAATTTAGTGTAAGTATCCACCTACATTATATTTAAACACTAGTCCTCCATGTCTTGTGAATTTTTGGCATATCAGGCGTGGAGGATCAGTCACTCTTTATGAATACATGTTGCCTTTAGAAGAAAAATAGAAGGAATAATCAAATCCGGATACTCTCTCTTTAAATCATAAGAAGCATTTTGATGTTTTCTGTATCTTATGTTTTATTATTTAAAAAAATCAATAAGTAAATATACTGATGAGCTCAAAAGGTATAATATATATAGATATCCATAACTCAAAATAGGTGATTTGAGAGAAAGGCATTTTCTTAATTTGTTACCCTGTAAATAAGTATACATTTTTGTATAACAAACTGAGTTTAAATTATTAATTCCATCTGGCATCCAAGCATGTGAATGTGTCCTTATTTGATTGTATCTTATCGATGTTCAGTGACGTGCTCAGGTGCTCAACAATGGTTGACTAGCGTGTGTGCTGTCATGCTACAGACAACGTGTACAGCATACCCAGTGTTTCAAAAGATTCAAAAACACCAAAAACCACAAAAAACACAAAAAAAGTTTAGTCTTTGGAGAAATGTAATGTTTCCACAGTGAATGTTGCATGCATAGATGGTGGTTTGTTAATATTCATTTTGGTTTGAATTTCTTTTAATTTTCATTTTGCTTCTAGATTCTCTCAGAAAAAAAAAATACAGACTTGTTCTAAAAGTTGTAAAAAATTGAAACAAAAGCAGTATGAGAATTGTATAAAAATGCCTGTAAATCTGTCTCAGTTTTCACTTTATGTATAAATCCATGTCATGGTTTTGTGATTGTATACAGGAAGTATCTTGAGAACTTATGCAAATTGTGCTGTATAAAGGCTGTTATCCCAGTCTGACAAATAAATATTTAAAATATCTGGTTTGGTTTCTTTTCTGTAATTAACATCTGAATCTATTTTTCTAGTTCAAATTGCCACTTCTGACCACAGTGGATTTATTGCAATGCTGCGCATACTCCCTATATTTACCAGCCAGTCCAAATTTGATATGAGCTCACCTCCCTGGGGAGCTGCAGTTCTACTAACGGTCCACGTTTCATTTGAAAACAAGGAATGGATAGCTCTTCCTATACATTCTTCAAACACATTTGAACCAGAAGCCCTGTGCAGATTGTTGATATCTTGGTGTGGATTGATCTGTGGCATCCTTTATAGAGCACAAATAACTGTGCATATGTCAATACCACTTAAGAATGTACAGTGTCTTGTCTCCTCCCCGTGAAAAAAAAAGATGAAGTGAAACTTGGCTTAACTCTTTTAAGTACCCACAGCTGAGCAACGTAGAAGAAGAAAACAGAACTGGTAATCCCCAAAAGGAATTTCTGATTACTTTCCTCCAGTAGAAAGCAAGTTTCCAGGAGCAATGTCTTTTAGCCAACAGTATAAATAAGAAATTGGTTTCTTTTAGTAATCATTGTAATATTACTGAATTGTGCCTGACTTGTGCAACATCAGTAAGTCTGTCTCACAGACTTTGTGTTTCTGAGTCATGTCCAGATCTATATTATACCTGTGTACTTTTCCTCTTTGATTCAAATAATGAAAAATTTATTGTTTACCAAGTAAGATAATCTGCTGGTGTTGCCTGGTATCTGCAGTGGATAGCCTGAAATGTTTTCTTACAGAATATACCCTAAGGAAGAAAACAAACAAACAAAAAAAAAAGGTGATACCTTTGCAGATGTCCTTATTGAAAGAGGTGCCCTTGCTTTTTATGTTTTTTGCATTAGCATATTTGCAGCAACAGTGACACAGGTTTACTTCTATTTAATGTCAATCAGGAGCCAAACTCTTAATTTTCCCAGGGCCAGCTCTAAGCACAACACTACATACAGGTTAAGGGTACCTGGGGTACCTCGCTTCAAGGAAATGCTCCTGGTTGAGACAGACACTTAACCACACATGCAGCCCCCAGGAGGGTCTCAGCACCCTCTTTGCTTTATCTTAGGCAGCTCCCCGCTAAGCACACTGACCTTCTGGAAATGGTCCAGAAGGGGTTTCTGAAGTGCTTAGACCTTCACAGGACACAAAGCTGAAAGGAATAAGCTGCTCCAGAAGCTGTAGGCTTATCCAAAACCAGCTCTCGAAAACTGCAGCTTACAGGAGGAAAATCCTGGTATCCTTTCACACATGCACAGAGAGAATGGTTTAATAGTCTTCTTTTTAAAGAAGTAATAACATTTACCAAAAAATGTATGTTTACTTAGTTAAATGATTCAGCAAAGTATGCATAAAACAATTAATATTTTCTCAGAGTACTATTGTAGGGTTTAATCTAACAGTTGTACATAATATACTACTAAAAACTGAAAAGTGAATCGGGCTGTTCACAGAATATTTAAAAATTAAAGCTTGTATTGAGAGAAGTCACTGAAAATATATATTCAGAGATTCTATTTGGCATTTTGATTCTTAGGACAAATCTCTCAGTTTTCACAGAAGTGAAATTCTACATTTTCACTGAGTTAATAGAGCCACAGTGGGATGATGCATTTGCTTTCATCCCTGAAATTCTCGCAACTGAGAGGCAGTGCTGCCTCCTTGCAGCAACGTCCAGCGCTGCAGCTAATTTCACTTACATTGTTTTCATACCTTTAGAACTGCTGGAATAGCTATTTTTTATTATTCCTTTTCAACCAAGTAACTAACTCATTCCAGTCTCTCCCAATGATGTCACACATCAGGGAAACCTGCTTCTCTGTCCTTTGGAGAATATCCTCTCCTTCTGGGATTTTGCACTCCAGCCCTCTCTTTTTATAGAGCAGATTTGTCTGCTCAACACATTTTGTTTTTCTTTGTAGTAGTAAATCAAGCATTCCTGGGCATAAGAACTTGATCACCTAAACTATTAAATTGTTAAGATTGTCCTCAGGATGTTTTCAGTCCATATCACCTACTACTCCCGAAGAATTCCTGAGGAGTTAATACAGGTACAGCTGAGACTGTTCCCAGGTCACAGTTTGGATGTGACCGCTCTTTTTTAGGAGAGTTAAAGACTGAATACAGACCATTCTGTGCTAGGTATCCTCCATGCTAGAGACTGATCTTGGGTAATTTTAATTTACTTTTATAGAGGTGTAGCCCCTGTGATGGGGTCATGTAGCCCCATGTCAACTTTTGTGACTGCTCCAAAAATCTAACTGGACTGAGTGTCTGCAAGCAATTTTCTTTCCATAAGGAACTGCAACCAGATGACAGAAGCAGATTTCCTAAACCAAGTTACTGCTTTACTTTAACAGACCAAAGGAAGCATAACAAGAGAAACACAGCTGTCCAGGCACACCATGCTGGTCAAGAATCCCTACATGCTCCAGGTAGTCTCTGGAAGGGTTTTCTTCCCTAGGATCACTTAGCTCTGGAGAGCTAGCAGCAGTAACTTCTCCCAAACTGTGCCAAATTGCAAAACAGTGAGCAGCCTGAAAAACTCCTGCATTTTTTTTAATGTCTCTTTAGGGAAGCTAAACACAGAAGCCTTTAAAATATTAGGGGCTCTAGCAAGAACATTACAGTAACATTGCTCTTCTCATGTCTACTTATAGATGTGAACTAAGAACTTCCTTCATTATCTGCTTTTCTTGGGTGAACTTCCTGACAAACTTTATGCAGAATGAGCATCATGTTATCTTTCACAGCTCCACTTTGCAAGGACTCTACAAATTTCAGTCTGTCCCTATGACAGTTAAATATATTTATAAAGTCAAGCTACAACAGTAAGCTTAATAATGTAATAACAAACAGTTATAAATTGTTAGAGTGTCTTCAGATCTATTGCACCAACATATATCGTTTTAAACTGGGAAAAATATCCTAAACCCATGAGAGTAGATGGCTGATTTATCTATATCATTATAGCTAAAATAGTATGACTGGGTGCAGATAAGAACTGAGACGCTGAAGTTCAGACAGAAAAAAGAGTTTCTAGCTTGGACAGACTGATCATTCTACTGCGGTCACCATTTTAGAGTGTTAACTACTGCAACCTTTCTAAAAGGTTAAGGCTTGCTGGATCCTACATACTTTCACTTATCGTGTCAGGATTTTCAGATAATATAATATTTAATAAGCTTTTATACCAGAAGGAAAGAAAAAGAGAACTTTTTTATAGCATAGACTGTTAAATCTCAGACACAGACTGTTAAATCTCAGAATGTTCTTGGTATCAGTTGGTGATTCTGTGTGAATAGTTAAGATATTGATGGAACACATCGTTAGCAAACTCAGGGATGCAGATGATATGCTGGTTGGTAGGAGTAGCCTCAACAGGTTGAAGAAGTGGATTGAGAAAAATCCACTGAGGTTCAACAAGGAAGATGCAAAATCTTGCATCTGAGATAAAATAATCCCATGCAACAGGACAGACTGGCACCAACTGGATGAAGTGCATCTTTGCAGGAAAGGATTTAAGTGTCCTGGTGAAACTGAACACGAGTCAGCAGTGTGGCCTTATGATGAAGATAGCCAAACACATACCAAGATATATTATCATAAGCATAGTCAGCAGATCAAGGAAAGTGTTATATCTATCTCTCTATTTAGCATTTATGGGAATTGATAGTCCTATTTCTAATTTTAGGCCTGCCAGTAGAGGAAAGACATTGACATACTTTAGTGAATCCAGCAGAGGTCCACCAAGATGGTTGGGGGCTGGTGTACATGATGTGCTGAGAGAATTGGGTTTATTCAGTCTGGAGAAGAGAGAGTGGTCTCCTGGAGACCCAGGCGAACTGGGTCTACAGTTGTCTGACAAGAAGGTATGGGGAAGACAGACCGAGGAGCACAGTGATAGGTGAAGACTCAGCAGACACAAGTTGCAAAAGGTGAAATTCAGAAAAAAATGTCACAGTATCACAGTGAGGGTAGTCAAAGGCTGGAACAGACACAGAGGCTGTGAAATATTGATCTTCAGAAATACTTAAAACAACTGGATAAGTCCCTGAGCAACTTGATCTAATTGGACTTGCTTTGAGCAGGGAATTTTGACCAGATGACCTGCAGATGACCCTTCCAAAATAAATTACTGTATGACTCTATGAGTCTGAGTCTAATGTAACTACAATAAATTGAATCTTTGCATTATCACTTCATTTTTTAAATACTCAGAAAGAAGGCCAGTGCCTCTGGCTTCATAGATGTCAGACTCACCAATACGTATTGTATTTTTGTTAGATTAATCACCAAGCTTTATTTATACTCATGAGATTAAGCGCTTCTGTACAAAGAAAGAAGTGAGTGAGCAATGTCCTTGTTTGCCTGCACTGCAATCCAATTGTTCTTGAGTGAAATTCACTGTTGGCCAGTATAAATTTTTCACATCAAAGAGCTATGAAGTCCTGTTTGTTAAATTGCCTTCATCAGCTTCAAAGTTTACTCTAGTTTTAAAGTTACTAACCCACCAACAGGCTTCCTTGCTTTTGCTCAAACAGTCAAAGAATAGAAAGTAATGAGGTGGAACAAAACCAGAAGTACAATGTGCTATTCAATATGCTGTCCCACAGGCTGCGGTAGTGGCTTGTAGACAAAACAGGGATAGGGATCACTCTTTCCCTCACAGGCCATCTGGAATAGACTGGAGCATGACTAATTGCCTCCAAATGAGTAACTATATCAAAACTGCCTGTTGAGAACAATCTCTGGTATTAGGGGGGCATGTGCCACTTGATATGTCAGAGCTGTATCAATGAATAGGCCAAAAATAAAATGATATGGATAAATGCAACTCAGCACTCCACCCTATGTCCTGTGTGCTTTATTTACTTTTTGCAGAGATGACCAACAGCTCTACAAGTGACTTGTAGAATTCTGCTCATTGCTTCTCACCTCATGTTATATAATATTTATGAATTTTGGGGGGAAAGTTTGAGGTGGTTGCCTTTTGTCCTATTGCTGGCACTACCGAAAATAGTCTGGCCTCATCTTCTTAATGCTCTCCCTTCAGATATTTGTAGACATTGATAAGATCTCTTCTCCAGACGAAACAGGCCCGGCTCTCGTATACTTTCCTCATAGGCGAGATGCTCCTGTCCCTTCATCATCTTCATAGCCCTACAGTGGACTCTCTCCAGTAGTGCCATATCTTGCTTGTACTAGGAAGCCAGCACAAGAAGAAGAAGGGTCCTAATTCTCCTTTTATACAAACTAATTCAGTGTCCTGTGTGCCTGGATAGGGTTAGGCTACAGTGCAATACTTTCAGTGGGGAAAAGACACAGAGATCCGTACTGCATTATGTCTTCTCTCCTACTTCAGGAGCTCACCAAAAGTAGCTGGCCGGTGAGACAGTCAGCTGTAAGTGGGACGCAACAGTTAGATATAGACCGAGAGGGTTTGCTGTTGTGATGTGGTGTAATGTAGTGAAAGTGGAAGAAGGGAACTATTCCAAGTCCTATCCACATAAGAGAAGGTACAAAATGTAAGCAGTGATCCAACAGCACAGCTACTGGGAGAATGTTCAAGTCTCTGGATTTTTCTAATAGCACTCTGTTTACTGGACCATGATTCTACCTGCTCTCACTCACACACACACAAAAATGCTTTATCTATTTCTAATTAATCATTTGAAATATTGTCACTATTAAATTGTTTTCTAAGTTTATTGCATCTGAGTCTGCTTGGGAATAAAAGAGGGGTGGTTTCATTTAGTAATCTGGGTCACCAATTCATCATACGAACATGAAAAATCTATTAAATTGAGGATTTAAGGGATTCAGAAAGCATTTTGTACAAATATTCACTGTTAATCCTACAAGTAGGAGCTATAATGACTTCCACTTCTCCCACTCAGCATCAGAAAATGACAGAGTACTGTTAATACAAAAGATATAAAGTCCTGCTTCAAATGTGAATTAAACACTGTTTTCTATGAAGAATAGCTGAAAGAAATGCTATAAATTATAAATCGTGAGAGAATCAATATCATCTATGAGTTGTATTTAAAACTCTTTCTCAAGTAACAAATATTGTGGCTATAAAGGAGATAGTAAAGGAGGATTGGTCATTTGTATTTCCATAGCTGCTTCAAATTAATTTATGCAGGACTGAATTTCTCCCACTAGCATTTCAAAGTACATAGGAATCAGAATTTGATGGTTTTAGCTTTGTTATACTCATAGAACAGAGAATTTGAAAGCAAGGCCTGATGAAGCTTAGAAATGGCTGCATCCTAATGAGAATACATGAGAATTAATAATTTTTCAGCCAGTAACATCTCAAGACTTACCATGCACAAAGAAGATGATTATAAAAATTTGCAAGCTTTTTCATCAAGTAGGGAAGTGTTATACTTTCTCTTTTTGCAGATGGAGAAGCTAGGGCTCAAGGAAGCCAGAAGTCTCTTTCCATAGCTTCAAGCTTCTCTGCCATTCTCATCTTTCCTTTATAAATAATAGGCCTTCCTCAGTTCATTCCTCTAAGAAGAAATGAAATAGGAGAAAATCTAATTTTAACACTGTGTTCTGAAAATCAAATTAAAAGAAATTGGAATAAATTTTTGTGTCCAAAGAGAGGAGGACAAAAAGCAAACTCAACTAAAGAGTGGTAAGCACTCATGCTGACAGCAAGTGCCTGGAGCTTGCACTCTGTCTTTGAAGTAGACTCAGGCTGAACACATTTGGGTAACTGCTCAGAGCCATTTGTAGTTTCTGCTGTAATTGACAGCGGTAATAACAGGCTCATTTTCATCAATGCCTTTGAGAATTTGGAGCAGCTTTTACAACCTAGGGGCAATTCATTTTTGCTTCATCCTGAGGTTTTTGAAAAATAGAATAAAAAGAAATAGCTACTTGAAAGCTAAAACTTAGTTTGTTAGGACTATATTCTGTTCTCAATCTCATCTGCTATGACTTAAGGCACAGTAGAAGTTAGTATTATTTTCCTTCAGTCTTTACTTTAGATATTGAGGGAGGCAGGCATGCAAACTTCTCAACAGCTCTCCTACCAGAGTTCACTTGGTGTCATCTTTGCTCAGTTACCCTTGGTGATTTCTGCACACTGTTTCTCCACAGAGGTTTTTTGCCTTTAGATCTGGAGAATATCACACAGACTGGCACTCATCAAATTTAGTCCTTATCTTCCACATGTATGTGATGATGGTTCCTCTTAGGTTAACTCCATTTATACTCTAGGAGAGAAGAGCAACTCAGATGCAAAGTTCTACACCACAGACGTTTGAATTTCGGTAAGATAAATCTCACTGAGGATGTCATAGCAGGCATCATAAAATTGCAAGCACAGGGAACGCTGCAATTGTAGGAGCAAGAGTTCTGCCTGGTAAGTAGATAAGGGTGCTCTGATTTAATGAAAATAGATTCTGTGCAGAGCTGTTCCTGACAGGCAAATTGATGTTATATGAAATGTATAATGTTGTTTGGGGAAAAAAAATTCCAAAGCTCTAAACTGGGTTTATTTAACGCTTATTCACACAAAATGGATTCATCTATGTTATTCAGGGCCTTAGGATAACATCTAAAGCTACCTGAAATGAATCACACTTTTGTTGCTTTACTGAAAGCACGAGCTCTCTTATAAATAACTATATGCACTTTCAATAATTTTTAACATTTCTTAGTACATAGTGTAATGAACAGACAAAAGTCATGAACAGAATGCACTCTACATGTTCAGAAACAAGAATAAACAGTCAATATCTTAAAAATGATTTTAATTTTTTAATACTTTTTTTCTTTAATGATTTTTATACACTTTTATTTACAATACTGGAAACAATGCTCCCAAGATGAGCTATACTACGAAGTTACTAAGAAGTTTTCTAAAGAGTAAGCAGTATGTACACACCAGGAAATACAGCTTAAAACTCTGAAGGAGCAGTATCTGGTGGTGTGCAGCATGGCAACATTTACATATACATTTACATTAGAATAAAAGAGCAGGTTTGTGTTTTCTCAGTGATATGGTAAGGGAAAAAAAGAAACAGTTTAGCCTAGCTGCATTAAAAGCTTATTGAAATCAGTTAAAAGACTTCTAAGTCACGTAAAAGAAGCCTGCGTATGGAGTGAGAGCTCTTTCTACATTCCTATCATGATGCTTATTAAGATCTTCAGGTTCAACATAGTTTTACAGACCATGTTGTTCTGATACTATGAGACTTCTCTGGAAGTATCAAGGAGGATGAGATTAGGCTGTATCATTGTCATTAAGATTTATTTTCTACAAACTGGTGTAATCAACACAAAAAGTAAATGACTGAGGATGCAGTAAAAATGCATCTATACAGAAATTCTGCAGGGAAATATTAATCATTATAATAAGCTTCCCAGGCTTATGTGTTTAATCACATAATATAATCAGTCAAATCATGAAGCAGTTGTTAGTATATAGGTCAACAAAAGGGCCAATAGAAAAAGAAAAAAAGTAGTCAGAGTGTTAACGAAGGAGCAATATGGCAATATTCTGAAGTTTGAATGGAAAAAAAAAAGATATTTCCTTGTAGCACTGTTACCTACAAAAAATTTTAAGAGCAAATCCTTTTGCATTTCTGAATGCAAGAAATAAGGAGCCCTTGCAAAACACATTCTATATAAATAAAAAGAAATATAATTAATACTTGGGAAAAGATCATCAAGTCATGAAAAAGTTTAACTGATGCTTTCAGTTCTATGTACCCAGTTTTACTGAAGGGTGCTAAAGCATTAAGTGAAACTAATTCACCAGTATTTTTTCCTTACTGAAGCTCTTGAAAACACTCTACCATTGGAACATCAAGTAACACCCATTAGCAGCATTTTGCCATTGTCACCTGACCTCATTTGTGACAAATTGCATCCAAGTTTAGTGTGACTGAGTACTGTGGTACCAGTCACCATACTGGCCTAAAATTAAACACTTAAACTTGTTGTGATTTTCTTTCTTTTTTTTTTTTTCTTTCTTTTTTTTTTTTTTACTTCTTGTTTTTGACATTTCTCCTCTTCCCAAAGGTGCTTTTCTGTGTATCTGCAGATGCTCCAAAAACCGGGATGAGAGTGAAGGACCTCAGGCTGAAAGCCATCACGAACTCCTTACTGCGTCTACAATGAAAAGGCTCTGGAGAGCTCTTGCGTTAAAAGAAGGAAGCAATGGCTCAGAAAAAGGAAAACTTCCCGAAAGCCACTAAGGAGGCCTCCGAGTGGATCAACAAAATAGGAAGCTTGTTCTAGCAAAGAACAATAACGGCTCGAAAGGACAAACGGCTCATGAAATGCTCGTTCAGTGCCAGGTACCAGCTCCAGCTGGTACCGGGCTGCAAAAGGCTCTGAGAAAGGGAGAGAAACAGCAAGAAAAAGGCTCCTTGGCACTGTCGCTGGAGAAAGTAATTCTCCAGGAAGCTGCTGCTGTTTGGACAGAAGGAGCTGCTGCATCCCAGCGCGTGGCCTCTGCGCTGCCCTGCTAACGACCTTGTCTGGTGCGGAGAGCGGAGCAGAAAACACAGACGCGCACACAGACACACAGCAGCGCCCCGCCGGGGGAGAAAGTTCTTTACACTCCTAAAGCAAAAGATCTGTTGAACTTTGGCTCATCTGAGTTGTCTTCCTCAGTCATTCCTATTTAAATTATTACACTTTAAAGCTAAATACCTGAAGAGAACAGGAGCTTAAAGAAGTTATTTTGGATCATTTCATGGAGCTCACCACCACATTTTACACAGTCTAACTTTACTAGATATCTAAATCTGATGTTCTTGAAGATAGATACCTGTAACCAGAGCCTGAAGTACCTTTGTGGGGTTAACCCAACAGCACACCACCCGTAGCAAGCTCCTTATCAGCCACCAAAAAACAGTCACTTTGGCATTTATTTTAAACCTTGCATGGCATGGCATTTCTATCATTTCTCAGGATCCAGAATCACATTGGAACTAATCTTAAAAATTTAGTTATATAATATTCCATTTGTCAGAATCAAAAGCTAACCTCGACTTTCACAAATTTATGCCACAGATGTTAAACCTTAATGAAAACTTAATTAGAATTCTGCCTGTTAAGATAAAAAGTTAGTGTTCATTAAATGCATCTCCGTCAGTCCAGCCCAGTTGTGTTTGAAAATATTGGCTGTCCAGGAAGGTGCCTGCAAAATTAACATTAATGTACTCAACCCTCCAGAGTTATTCCGATTTTATTCTGTGTACTAATACTATTAAGCGCTTGGTTCCTGACAAGGAGCCATATCAATCATAGATACAGTGCAGGCTTTCCAAAAATACTTCAGTGGTTTGCAAACAGACATCTTTGAAGAACACCTTTTCATGTCTTTCACATGAAGAACACTTTTTTCACCTGAGAGTAAAAGTAAGTGACAAAATGGAAACTTCATATCTTATGCAGAAGTTGCTGAGTTCATTCTGTTCTAACCAGAGCAGCAATCATAAGGAGTCCAAAAAGCTATTTTTATTTGTAGAACCAGGCATGAATTATTATGAAGATACACTGATAGTCTCGATTTTAATATATACATTTTAATGATAGTGTTGGATCTGTAATACATTTTAAGTAAGGCTGGGAAAACCTTGATTCAAACTTCAAAAGAATATAAAGAATGCTGACTAGGAAACAGCCTAGAGATACAAAGACAAGGAATAAAAGAGTGAGTAACCTCTCTGAGGAAAAATAATCCCACAGGCCACATAAATCTGGAGCACTCCCACAAATACATGCTATTTTTGTTTAGAAGACTGCAGGTGGAGTCAACGTGACTGTATCTTATGATGTTAAATATAGAGTGATAAATTTCTATACAAATGAATATTTTGCTAAAATAACAAACTAAATATAATAATTATCACTTATTTTTTGGAAATACCGTATTATGTAGACAGTGAGGCTAAGTTGCATTTATTTTAAAGGAGGAATGCTACCTAGAAGCCAGCAATATCTGTTTTTAAAATGTTGTTGAAAATAGAGACCAGCTGTAAGCTACAATCCTTTGATCTTTTATTAAGACTTAGGAAATTCTGAAGTTTAACTCTAAGTTTCATGTCAGTGTTTGTTCCTGACATTAAAAGGCTGTTGATTTTACAGTAGGCAGCAGATGGCAGCAGAAGAGTTACGCTCAGGAGTTAGCCGTGAACTGCTTAGACCAAGAGACACATAGCTATCAAGTTTTATAACTTCCAGAGATTTCAGGAAGAGAAGCTATACCATTGGGACCTCTTATCTGAGGAAAGAATTAAACACAAATGTAAAATGATATTATTACCTGAATAAAATATCACGTGAAAAAAATGCTTTGAAAACAGTGTCTTAGACTCTTCAGAGTCACTTCTGCTGAACTGTCAGTCATAACTGTTCTGAAGTCAGCTATTTACATGCAAAGTGCCATTTTGGGCACTTTGTTTAATATGTTTTATTCTTTTAATATGCTGAATATATTGGATATACTAATATAATCTTATATAATATTCAATGAAATAATTTTAATAAAAATAATCCCATTTTAAAGCTACAAGAATTGTACCAATAAACATTTTAAGATATGATTTTATGTACATATCACCACTTGAATATTAGCAAACTAGATTCAAAGATGTAAATGAAAGATCAAAAGAAAGCTGAAACAAAGTTCTTAAGGATACTTAAGGATCTATTTATACTTAAGGTATAAATACTATATTAAGATATATATATATTATAAATACTTTATACTTATATATGTACTTAAGGATATATTTTTCATCACTGTTTTACTGATGTTTACAGCTAAGTGCAGATAAGAACTCTTTGTTATACACAACCATTCCCCACCATTGGATACTACTGAATACCTGTGATTTTGTAGAAAGAACAAGTAGGGCATGTTACAGATCACAGAAATTAGGAATGTGACCAACCTAATAGTAAAAGGTTACGTGCTTGTCTGCTCTGCTGACTTAAGTTTGTCCACCTGATCATGTAGATTTCTATATAACCAAAATGATGGTGCATCCAACACACCCTCTGAAAACTGCTGTTTAATAGGTTTTACTGCTAGCATATTCATCCTGATGATTTTCGATTTTGGTTTAATTATAGCATTTGTACAGCTTCAAAAAGCAGCAACACTAAGTTAAGACTAGCAGGGGTTATAAAGATATGACATAGACTATTAGCAGTAAGTTCCATGTGAACAGTCATGAATCAGACTCCAGAAAATCATCATTTTGGTTGCGTATGAGTACTTTCACGGTTCTTCTTTCACCTCTAATATTTCCCCTAGACCTAGAAACAATGAAACTATTTTATGAACATTCCTAAGAAAAGTTGGGAGAATCATACCACTGAGGAGTTCATACACTCATGAAATGGGTGAAGTTGGAAGGGCCCTTAGGAGGTCATGTCTGATATGCCTCGAAGTCTCCATTAAGCGTGAAACAAAGGACTAAGTATGGTGAGAAAAATTACAACCTTCTGCTTATGTTGTAACACATACCTTCTAATTTCAAAGCTGAAATTCATGCCCTTGTTTTTGTGCCTAATTCTCAACTGTCAGATTTGGATTAGTCTCTTGCATACCCCGGTGAAGGGGGGTAAAGGACTGATTAAGAAAGTAAAAGTGAGAAAAAATCAGTCTCTCATTTTAACAAGATAGTAATAGTCTCTTATTTTTACAAGAAGCTAAAAAAAAAATAAAAAGGAAAGAGAAAGAAAACCACAACAAGTTTAAGTGTTTAATTTTAGGCCAGTATGTTTGAATGTCTGTGTGTGTTTTTTTGCTTCAGTCCCCCCATACAGTAAGGTGATCGGTGCCACTGCACTCAGTCATCGTAACATCGTTTCATCGTAACATTTTACACACCCAGACGATGTGTGTAGCTGAACACATACCAGTGTACAAGTGCTTCTGGCTCTTTTCAAAAATTCATTATTTATTTGGTCTTAACTTCCGTTTGGTAAATAACTGCAAATAGTAGGCGCCTGCTCCCCAGCCCTGACTAACATATCCCGAACCGCTGGGGCTCCTGCGAGGGAACCGCGCCGGAGGAGGCTGGAGTACATCAGCATCTCTTCGGGTTTGTTTTACAGCACCTTTTGTCGTTTCTGCGCTAACACTCCGACTTGCCAGAAGATGGTGCTTTAACTCCAGAAAAGGAGTTTTAGTCACCCACAAAGCAGAAAACAGGCCATGGATGAAAATGTTGTTTTTCACATTTTTTACACAGAAGTTTAAGTCCAATACATAATCCAGGTTCAATTAGTTTAGTCAGTCCTTAGAGAATCTTTATCTTAGCTTACTGCAGCAAACTTAGATCTGTTTAATTTTTAATTTATGCATTGAAATCAGTAAGAGTGCTCTATAGACAGAAAATTGAGACAAATATCTGCTAGTTCATAAGAACTAACATCAAAATAGGCAGATATATAGGGGACAAAATATTTTGTACGGATACATAAGGAAGTATACTTGATTTCAGGATTAATTTACATCTGTAAAAGACAAAAATTACACCACTATCGTGAGAAGCTTGAGGACATTCCAGAACTTCCTTTCCTGCAAAATTAACCATCCTTAAAAACAAAATTTTGAATAAAAATAAAAACGACGTGTGTGAATTTCCATGCCCAAGTCTTTCTTGTGCCAGCTACTTTATTATTCATTTTAGAACATTCTACCTTAAAAAAAACAAAACAAAACAAAACTCCGAGCTTGCTTGTGTTTTGCAGAACTTGAGCAGATACAAGATAGAAATGAAAACTAATAAGCAGTACTGCCATCTGCCAGGTTTTCAGACAAGGACCTGACATAAAAGGAGAAATAACTGGTGTCAATTCTGTACCATCCATAACTTAGCAGAACTAAGGTAAATAGCCAAAAATGTTTTTCAGGTAAAGAACATCTATTCTGCAGCACAGTCAGATGGAAAAGAGAGTAGTTTTTTTTCTGCTTCAGATCAGCTGTATAAAATATGAGAACACTCCTTTTATTTAGATATATGACTATCAAAGTTACCTAGAAGATTATCTCATTTTATTGTACCAGAAGAGTTCATGATTAAAAATGATTTTTTAAATCTTTCTTTCTTGGACCAAATTAGTGAATTTTCTTTTGAAAATATCTGAAAAAGGTGCTGAGGAGAGGTGATGCAGAAAACTTACTTCTACACTGACACTATCGTAGTGATGTAAGTGTTAAAAATTTGGCCATGTGTCAGTATAATGGGGTACACGGAAACGTCCTTTTTCTTTTACAAGGAAAGAGAGGTGAAATTATCTCAGAGTTCAAATCTATCCCCCCGGGGTTCACAACGAGCCTGACTGGGCTCCGCTAAAGTGTGGGCTTTAAACTCTTCTCTCAGTTAGCGTTATGTCTTCTAGAACCAACTCAGAGTTTTCTCTAAACATTTAGGGTGTTGGGAAGATCTGTCACAACATTTGATAGATTTATCAGGCTATTTATTATTTCAGTCTTATGCAGTCTAAATTAGTTTGGATCTGGTTACAGATTCTAGCGTAAGTTATATGTGCCCGAAGGGATCTTAGTACCCTCTGATCAAATTGCAGTGTTAAACTAATCGACTGAGCTTGCCGGCCAAGTCTATTTGAGCTCAGTCACGGGAGCAGTGTGCAGCGCACAGCGCGAGGTCGGCCCTGCAGATCCATTTTGGGCAGCCTGAGCCCCCCCTGAGCTCAGGATCTTGCAGGGCCTGGCTGCCTTTCTAGCAGGTGACATACAGACCCTCTGGGACAGCTCCTGTCTACTCTAACTCAACTCAGTTCAATGACACAGGCAGGACCCCGAGCTGGGCACAGTATCATAGAATCACAGAATCAGTAAGGTTGGAAGGGACCTCTGGAGATCATCTAGTCCAACCTCCCTGCTCAGCAGGGTCACCTAGAGCATGGTAGACAGGGGTGCATCCAGGCGGGCCTTGAAGATCTCCAGAGAAGGAGACTCCACCACCTCTCTGGGCAACCTGCTCCAGTGCTCCATCACTCTCACAGGGAAGAAATTCCCCCTCATGTTTAGACCGAACTTCCTGTGCTTCAATTTCTGCCCATTGCCTCTTGTCCTGTCACATGGGACAACTGAAAAGAGTTTGTCCCCATCCCCTTGACACCCTCCCTTCAGATACTTGTACACATTGATCAGATCCCCCCTCAGTCTTCTCTTCCCCAGGCTGAACAGGCCCAGCTCTCGCAGCCGTTCCTCATAGGGCAGGTGCTCCAGCCCTCTGATCATCTTCGTAGCCCTACGCGGGACTCTCTCCAGTAGCTCCATGTCTCTCTTGTCCTGGGGAGCCCAGAACTGGACACAGTACTCGAGATGAGGCCTCCCCAGGGCTGACGAGAGGGGCAGGATCACCTCCCTCGACCTGCCAGCAACACTCTTCTCAATGCACCCCAGGAGATCATTGGCCTTCTTGGCCACAAGGGCACATTGCTGGCTCATGGTCAATTTGTCATCCACCAGCACTCCCAGGTCCCCCTCTGAATGATTTATCTATGCTGCTTATAAACTCAAAGGATAGTCAAGAACCACTATCTGCTTTCCTAAATGCGTAACAGCAGATTCAACCAAACTCGTGCCCGCAGCATACTCTAGGCTTAGTACTTCCTCCCATAATGTTGCCCATTGTTTTTTTCTTAAGTAGATGACAGTAGCTGAAGTCTTCTCCAAGCAAATCAGATAATTTTTCAGTAGCACCAACCTTAAGGTATTTACTCATCTTTGATAAGTTTAATCACATATTTTGTTCCATTTCCAACGTTATTTTTTTCTTTCAAAATTCTTAATCAGTGGTCAAAGTCAGAAATCTGAGATATTGACAGACTTAAGATGACAAAATCCAGATACCTTGATATACCTATTCACAGGCTTTATTTACATATTGGAAATTTTGTTGATTGTCAGCTCAGAAGTGTTAATTATGTTAATGATGACATTTTCACAATTGATGATAAGCATATATATGCATGGTAAACTTACTAGTCAAAATTTTTTGTCCAAGAGTATTAATTCTTTTATTATTAGTGAAAATTCACCAGATATACTTAAAGGCACTAATAAGTTCAGCCATCCAAATTTAGGCATTGTAAACTTGTATCCCCGTAATGTGGCATTGCCATTGCTAGTCATAGCCATGTCAGGCTTTGTACTGAGTTTATAAGGCCTCAGGACTGAGACCTGTCAGGCTTGCTCTGTCTGAACTTTTACTGACCTTCTTGCCCCTTTGTTTTATTTGGTTTAGCTGTGACAGTTATATCTTTATATATTCAGATGGGGGAAATATAGTCCTGCTACAATGCTAGAGACCTTGAGAAGAGGAGACAGGATGTGACATAGAGAAATGCAGGCATGAACTGATGAAAGATGAGCACTGGCTGGCACTGGAGTTCCTACACCTATAAACAACTCACCAATAATCGGTTGAAGAAATGCAGACCTGGAGCTGGAAAAATTTGGTTTTAGGGGTAACAAAGAGAACAAAGAAATCTAACATTTCCCATCCGCTGTGTGCAAATAAATTTGGATGTAACGTGGAGCTTCAGATCAATGAAGAAAAAGAAAGATGCAAAGGCATTTAGGCAAACATATAAAAATTACCCCAAGGGGATCCTAGCACAAGGAATAATTCATCAATGTGAACATCACGTTTCTTCTAGTGATAGACTCCAGATACTGACAGCTTGCCGTAACATCCCCAATGTCTGATGAAACTGCCAACTTCGGACCCAGAGGAACACAGAGGGGTGAACATAACGCCAGGAAAAGAATTAGAAGCTAAGTGTGCATATAACAATTTCAACTGAATTTTTAATTTTATTGAGAATTTTTTTATTGATACAGAAGTATTCTAACTGTATTATTAGCCTTTCTTTTACCGTAACAATTAAGACTTCACTTTCTTTGTCCATAAACAAGATTTTGAGTGCCGCACCATCTGCATCAGAATGAATCATGGGTAGACACTTCTAGAGCAGTTTCATGTGCAAGTGAAAAAGCATCTAGATTCCTCTTCTTTGGTTCTAGCATTGCAATTCTGTCACCATCTCCATGTGACTTTCCCATACCTGTAATGGAGAAGGCCCAGCGCTTTATACTAAACTTTGCAGTCTGGCAGAGGCAACACTACGATGCTCACTGCTTTCCACATATGCTTTAAAATTTTCCAGGTTCTGCAGCAGGAGATTGAATAAGTCCTCCATTTGCTTGATGCAGTGTTTCTGTACTTCTCTCAAAGTCTATCAGTATAATTCTAGGCAAGTTTAGGATATGCTGGAGATTGAATGTCTAGGAGTGAGCTAGAGAGAGTAATTTCTGGAAGTAAAGTGCTCTATCAATCATACTGAGTTACCAAATAATGTACACAACATCACAGTCCCTTTACTATTTGGATGAGCACATCAAAATAAATCTCTGTAAAAGCATACATGATCAAGATAAGAAAAAAAAATTGTTGTCAGAAATGTTTATCATTAAGTCTTTACCCTCAAAATGAACAAACTGTATTTGTTCTGTGATCTTAGGAAGCTAAAACAAACAAAAATAAAATTCAGTATTGGATTTTTTAAGGCTGTATCGTTATCTTTGATAAAAACTATGTCTCTCTTTTCCCTCTAAATGGTAACTACTTTATCATCTCTATTTCTCTCCTCCTCCTTCCCTGCCCCTGCACTTCTCCTATGATAATACACAGTCTCCTCCGCAAGAACAAAACATCTTTTCTTTCAGAGATGACCTTACTGATGCATGTCTAGTTAAGTCCTAAATAATAATTTTCATTTTCTACTTAATTTTAAAGTATACCAAGCCTATCTTAAACATAAAGAAGGATGGACTTTCATCCTTAAAATATTGCCTAATTTTCCCAGCTAAACCAGTTACTCCAGTAAAAGATAATATTTTGTATAAAAACATCCTGTTTGGTAACAAAGGCCTAAAAAAGCTATCTTAGTGGATTACTTCTCTCTATGGAAACCAAGTTTTGATCAAAGGAGTTCATCAATTGCTCTGCTCTAGCTCATAAGCTTAGGAATTCTTACTGTGCTATTTATGTGAAGAAGGCACATGATATTTACTGAATCATGATTCAGTCCTGAGATGTGAGGAGACCATGACTCATTCACACCTGGTATTTTAATGCGTCTTCTACTCAAAACTTACTTGGCTACATGCTGATTTTCATTTGGCTGCTGAGCCTCAGTTTCTAGCATTAGAGTACCTCTGACAAATTGTCCCTGCAAATATATCAAGCTATTTTGTCTGAATATATGAAACATTGCCTATTACAGTAGTGGTTAGTATATAATATTTTTCTAAACTTGGTGCTTGATTTCTAGCAAATATGTTTTTAGTTCATTCTTAAGTTCTTTCATAAATAAAAACAATCATGCTGTAAAGTTTGAAATTATGTCCACTTCAAGACATCAAAAAGGATAGGGTTTTTTTTTATGAACACAAATGATTCTGCTACTGTAAACCAGCTGGGATTAAAGGTTATCAGCCTTTAATCCTTCAGGCTGGTCTGTACCAGGACCCCAAGGAGAGGATGAGAGCAGAGGCCTTGAGAGTACAAGTATAAGGTAATACCACCGGTTTATGAGGAATAATATAAATCATGCGTACGTAATAATTTAAATAGGAATGACTGAGGAAGACAACTCAGATGAGCCAAAGTTCGACAGATCTTTTGCTTTAGGAGTGTAAAGAACTTTCTCCCCCGGCGGGGCGCTGCTGTGTGTCTGTGTGCGCGTCTGTGTTTTCTGCTCCGCTCTCCGCACCAGACAAGGTCGTTAGCAGGGCAGCGCAGAGGCCACGCGCTGGGATGCAGCAGCTCCTTCTGTCCAAACAGCAGCAGCTTCCTGGAGAATTACTTTCTCCAGCGACAGTGCCAAGGAGCCTTTTTCTTGCTGTTTCTCTCCCTTTCTCAGAGCCTTTTGCACCCCGGTACCAGCTAGAGCTGGTACCTAGCACTGAACGAGCATTTCATGAGCCGTTTGTCCTTTCGAGCCGTTATTGTTCTTTGCTAGAACAAGCTTCCTATTTTGTTGATCCACTCAGAGGCCTCCTTAGTGGCTTTCTGGAAGTTTTCCTTTTTCTGAGCCATTGCTTCCTTCTTTTAACGCAAGAGCTCTCCAGAGCCTTTTCATTGTAGACGCAGTAAGGAGTTCGTGATGGCTTTCAGCCTGAGGTCCTTCACTCTCATCCCGGTTTTTGGAGCATCTGCAGATACACAGCAAAGCAGCTTTCTGAAATAGTTCAGCTGAATGTTAAATGAAGTGACAGTAAATAACTGCTTGAATCATCTGAAGTTTTGTGTTATATATTATCCATACATTTGGAAAAGCATTTCTTGGGGCTTCCAAATATCCTTAACCAGATACATGGACAAGGCTTTTATATCTGTAACTTGAAATGAAAGTTATACACCTTGAAACTGTCCCAAACTTTGCCAGAATCATCTAAACAAGAGCAAGATTAACATAGGCAGCTGATACTGTAAACATTCAGCTTCCATTTCAGAGATCATCTTGGACACACTACTTGTGAAGTTAGAGCTGTAAGACCAATCTGCTATGTTATTAGTTTACATTTTTCCATTTCAAACGATACTGTCACTTTACATAGGTATTTAAGATCACAGAATTTTCAGAAGAGGAGCAAACCTCTTGAGGCAGTCCTGACCAAAGTGAAGCAAGGAATTGCGTTCCTACTGGTAATATTTTTTTCTGAAAGAGCTGCTTGCTTGGAGACAGTGCATTCTTTAAGAAAATATGCTGTATTTTACTAGGAAGGATTCTATTGATTTTGGTGAAAGTTGGAAAATTGGAAGATGGAAGTGTGGGACCAACAAAGCTATGGCAAATGATAAGTCCATTCATCACGTAATGGGATTATAATTGCCTATATATCAAAGAGTTGGAGCAATATAATGGCTTTTAACCCTGCCAAACATCTCAGTTAAGATTTGCTTTTCTCCCAGAAGGAAAGAACAGAAGTAATTTGGCAAATTATAAATTGTAAATGACTTAACTGTTCAAAGACATATAGTGGAATGAGAAGGTGATACACTGGGAAATCATGTGGGGAATGCAGGGGACTCCTGGTGAGTTTAATGATCTCCGCCTACAGAAGCAATAATATGTATGATCCTCCAAAAGTTTTGCATCCGTACATCTCTCCCTCTAGTCTGAAATATGTTCGTAATTAATTTTTAATGAGATAATTTTTAATGATTCCTATTTCAGACATCGCAATCTTCTCTACACATATAATTGCTAGGAACTATAGTCATGAGACTTGGATTTTCCAGGCTGCTTTTTGCCTGTGCACTGCCCATTTGTTCACTAGGTGGCACTCAATGCTTATTACTGAACCAGCTTATGTCTCAAAACCAAAAAAGAAATGACAGCAGCCAGCGAAATAATTACTGAGTCCAGCTTCTTATTACCCTGGGCTTGAATTGTTGAAGCTGCTAAAGCAGTAATAGAAACTGATTACTTTTCCAATTAAGCCTACAGCTGAATTAAATGAAGACATTGACTATATTCAGTTAACAGGCAATATACTTACTACCTCAAATCAGACAAGAGTAAATATCCAAGATGTTCAGAGTCCCCTTTAAACATTCAGTGCAAAAGGAAGAAGGTAATGCTGAATGTTGACATGATTTAAGTATCAAATGAGTTCTAAGTGTTTTCTGAACATTTAAGCTCTTGGTACATATCTGCATCTATCAGTTCTTTGAGTTTTACTATGTTGGAGATCAGTGCTACAGAAAAGCTTAGAAGTCCTTAAGCTCAGAGCAGTGTGCTCAATAGTAAGAACACAAAGTAAAATAATAATATATATTTTTTTAAGAAATCTCCTGAACCTAAATTGTAATATCTGGAGCCCAGAATTTTCACTGACATTCAGGGAACACATTTACACTTTGGTAGACACTTTTACCAGATGCAAACAAAGGAAAACCAATGGAACTATGAAGAAAATCATATTTTATACAATATTTATTTCTTATATAGTCTAGCCAGAAAAGGCAAGGGGTGAGCTGCAGAGCAGCTTCGGAACAGAAGACACCGAATTATAACTATCACACTGATATGCCATTAATGTGATATGTGTCCTGGGAAATGTATGTTAACTTTCTACAACTTAGTTTCCTCAACTGTAAAGTAGGAATAAGGACATTTGCTTTTCTTTTCTTTAGCACTTTGAGCTCTCTAAACAAAAACTGATAAGCATTAGTATATATACATTGCATTATAAAATTCTTCCTTTGTTTTTTTGCAATTAAGTTGATGAGAACACAATTTACCATAAAGCAATAAAATGCAGAGTTAATGGAGGTATCTCTTATGCTCCCTTTTTACCTTTTCATTTTGGGTTGTGTATTTTTCCTTTCATACACAGTTATGTTCTTTCCCAAGCACAGTAAGCCTGGGGATGTAGCCAAACTCCAGTTCCCATTAACTCCCCAAAACATGCAAGCAGTAAATATCTATGATCTTTTTCAAGAATACTGAAAAGTCACATAAGAGCAGAAAAATTATCCACCTAAAATACTGAGCAGCTGTGTCAGCAGCAGAGCTGTAGAAGCTGGGGTCACATCAGAGCACTCCTAGAGCTCCTAGGTCTGTCTTTCCAATAACCACGGAGTCCCTGGCACCCTGTCTCAGCCTGGGCTGTAAGTGCGCTCTCGAGTCACCATCGGTCATCGCAAGCCGCTGCATCCTGCATGCCCACTAAGATTGCTGCCGCCCAAGTCAGAGGTAACTTCTATAACGAAGGAACAGACACCGTGAAGCTTGAGCCTCTTTGCAGTGAGCTCCTGAGGTCAGGGAACAAAGACAGCGTCTAGTCTGTGCTGCGCAGCTGTGGGAATACTGTGCAGCATTTTGAAAGGAAACTGCCAAATGGCAATTAAAGTTATCAATTCCTTTCTAACAGTGTCTCTATCACAGTAAAATTCCTGCTGCTATGGGCCTGATATTCGTACTGACTTCAAAAAATCTGGAAGCTTGGAACTCTCAAGGTGTATAATAGAGAAGGAGTGTGCCGTGATCATGATATTCATCAATATGATTTATAGAGATGTACTGATCTAGGATCTCACCTCAATGATACTAATTCTCAATGAATCCAGAGGGAAGCTATTACAATTATCAGAGTTGAAGTCTTTGGATTTTAAAAACGCATTAAAAGGCTAGAGAGTAGAGACAAATTCTGGCAATCATTGTAGAGGAAGAACTGAGAATAACCTTCCTCAAAGGATGTTCATGGCAAAGGCTGAGAATTTTAACATTTCTATGAAAAAAAATGGATGAAAAATCCTAAGGAAAGATTGGCTAATATACGTTTAGAAATAAACAGCAGCTGTGCAGAGAATTATTACTGGCTTCATCCTGCTATAGAGGGAAAATATTACTCCCTGATCTAGTGACAGAAAGGCACTGCAGTGACAGAAAGACTGTTATCACTTCGTACACAAGTAAATCCTAATAGGAGATTTCAATTGCTCTAGGTGATCTGAACCGTTGACACTCCTTGACTGGAAGAGGAACAGATAGTGAGAGAAAAGCTCAGATTCAGACAGAAAGATAGACATGACTCTTGACTGGTGCTATTAAAGAGAAGAGTTGAGCAGTTTGCCCCCACACTCCATGAGTTGTTTCACAGTGTCTCCAAAAAGGCAAAGGATAGATATTACAGTCTTTCTTCCTTTACTTTTATTTAAGCTGAACATCCCATGGCAAATCAAATTGTCTTTTTCAAGGAAGTCTCTAGTTTTTCATTTTAAGGAACAAGTCTAAGTTCAATGCTCTGTCTCCATGTGTGGAATGTTTCTGGACAGAGTTATTAATACCAGTTCTGGCCTCACTGTATTTTATCACCAAGAGAGTCTTGAAGCAATTTTATTTACATTATCTTGTGGACTAAATGCTCTTTTACTTCTGCTTTTATTTTGTAATCCTTTTTCTGTAGGCAGATGGATAATTTTATTTTCATTTTTATACTTTGTTAATTGGTCCAACAGATATATACAACAAAATCTCTGCTTATGAGAGCAAGAACATATTGTATTGGAAACAGTGAGAACATATAATACTTACACTGGTATTGTACCTTGTCAGTATGTAACACTAATTACATTCCAATAAGTGAATTCAAGTTTTTGCAATATTTTGTCATGAAGAACTTTCATAATTTCACAAGAATTAAAGTACTGAATACTACAATAACACCCTAATTTCCATTTTGCAAACAGTAGAAAGTCAGAGAATTACCACTCTATTTAGTTATTTTAGATTATCTCCAGACTTTTAAAGCTAAGTACTTGTTATACCGGGCAGTCCTTTACTAAAGGAACACCATTCATTTTTTACCCAGGCTTATGTTAATTAACAGGCCATTTAGGTAACTGCAAATTGCAACTCCTGCAGATACAGCCATTGCAAAGTAAGAGTGTGATGCGTCACACGTAGGATTGGAGCGCTAGAACATTAGAATCGATGTGATCAGTACGAGAGAACACACCGTCTCCAGTACTTTCATCAGTAACGTTGTAGTTTCTACTTAACCTTTGCATCTGTTAGAAACACAATCTTTTCATCAAGTTGTTCCCATGCTTAATTTCATTCAATATTATTTTTAATTTGAATTCATATTCTTTCATCTTTTTATCTTTGAGTCATCTGCATTATCTTAAGTGAAAAATACTGGGCCACCTTTATTAGTTACTTATATTAAACATTGCTTCATGAAAATTTATCCATTTAGTGCCTGGAAGGAGACAAATAATTCTATCTAACAAAATTATATATACTCCTCATATAGGCAGTGGAGAGAAATAGGTGTTTGTAAATATCTACATGGAGAAATCTAGTCCACCCTGCATCTGAGATTAGAAAAGTTATCAGTTCCAAATGGTAATTTAGCCTACTTGTTAAATGCCCGCATATTTTCCTGAACACAGGTAAGCAACAGGTGCTTTTATCCACCTCATTTCCCAAACTTTCTTGCTGAAGGAGCACAGACTGTGATGGTGCTCTATAGCATGCAAGAGTTACGAAGCCAGAAGAGCAGAAAAATGACATCCTGAGCCTAACAATTACACTAGCACATTTAACTAAGCCGGAACAGGGTTTGATCCCTGCTCATAGGAACTGCTTTGGATTTTTTAACCTGATGAAGATCTAAGATTTGCAAGCCCATCTCAGTAAGTCAGATTCAAAGCATTCTGCCTTCTCCAGGAAGCTGTCCCAATCACAGCTGTTTGAATCAAGTTCTTAATCAGTTCTCCAAATTACCTTATGTTTCTTGCATGTCTGCATTATGTTTCTCCCATGCCTCAGAAGACTGAAGAATATTCTCCTCCCCATGGGCAAGCAGGCTGGGAGCAAACAAATTACAATGTCATTTGAGATTAATATCTGAGGCTTAGCCCCTCAGGTCTAAGTCACAACAAGAATTAAGAGGGTCAGATATTATCTAATATATTTAATGTAAATACGTTGTTTACAGATTCAAGCATGAAAAAGTAGATGAGGGATTGCCATAAGAGGAATTGCAATCTACCACCTAAGAGATGGGGAGGGAGCCGATGCTGGGGGGCTGCTGGTGGGCCAGGGCCAGGCCTGGCTGCCAGGGCTTGTCTTTCTCCTCAAAGGAGCAGAGCCCCAGGAGCAGCCAGAGTAGCCCCAGCCCTGGCATCAGGTACCACCGCAGGAATGGGCCAAGGCTGGGCCAGGCTGGGACAGTGACCCTTGGGCAGTACCCTTGGGACCCTGCCAGTAGAGGAGGTGCAGGAAGGTTTTGTGCCGAAAGTCCACGTTGTTGAAACAAACAAACAAACAAAAAAATAGTTATTACACCTGGGTAAAAGTTACCTTGGCTCAAAAAGCCAGATAAACTTTCAAGATAGTCCTAAACACTAGATATGTAAGCACATTCAGTGAAGTCGCTGTCACCACAGAGGGGGTGAAATCGCAGTCTATCAGAAAACAGCAAAAACCCCTTCTACGAGCACAAGAAACGAAGCAGCACTTGGCTTGAGTTTCTCTGAATTGTGAGTGGAACGAGGGTGAGCACCAAGCCTGTTACAGGACGTAGGAAAGACTAGCTCTGTGCTCTTCTGAAAGGAGAAATATTCCAGTTTGGCCAATTAAGCACTATTTCATGCAGCCACATCCAGCTTACTTTTGCCCTCTTTGGGTACTTTGCTGCTCCCTGTTCATCCAGCACATTGGTTTTCAACCTCTGGTCCTTCTCAGAAGTCTGGTAAGGGTAATTAAGACAAACAGGTCTACTATCAATAGGTTTAAATTTATTTTAAAGGTAATGATTCCCATATAAGAAAAATTTTAGGGAGCTGCAAACTGAGAAAAATGAAAATAAAATCATTCTATTAAAATGCTAAAATGAGAAGCAATTCCTAAAAAATGTGCCTGGTGTATTGGAATGGGCTTACAGCACAACTAAGCCTTGGGAGGTGTGGGAGGAAACTAAGTTAAACTCTTAAGTTCAAGCTTAATCAATACTCAACACAGTTGGTCAGTATATAATTTCATACAAGTTCATTTAAATGAGTTAAATTGTGATTTTCACCTAACCTCTGTCTATAGACAGAGTCCTGTTTCTGCTGAAATCCATAAGATATTAGCTGTTTATCATCTTCAGATAATAAGGCTAGAATTTTAGTCAAATGTACTTAATTTTACTTTTGAAAGTGAAGTTACATTTATGTGTAACAAAGATTTATACCATTAGGCACTGTTCTAGGATTCTTTTTAATTAGTGCTATATTTTACTCCTAACAATTTCTTGCTTGTAAAGCTTCTAATTTTATAAATATTCTTATTCAGCACAAGTTCAACACAAACGGCAAAACACTAAAATACTAGATGTTTCTCAAAACAAAATAGTTGCTGCAGTTGCCTTAAAGTTATTATTGTATTCAATCATATTTATGAAGATATGGTACAGTTATGAATTATAATACAAACAAAGAGGCAGTTAAGAACATAGCAAAATAGCTCATTATATTAGCATGACAGTTTCATTACTGTCCTACACCAATTTCACAATCGTAATAAGATATGTAGTAAATTTAAGTTATTTTAAGACTAAAAAACACAGCAGGCTAAAGTTCTCTGTAGCTCTGCAATTTTTAATTTTTATGAATCATAATACTTTACTTGAAATTTGCATAAAAATAATGCTAAAAGGAAAGAAACAAATTGTGGGACTCTACATCTAATTTAAGCATTCTCAAAGCCTGCTTCTTTGGATTAGAACTAATAGTCTAAAATAATTTCTGTAGGGAGAAAGGAAGGAATTTTTGAAAGCTTATACAGAGAGATCTGGTCTGTTTAAGTATAGGCACTAAGATTGTATAAACTGGCTTACACCCTACCAGCCAGACAAAATAACCTGGAGACATCACTGCTGCCAGGCAGCTGACAATGACCTCTTCTAAATTATCACGGCATTTTTAGACAAACAGGCAGAGTCGTTTATTCCATAAAGGTCAGTTGGTATATTTGAGGCAATATCATCCTTACTCAAACAAATGAAAATATATATCAGGTATTTATTTTAAGTTTTTAATGTGAGGCTGTTTCTTAAAAACATAAAAAACAGATAATTCAAAATCTTTCATGAAAATCATTCCAGTGCTTAATTATCTGATTCCTAAGATGTGTTGTCTTCCATATAACCTTTATACTTCTTAGTAAAAAATAAATCTATTACGTTTTGTTTTATCCATAATGTATATATATACTGTGTTGGGACTGAGCAGCAAATGCATGCTCCTGATTGTAGAGATTACAGGTATCATCTGATTATGGAGATTATTTGACAAGAATAATGGCCTTACATCATAAAACTGGGTAATATTCCTTTAGCTAACATATGAATAGCAAGATTGATATCCATTCCTGACTGAAAAGAGAAAATCTTGTGAGCATTCAGCTATATAATGAGATAGAGTATTCTTTAAGATACAAATCTATCAAAAAATTGTAAGGGTGGAGATTTGATTCTCTTCTGTGAAGCCATTTTAATAGCTGTAGCTTTTTCCACCAAAAACTGTGTTCTAAAATGGAGAGTTTTCTAAAAGAGAACTTTGGAAACAAACAGCTTTGGGGAGAAAACTTGCTCTCATTACACTACAATATCCCTTGTGATTTTTAAGTATGAAGCCAGTGGGACTCTGTCTGCTGATTTATCCTTCTTTTTTAAGTCTGATTTTTAACAATTTTTTTTTCCTTTCATTGAGGGAATTATTTGAAACTGAACACTGCTTGCAGCATAGGATCCATTTGCCTGAGAACTTCAGGAGTACAAACCCTACAAAATATAGAAGTATATGAGCTTTTCACAGACACTTGTGAATTGAAACCATTGAATATCTGACTACGCAATAATCATTGCTATGACTCCCACATAATGTAGGCTTCCCAAGCTTGTTTTAAACTAACTGAATACAGAGTCAGCAGTCATTTCTCGTGTTTGAGATCTACCTCTGAGAATTCACTTGGAGATCTGCAGCACATCCTGAGACCAGAGTTACTGTATTAGACTGCTTCCAGCACTATCGTCACCTACTTTAAAGTTGAGAATATCTGTAACTGAAGTTAGCTCTATTCCCAGTTTTCCATAGCAATGCTAATTATTTTCTGGTACTTTGGGGATCTGGAGCATAAAGAATAGTTAGTTGCTTATTAAAAACCCAGCCATTTATGAACAAAAACTGTAACTAATCACTTGCCTATGGTAATGAATATCCAATCAAGTACATTCATCACTTTCTGCTTTATTGTATTTCCCTTTAAATTGAAACACATTACTATTCTTTAGAGACTTAAAAAGCAGGTTTCTATTAGTAGTTCAGTATAAATGATATAATTATTATGACTAAATGCAGAAGACTCCTGAAAATGTCTGCAGCTTCAAAAATACCTGCAATAGAACTTCTTTGACTGCAGGGAACTCAGTATAGACTGGGGATGAATTTGGTACTAGGAGCTTAAAGCTTGAAGAAAAATCTAAGGGAACCAAGGGAAATCAAGAATATTCAATGAATTCTTGATGCATGTGTATCTTTTTATTGGATTGTTTCCTCCAGGGCTTGTTATGGATGCATAATTTTTTGTTTCAAAAATGTGTTCAAGATTTTTTTTGGTAAAAAAAATACAGTCATACCATGAAGGATTATAAAATTATCATATATATTAATCTGCAATTGATTCAGAGATTTCTGCCAAGTTTAAGATGTTTAAGTAGTAGTTCTTTCTATACATAGTGAATTTGAAATATTTCAGGCTTCAGCGATTACGAGTGTCTCAGCTGCAGGATGTTCTGCCATATTCACATACATCTCACATCTCTCCTCTCAGGCTTGTATTCTTCAGAGTTGTTATGAACTAACAGCAATCCACCAACAAGTCCTACTGGTAGCAGCCAAAAATCTGCTCCTGACAGTTGCTATGACCAGCTAATCAATCTCAAATTATGGTCGGACACTTTCTTACCAGCTACACCAAATACAAAAGCATTACACAAAACACAAGAGAAATCACAAAGCTGCAATCCTTTCATAAGGGTGTATTACAAAGAACTGCTTTAAATTTTGATTTTCTATTCAAATGAATATTCAAGCTCTTTTATACAGACACTTCAAGAGCTAAGTAAGGAAATTAAACAAAAAGAAGTCAAACATCTGACTGACAAAACTGGCTTACTGAACTAATTTCAAAATGCCAGCTGTGATTTATTGTTGCTGATGATGACTATGTTAGAGAGAAACTTATACTTTGCTAAGAATGCTATTAGCACCAGATGTTATTTTCTATAACAGCGGTCACTGTAACTAAGCTTTTTCTTGCAGCTTGCAGTGACTCTCCCTGGTAGTAGGTTGAACTTTCAATTAGACAAAACAGTCTAACTGATCCAATAACATATTCAGTCAAGCAGATACTATTGCTTTGGTGGCCTTTTGAGTATATTCTTTCCATGCTAAAGTTACTTACGAGAATGGTGCGAGATTTTTTGTCTGTGATTGTCATAATATAAATAAGATAATTACAAACTACTTTCAAATAAAAGCATCAGCAGGATTCAAAATCAAGCATCCAAGTGTCTAGTGATTTTATTTTGGCCATAGTGTGTATATTCACTGCAATGTAGTATGTAGTATTTATTATATGATCACTTACTCTGCTGAATATACCTTCATTTTTGTCCAGAGTAGACCTTTCCCCCAGCCTGGTACTGATGTGCAGCACTCCCTCCATCTCTGTTTTCACATCACCCACATCATCTGTCTCACAGACTTCTTTTTCCCCTGATAGCTCATTCCCAGCTGCACACTCCTTGTACCTCCAGTCCAATTGCTTCTTTAGACCTGCAGCGTAATCACTCTCTCTAACCTTGATGCTTTTTTTTAATTCTCAGTTCTTTGTCCCTTTCTGCTCCCAATAGCGTATGTGCAAGGCAGAAGACTGAGATAGATATCTTCCTTTTCCATGCTTCTCTCCAATCACAGGAAAGGGGGTTATATCTATCTCAGTCTTCCCCTGCTAATTGAGCAGGGGGCATCTTCAGTGAGTCTAAAAAAGTAGAGAGCACATGTTTTGCAGTTTAAATAATTTGACCAAATATGATCATTTTTAAAGTCATAAGTCAAATTTCTGATTTGAAAAAAAAAAACACTCACATGTCATGTACCAAGTTCCTGTTGCTGGAGGGCCCTAGAGTTTTCAAAATGATAGATTAGCATATATTCTATCAAGACATTTTTTTCTTTGTCATTTCTCAGAAAGAGTTGAACTCGTCTGAGTGAAATCGTCTATAAAAAGCTAAACCTAACAACAAAACTGAGGCAGATAATTAGAGGTCTAGATAATTAGCTTCTGAAGTAACTGAAAGGGTTTTATTTTAGAAAGTGTCAGGAAAGTAAGTGATAATGTAGTAAGTGGGATGCACCCACAAGTGCTGAGGGAGCTGGCCAATGTCATTGCAAAACCATTCTCAGTTATCTTTGAAAACTCATGGCAGTTGGGAGGTTTCTGGAGACTACAATAGTGTAAATATCACCCCTATCTTCAGGACGGACAAGAAGAGGTATCTGACTGGTCAGCCTCACCTCAGTACCTAGGTAGGAGATGGAGTAACTGATCTTGGCTACCATTTCTAGACCCGTGAGGGACATGAAAGAGATTGGGAGTAGTCAGTATGAATTATAGGAGGGAAACCATGCTTGACCAACCTGAGAGTCTCATACAGTGAGATGACTTGTTTGGGGGGGAAGAAGGGAAAGCAGAAGCTGTTTAGCTCAGTTTTAGGAAGTCTTCTGACACTGTTCCCCATAACATCCTCATAGACAAGCTGATGAAGTATGGGTTAGATAAGTGCTCCATGAGGTGGACTGATAACTGGCTGAACTTCTGATCTCAATGGATTATGATCAGTGGCACAAAGTCCACCCTGCAGCCAGTCTGGAGATAAGGCATAAAGTTATGCGCCATCTACACAGAGGAACATGACAGGACTGCAGCATGGAATGGTTATGCTCTGCACAGCACTAGGTCGTCTAGAAATTTTAAGACTTGGAAAAAAAAAGTTTTTCAGAAACATCTAAGAAATTTGGATCTACACAGTTCTTTTTCTTTTTCTGTACTTATATGCTTTCAGTGGTAGAGTATTAAAAAAAAACAAAAAACTTAAATGTCTTTACTAAAACTGAACTATTCTTGTTTCAGAGATCCATAAACCTTTCCATCTTTCTGGGGTGTAGACGAGCCTGAGGAAGCTGAACCACTCTCTGACAGTACCTCTTTTTTTTTTCCCCCCACTGACTATAGACGGCACAAAGGTTTATATGAAATGTATATATTTTGAGAGAGCTCGTCGTAGTGTGAGGTGAGAGGGTTCTAGCATTGAGGGTGAATCCTCATTCTGTCTTATAATAAACCACAGGAAGGTATTACATGGCTTAAGCTAGTTCAGTAAATACCAGTCTCACTATGTGAGGTGTAGGCATGGTTAAGAAGTAGTGCTTGGCAAAGCTAGAATGACAAAGCCTTGGAAAGGAAGAGAAGACTGAGGGGGGATCTGATCAATGTGTACAAGTACCTGAAGGGAGGGTGTCAAGGGGACGGGGACAAACTCTTTTCAGYTGYCCCRTGTGACAGGACAAGAGGCAATGGGCAGGAATTGAAGCACAGGAAGTTCCGCCTGACCGTGAGGGGGAATTTCTTCCCTGTGAGAGTGACGGAGCACTGGCACAGGTTGCCCAGAGAGGTTGTGGAGTCTCCTTCTCTGGAGACGTTCAAGGCCTGCCTGGATGCAGCCCTGTCTACCATGTTCTAGGTGACCCTGCTTGAGCAGGGAGGTTGGACTAGATCTCCAGAGGTCCCTTCCAACCTTACTGATTCTATGATTCTGTGAGTCTATGAAAATCTTAAGAATTATAGAGGGCTGAACAAAACAGTTCTGATTAATAATTCCTCAGTTTTATAATTACACACACAAAAGCTTCAGAATTCTTTACAATTAGCTAATTTCAATATATTTGTAACTTTCTAGTAGAAATTACAGGGGGTTTTTTAGCTGAAAATAAAGTTTTTCTAACAGAACTGAGAAGTTAAAAGCTGACACCCATACAAGGAACAGAATCACAGCATCAAAACAGCATATATCTAAGGAAAACTTCTATATAAATGTTATCAAGATAACAAACTAGTCATATTATCCAGAGACATTATCCGTAGATATGATTAAACGAAAAACAATTAGGTTATAAAAACATAATTTAATTTGCTTTTATAGCAAAGAAGAAATTTATTCCTGAGCTGGAAATCAGTCTGTTTCATACACGTTAATATAAGAAATGTGAGTATATTAAAAAATAACCAGAACTGTAACCTATACTATTCTGTATTTGTTACACAACACCTCTAAACAGAGATTCTCCACTGGTATTACTATTTCATAGCCTTCAGAGGCTTAAACTTTTGTAAGGTCCTCTATTTCCTCCTCATTAATATTCCAACTAATCTTATCAGTTTGATTAAATAAGGAGAGGTTGGACTGAAAAAGCTTAAAACTCATCTTGGCAACTAATTGCACAGAGTATTGATTAATCTACATAATAGAATATAGCAACAAAAGCAGCTTCTTCATGTGACAGTGTTTTATTAGTTATCAGAGATAGCACTGCAAATTCTGAAGACAAGCTTATCCATAGACTTCTTAGACTGTCAGTAACATCAACCTATCTCACTCCTTTTTATTGATAGCATGTGCTCATTCTTGCATTTGTTAGTAAAAGTTGTGCACTGGTCTAGTGTCTCTGCTAAAAATGAGGGGTAATATAAATATTAATCCTTTACTAGCCATTTAACATATCTTGGTATACATGTTATACAGAACTATACCAAAAAGCATTTAATACTTTTACTGATATATTGATAGTACATGCGCAATTTTCTATAGATGTATTTGTTATAGAATAAATGCATAGCAGAAAAACTTCAAAATACATTGGTTAAGAGGTTAAGGTTCTGAGGTTAAGAGTGAATATTATGGCATTTGTTCTTTGCCTCAACAAGTGTTTACAAAGATAAAGCATACTATATATCATGAATAAGCATTTGAAATAAATGATTACAGTTGGATCCAATAGACAAAGCTCCTGCAGGAAAGACAGACTGAAAACAGTTGCAAATTAAAGATAGATGGTTTACTTCTTATATTTATCTAAATTTTATTGAGCTTGCCTTTTTCAGTTTTCTTATTTTCAGTCTATATTTTCCTATGTCTAATTTTATCCAACAGTAGTGCATCTCCCTTTATGCTTAAACTCCTCAAATGGTGGTACAACAATTTTGAACCATTCTTAACCCTAGCTTAACCTAATATGTTAAAGCTGCTGTTGCACTAAATTCAATGCACCTGATTAACATCATTTAATTAAGAGGGACTTCTCATGCCATCTAAAGCTATGTGGCATGGGTGCTACCCTCATAGACAATAGGACAGAAAGTGAATTGTCAAATAGGTGAACTCTTGTATGATAAGCATCATGGATTTTGATGCCCCTCCTGGATAATCAATACAGATGGTGCCTTGAAAACAATGGTAGTTCAGGTACATACAAGAAACAAAAGCAACAGAAGTGGCCTCAGTTATATATACCATGCTGTTATACCATGGATCTCTGCGTTCTTGCATTAAATCAGTGCCCTGAAACTTAAAGCTTTGCCACCTTTCTGCAACCTAATAACTTTCTGTCCTCTCTAGGAAGAATGTGAATTCTAATAAAACACTTAGAAAGAACAATGAATAAATCATTGAGTTAATCCCCCTTGATAATGCATGCATTGAAAAAAGTTAATTCTTCATTTCTGTTCACACACACAAAAAAGATGAAATTTTCTTTTCATTAAAACTAAAATACCAGATATGAGGGTTTTTTATTAACACTGATGACAAGTAATGAGTTTTTAAAGGTTTTAATGCTATATATGCTATCCAAGGTACAAGTAAAACATCTCCCTGGGACTGAGCTGTGATGCTAGCTTACTGGTGATAGTTAGTGACGAAGATTTTATTTTCTCCATTATATTAAAAAGTAAGAAAGAAATAACAGCACTAACACAACAGCTCAGTGCTCATTAAAATGTTCTTTGTTCATGAAATCTACTGAATTAGTTATCGAGAGTTATAAATATCCAGCAGTAAGTGTAAAAGCAGAAAAGGAAAAATCTCAGCTTTCAAATGATCTAAAGAGCGTAACAGAAGAAACATTTTATATCACTGTTTATTTTGATATCTGTTTCTTGTGTTCGTGTTCAATATCAAACCATGTTATTTGATAGGCACCTAATCTCCTCATAAAAGAATTTAGGCACACATATACACTGAAGAATTGGTATAAATCCATATCAGAATCAAAGGCATAAAGACACTGCAAAAAGTGTGATCTGAACCACTGAAAGCAAGGAACTATTTACATTAATTTAATTAGCTTTCAGTAGGTTTTAAATCTGCCTAAATGCATTTGGTATTCCTGCTTTCTGTGTTAAAAGTAACATTGATATATTGTTCCCAATGTATTTCTTCATAAAGAAAATCCACAAGGTACACACAAAAAGTCATGTAGACTCCACAGCTTCTGTAAGAAAAAATCAAGTAATAAAACTATATGTTTTTATGTACTAGAAAACTCATGAGATCTGTGATACAATATCCCATAGATAGTATTGGAGATCATTTGAAGCTTCAAAATACAATACAAGGACTTAGAATTGAAGATTTGAAAGAATATTCTCTCCTTAATATGCTGTCACTAGAAATTATTAATAGAAACCTTTGGTATAATACTAGATTTCTTCTGGCATTAAATTGTCTCACATATGATATAAATATGATAGAAAGTTACAATTAATATTTGAATCTAAATGTCATAATGGAATGAAAAGAAACAGCGAGACCAAGATATTTTCCTCATCATTTTATACTCTTTTCCTGAGCACCAGCTGCTGGCAACATCTTGAGACATGATAGTGGGCTTGATGGACCTGTTGTGTGACAGAATATGGCAAATCTTACGTTCTTACAGTCTTATAACAGTGCTCTGCTTTTTGCAAGCAGTTAGGCTTTAAAGTGCAAAAGCAAAGATAGGAGGAAGCTGATTGAATGTATGAAGCATAGATTATGATGGAGAGGCAGGAAAAAAGCAGAACACACATGCTTCAGGCAAATTCATGGCTTGTGGCATCAAAAAGAAAGTGTCATCACTGCAACACACCATGAAGGGACAAACAGGAGGCTGCCTGGCTCCAGCAAGTAGCTCCATCCTCTGAGACACCTACCTGACAAAGTGGTGAGTGGCAGGCATACAATAGCCTCCTCCTTCTGGAAGTGATAATTTTTCCACAGAGTATAATTTGTACATGGTGGGATCCATAATTCTTGGCTTCCAAATGTTATGTTTTTTTCATTCCACTTCCCATTTTTACCTACCCAAATGGGCAGGTATGAATTAACTCCATTCTACCCGTTTATATTCAAGTACCTCATTCTGCCTCTGTGCCTGCTGCACATAATGTTACACTCAATAGCAGTGCCTGTGTAGGATGACACTTCTGGACAAGATGTTACTGGGAAAGTGATATTTCAGAACATGCTATTCAATTTCTTTAGACAGTAGTCTGGGAGACAGACAGTAAAATCCATATATAAAGAAATGTACTTTCTTGTCAGTTTAACTAACTCCTTATAATAATTCATTCTGAATTTTTACAGATTTGAGGTAAATCAAATCAGATTATGAAATACAGGTGAGGAAAAGCGTACTGGAAAGTACTAGATGAAAATCTATGTAAATCCATGTAACTCTGTTAAATAAATAGAAGTCCACAAAAAAAAATAACATTTTACTAAGAATATAAAATCATAGAATCATAGAATCATAGAATCAGTAAGGTTGGAAGGGACCTCTGGAGATCATCTAGTCCAACCTCCCTGCTCAGCAGGGTCACCTAGAGCACGTTACACAGGGTTGCATCCAGGCGGGCCTTGAAGATCTCCAGAGAAGGAGACTCCACCACCTCTCTGGGCAACCTGTGCCAGTGCTCCGTCACTCTTGAAGTATATCTGGATACAAATCATACATTAATATAATAAAAGACTAAGGTTAATGTTACTGAAAATTTAAGGCTAAACCAAATAGGAATCAATTACTGCAACAGTCCTCAAAACCTTTCCTGACTATATAAAAACATAGGTATGTTTTTAGTAAAATATTCAATACTAACTACATATCAGGATGGAAGAAATTAAGTATAGCTGTTTTTTTAAATTTATTTTCACCACCGGGTTACTGTCTATTCTGGATATGGTCCCCTAAACAGAAGGGCCGAGAAGTACCTAACCAATATCACGTTGTTTTGAACACTGCTAAATCTTAAGCATGCAGAGAAGCAGAACTCTGCTTCCTATCAAAGACAGGGCAGATACAGTGGGAAAACACACATAAAATCTTAGCACCTGCAAGACTAGGTTAAACATACACATTTCAATTCTACTTCATGCTATGTTAGGGTTCTTATTTCAGGGTGATATGATCAAGATGACAGAGTTGGCTGGTGGCAGAGTGATGAAAGAACTCTGAATTCCTCATTTCCACTCCATTAACCTTCTACTGAAACACATTGCATCTTCTGCAGAAATGTAATCATATCAGAAGGAATTAGAGGCACAGCTTTCTGACACTTCAGCAAGATGCTCCACACCTCGCACTTGGAGAAGCAGGCCAGCAGACAGAAACTTAAATTGAGCATCTTCAGAATATACGCCAGCTCATTCTTTCCCATCCGTAATGAAGACATCCTAATAAATCACTCTTATAGAAAATAAGGGTTTCATGAAATGAAATAGTCAGATTCTCATGTCTATGGTCAACTGAATCCTTAAGGCTTCATTTCATAATGGCCATATAAAATATTTTTAAGAATCTTTAGAAGCATATTTTAAATTATTCCCTTAAGCCTACTCAGATCTGCTGTATGATGAATGTGGGAGTTTGAGTGAGAGTAGTTTATATGCCAAGGAGCAGGGAGAAAAAAGGATGACAAAGAACAAATTTAATAATAGGAAAGAGGGAGGTAGGTAATTTACACATTTTTACAGTTTCTTTTCTTTAAGTATGTGTTGTGGGCTCATTTTTACTCCCGTACTCCTTACCCAAGTAGGCATTACTGGGACTCAGGGAGCCTATTGGGTGTAACTTATACTGTCTTTTGTATCTATTCTGATGGCTGTATCCCTTTAAAAGGCATACACAGAATCAACCAAAGCAGTCTACCTGATGAACAGTGTTTTTAAGATGCTTGCTACCTTGATTTCACAATTGGATAAATTCAAGAACTGCAGTTAAAACATCATTAACTAGGCTATTTTTACTGTCTCTATGATTCAGACCTAGCCCTGTATTTCTCTAATTACTTTAAATTTGCAAGGTAGAATAAAATATCTCCACAGTTAATATTATTTTTAAAAGAGTGTTCATCTTCATTAAATACTGGTATCCCCAGAATGATTCCAAATTAGAATGAAATACAGATTTTCACAGACTCCATTACAGTTCTTCAAAAAGCATTAGCAAAGGACAAGCATAACTTTAAAATCAGTAACAAACCATTGACTCAGCAAGTGAACTCAAAAGTTTTTTTTTATCATCATGACTTAATCAGTTACTGCACATCTGTCCCAAAACACCAAAGCTGCAGATCAGGACATCTATCATTTATAAAAAGATTAGACCTTCTGAAAATGAATACACTAGGGGTATATATTGCGTATGCGTAATAAACCAGCATGACATTAGTAAACAACGTGACATCTGAGGGACATATTAGTCAGCTCAGACTACAACTTCTTTGACTGCTGTCCAACAGGGATAACACACAGACCTTTTCATACCACCAAGCACTAATTAGCTGCTACCAATCTTCTTTGTGCTGATCGTTATAAATATTAATATCCTTATATGTTTTATTCATTTTTCTAAGTAGCAGTTTTAGGATTATTCTCATTTTACATGGTGATAGCTCACACTTAAAAGTGCTAAATGAAGTCAAAAAGTCAGGGTGAAATGGTCTCTATACTTGCTGTGAAGGTAAAGGGGAGTCACATCTTCCTGTTAGACACTTGCCTCCATCTTTTGACAGTTAAGATTCCCACTATTTAACTGTTATACTCTCCATACATCCCCTTTTTTTCCTCACACAAAGATCAAGTCACCTTTTTTGATCTTTTTTTAATGCTATTATCCTATTGTCTTGATTTTTTCAATATTGTCTCAATTTTGGATGATGTCATTCACTTCTTTGTGGTGAAGTATCACATGCAGTCCCCAAACTTTCAGTTTAATTCAGGAACAAAGCAGCTAATTCTCTATTATTTTTCCTAATATAGTCTTTCCTACTTACACAAATAATACTGTATCTGACATCTGCTTTGCACTCATAGCATTGAATTCGCTGAACCCAGCATCAAGAGATTAATGTTCTCTAAGTCTAGTTACCTCAGACTCTCTACACAGGCAATATGCCTTGTCAGTGACAAATCTTTGACCTGTCTTAGAAAGCTTTCTCTGGGTAGAACTTTCTTTGGCAGGACCCACTACAGAGTCTATTCTCTTCACTGACTATAAGGAAAATGTCGGAATACAAACTGCACTTTAAACAGCTAGCTTAGATGCCTAAGATAGGAGAAATGGATTCCATTCAAGTGGTCTAAATGTACATCTCTATGAAAGAAAGTGGTACTGGAGAATTGAGATTTAATTTCTATTTCAGCAGTGCTCAGGAGTCACAGGTGTCCTTGAGCAATCAATCCCACTTTCTTTACCAAGATAAGATAAACCAGTATACCGTTTTGTGGGAGGGGGAAAAACCTTAGTATGAAAATCTGCAGCTCCATCAATAAGAGTATTTAACTCTAGAAGAACACCAGCCAGCATTTCCAAAAATGAGGGATATGTCTCCATAGCTGGAAAAATAGAGCATTCAGGGGACAGGAAAAGCTCATATTCTGGTACAAAACAGACCTGTAGATTTCAGAGTAGGCTGCTCTCTATAAACATCTAGTGAAGGGATATTAGCTAGTATACAGCTGGTTATGCCCAGTGATTCAAGGGCAGGCCAGATGCAGGTTTCAAAGCTGAAGTAGGCATAGGTCAAGAAGCAAGAAGTTTGGTGTTATAGAGTCTTTGGTCTCTATAGAGTCTTGATGTTGTTAGAGTCTTTCCTGCAATGAATTTCCAGACAAAATAACACCAAGTAAAGCTGAGAAGGAGCTAAGCAAAACATACATAATAAACCACAAGAGGGAATCAGTAGCCAGCTACCAAACAAGCAGGTAAGTGCAGACTCAGAGGTGCTGGGGAAGCAGCTGTCACGGGCCAATCTGAAGTCCCTTTCAGCTGGACTGAGCTCATTAAATGTTTGATTACAAAGGAGACTTCCTGCAACCAGGATGTCAGATGTAGACTTTGTCTGCTCGATGGTGCTGACCAAGGAGCCAACAATCCTGTTACACTACATACTCCTGAGCTATTTAGTAGGACTTTCTCTCATGGGTAGCTAGAAGGATTGCATGTGATTTCGGAGTGATGTGATATACTGCTGAAACAAGCTGATGCAAATGGTGTAGAATCACTTTACCTGAAGATGTCTAGCTTCTAGACATGTTATTCTCCTATTGTAAGAAGATTATTCAGGACATTTTTTAATTCAGTGGAATCCTTTCCAAGATCTGTCTCTGACAAAACATAAAAAATTCCATGTGACTAATACTTTTTGGAAATATATTTAGAGATCATGATCAGCAGCTTGGTTAGTCCACTACTCTATATGGGCAGGTAAGTTCCATAAAACCTTTCCACCTTCTGTGAAAGCAGTAGTTAAGAGTGGCTTCTTATATTGACAAGCTTCATTACACTGGCATTAGGAGCTGAATTATATGTAGCAGTAAATGCTGAGGGAGAAATGCATCTGGTTGTCTGCAGTAGCACTTCAGTGAAATCTCTAACAGAAAATGTAGACTTCAACTTTAAAATTGCGTAAACAATAAACAAGAGAAGGAGAAATGACTCCAGAAAATCAATATTTAAAGTTCTGTATGCTGAAGTAAAGAAGGAAAGGTAGGGAAAACTGTGAGCAGCTGCTCATAATATCGAATTCAGACTACAGTGTAATTCTCCTACTCACATACTGACTATTCTTGCAGAACTCAATGACATTACTTGTATAATTACTCACCTCTGTATGACTAAGTCTGTGTAAATCTATCCTGGATGATGAGGAGCTCTTCCTTCCTATGACTCTTACTTCTATGGTTAAAAGTCATATTCTTTTCCAGGGGAAATCTGTGCCTTCTCAAGCAAAATATTTGATGCCCACAGAAGCATCAAAAGGCAGAGGGAAGGTAGTCAGACAGTTCTTTCAAGGCCCTTGATGGACTAATAACCCTGAGGACCAGATAGTCCCACTCATTCTGGCACACAGCTCACGCCACCTCACCACCCTCTCTGACTGCTTCTTCCAGCCCTCCTGGACTCCATGTTGCTACAAAGGGTCATGCTACATGCTCACGACGTCTGTGCTGAGTTAACTGCCGGCACTCATCTCCCAGCTAGGGAGTACTGCTAAATGTCAAGAGGGAGTCAAGGGGCTGCTGAGATGATGACAAGGAAGAAACAGAAATATCAGTTTGTTATAAGCCCAGAAAATGTCCCCCAAATGTCAATGAAAAAAATACTTTCAAGTCTGAGGTCTATGTAGATATAAAGAAAAACTTTATCTAAAAACATTATTTACATTCCTGCAACCTTTGGCATTAAAGGCCAAAGTAAAGTACTCAGGCTCATATTAGGGCAAAGAGCAATAAAACAGAATTTTTAAATATCTCATTTTAGGTAATATTTATCAGGAGCAACTGGAAACACAGCAGTATTATTCCACAGAGATGAGTGCGCTTCTGAGATGCACAGTTAATCTCAAAGAGAAGGAAACTGCTTATGCTGCCTTTGTTTGCTAAGTTCCCTGAGAAGCAAAAATTGGCATGAGGAAAACACATTGCTCTGATCATTTTAATTAAAGCTTGTAATGCATCAGTGGCTACCTAAAAACAAATATCACTTTCATCAGCTGTTCTCCCACTCTTCTTTCCCCAAACATACACAGCATATGGAGTGGATAGAACTTAAGACCTAATGATACACCTCCATCGGCTACAGTATTTCAATATTTCAGTATTTGTCATGGGCCTGAACAGATCCAAGAACCCTTCTGCCAGGTAGTATTGGCTACAGAAAGGGCTAGGTTCAATCTGTCTGGGAGTCTTTTCAAAAATAAATAAAATGATGGCATGAGCTCTTTCCTGTAGCCAAGCTTTTTATTCCAATCTCTTGGTGATAGAAATAAAATTTCCTTGAATAAATGACTAATCAAATTAGTATACAGAAACTCCTGTTTGGCAAAGCACTTGATAAAGACCAGACATAGCGAGCTGTAGTGCAAACTGGTGCCACAATCACAAGCAATCACGGTTAATGCCATGAGCAGCAGCAGAACTTCAGGCTCTACGCCAGACGACACACATGCTCAGGAGTACTTCTCTTTCCTCTCTTCCTCTATGTTCCTTTTTAACTCCTCGCCTTTCTCAGACCCCTTATACCAAAAGGCACACTAGGCCTTCCCTGAGTCCAGTCCCACTGCTTCCCAGACCAAAGATACATGTGCCATCCTCCACCCGGGTGTCGCAGCTGTCAGTATACTGCAGGCTGCCCCAGCTCCTGTGCATGAATTTACAGAAGCCAGCTCCTCCCAAATGCATTTAGGTTGTCTATAATATATGCATCCACATGTGTGCTATCCTCTCTTTCACATCAGGATTTACGCAGTAGATGGTCTAGCTGGGTTGCTTCAGGCTGGAAACTATAATCAAAGCAACTGGAAACTTATTTACAGGAAAAGTCTTGTTAGCTCGAAAGAAAACAAGAATACGAATTCTACTTCCTTGATCATCTCAGTCCTGAGAAAACTGGAAAGACTAAATAAAAATACCAAAATAGTGCTGAGGAGTTATGTTGAAATAGAATTGGGAAATAGACATTTTATTACTTCCTAAGAAAACTAGAACTATTTCTGCCAATTTAATAAACCTCATTCTCTCTGAACACCCGACTGGTATACAAAAAAACAGAAGGCCAGAACATTTTACACAGGAGCTGAAATTTGGAAAAATCTGACCATAATTGTGTATACTTCTGTCTTGCTCTACTGCCCTTTTCCTTATAGATTAGCTGTCAGAAATATTCCAATGAGATGTAGAGTAAAATAAAAGTGAACAATAATGAAGTGAACAAATAGGACAGACAGAAGATACAACTTTTTTTCCAAAAGCCAAAACATATGTTTAGGGAATTAGAACAAACATTTTAATGCAAATATTGCAATAAACCTGCAATAAATGTTATGTAGCTAACAGTTTGGGAACATAAATGTGGCTTAAGTGCAAATATCCTGAGCTTTGTCTGACAGTTGTCATGCTACTTCATTGTGATATTATACATATAATAGAGTACAATATATTACATATAATAAGCATATATAATGTAGTATAATATATACTTATATGTGTGTGGCATAGTATAATACATATTATTATAGTATCATCCATAGTTGGTGAAAGCCAGTGCATTCATCCGAAATGTAGAGAACAGAATACGCAAACAAAAATGTAAGCTTAATATAAGTAAATCTAATTATAACCACTTATCATAACAGTTTTATACACGATCAATATCTGTAAGCTAGAAGAATACAGATCATCATGTTTCTAACAAGATTCCCAGCATTCATACAACTAACCCATATCAAATTTATCACAGCACTGTGAACTAAAGACCTGAAGCAAAATCCAGTGATGTCAATGCGAGCTCTTCAAGACTTTCAGTTCTACCTGGAAGATTAATGGAATCTGTATCATATCAGGATTTCTTTTTTCTTTTTTTTTTTTAAGGTAAGGTTAAGTCAAGCTCCAACAGCAGCAAGATGAAGTGACTTCTTTTTGCTCACTATCTCTGATCCTGTGCCAAAAGAAGTGAAGATCAACAACATGAGAACCAGAATCCAAGGTATTTCAGAGAAATTTCTTTGATTTCAGTGTCAACAGATACCCTGAGATTTCCCAGCACTAACTCTATGACTGTTTCCTGGCAACTGCTTTTAACCATAATGCAGTATGGGTGTAGATATGCAAAAGTAGTTACAAGATAATTGTAAGACATTGTTTTTAGACAGTGTTTGCAACTTACCTAACTAATAGTCAGTCTAAGATTTTTCATTTTGCAAGTCTACCAAAGACAATTTTGAAGAGAAGATTTCTTCAAAAATAGCCCAATCTTTCTGCAAATGAGGATAGAAGAAGCTATATTATTCTTCTTAGACTAAGAAATGTGCAAATCTTTGAGAGCTGAACTACCTCCCCTGCCTGGAAAAGCAACAAAGCACCTGACAGAGAATGTGTCCTTGCCTGAGAAATGTTTTAGCATCGTCATGAGATTTTCTCCAAATGTGAATGTCTGAGAATCACTTTGTGTACAGGCTCACTAAAAATAAAGAATTTGGCAGAACACCATATCTGCATTGAGCATGTTCCATCCCAGGACAACTTCCTGAGGCAGTTAGGAATTGCTTCTTTTATTCCTTTCTGAGGAATAATCTAGTGCTGATTGCAGGAGATGAGATGAAGGAGGTCATGTGAGGGTTGCAACAGCCTCTAAGGGTATATGTATCATAATTCATATGCAAAGGGGTATAGAAAAGGTTGTGCAGTTAATGTCAGCATTTGACTATACCACCATTAACATTCTGTTAATTATATATAATTTCATGTAAAACAGAAATGTGAAGAGCATGTATCTAACTTCTCTTCATCAAATCAGGCAGTTCATATTGTATATGTGTATTTGAGTCAGTCTTATTTTAGAGGAATGCAATCTTCAGCTACTTCTCCCAGAAAACATTTTCATATATTAAGAAATCTTGCTTTAAGAAGATTTTTTTCCCTTGCTTATTATGCATATTAACTTTTCTTTGTTCCCTTTTCCTCCCTAAGCTGCAAAATCTAAGTGGAATCCTGTGTTCCTTTCCCCTTGCAGAACGCCTGAGGCCAAAGGGTTAGTCAGATTGGGTTGGGGTGGGCACAGCAGAGATGAGGATTTCCAGGTGCTGAATGCCTCAGAAAAAAAAATTCCACGTGAGTTTCTGTTCATAGGGACAAAGCAGGAGAGAACTGCAGCACTGATCATTGTATAAACTCATTGTTCGTGAGCCCTTACCACGTGGGTGAACCTTGGCGGCCCATTAGCTGGTAGATGTACTGCAGATTACAGTTTGATAGCCACCAAACACAACAGCTGTCATGTCTAATGCAGCCAACAACGACTGTTGGAAAGCAGACACCATGCACAGTGGAATCCCCAGCTCCTAACCCAGTTCATCTTGGTGCATCTTTGCACCAATGATGCTTTCTATTCTTTCATGCTTGATCATTTTATTAAATCCCAGGATTCAAGTGTGGCCAGTGTTTCAACAGGTCTTATTTATGTTTTCTTTCAGGAAAAAAAAAAAGTATTATAAGGTTGGTTTATTTGCAAGGCAATGTTTAACAAAACAGTATGAGATGTATCTGATTAAAAACCCAGCCAACAATAAAGTGATTATCTTTCAGCACAGTGTGTGGTGCCATATGGTGACTGAGCAAGTGGGAAGAACTGATGCTTAATATGCAGCTCCAGTGATTTACGGTTACTGACTTCCTGCAGAAAATGACTGTTTCTTTCATAAAAACCTAATTCGTTTAAAAAGTACACATTTGCAGAGAAAATACATATTGATAAAGCTGCCAATGCATTTTCCAAATATATAAACAGCTCCAGTGGCAGGTGCATTCTGAGCCAGCTGTCTCGATCTGTCCCACTGACCCTGATCAGAAGAGTTTCGTGAAATAACCACGAGCAATGGGTTCTAATTTTTATTATTTATTATATTTATGATTTTTATACAATTGCATCAAATCAAAGAGTAAATCTGTGAATAAAAATAATGCTTTTTTTTCTCTGCTGATAGACTCAAAGACTTTATAAAGAAAGTTCTAATCTTTCCTAAGTTCAGAGTATTCTTTCTCCCTACTACAATATAAAAGTACAAGGAAGCCACCTACAAAACATGCAAAGAAGAACTAATAAAGCAGTAACATTTTTATCAAGAAAGATTCAAGAAAAAAAAAAATCAAAGAATTACAATGTTTCTCCTTATCAAATTTATCCAAAACTCTTTCTATTTTACTTTAGTAAAAATCCAAAATAGTGCCACTGAATTTTGTGTTAATGGGCAAAATTCTGGAAGGAATTTAAGGAAGCCTTAAAAGCCAAATTAGAGCATATTAAAACTATTTGGAGGCTTTCCACTCACTTGAATCCTTAATTTCATAAATGATGAATAGACATATGTCTTGAGCATAAGATACTAGATAATTTCTAATACATATAAAATTTAATCCTATGGGATATCACAGTAGGTATTTCCTTTATTTCTGTATTTCCTGTTTCAATCCTTTTATATATGTGTTTAATTCATCCTTTTTTATCTTTTGAATGCAGTATTGTATAAATGAATTCCTTTCAGTCGCTCAGCCTCATGTTAAAGAAAGACTGAATCCCACAGAGGCCTGCAATGGCTCAAAACATGTATTTCATTTCCCTCTGAAGCTGACAAGCCCAACTGCCCTGTCTCCATGCTCCCCATTCTCTATAATCTTGTTTCTCCTTTTTCTTTTCTCACAGCTCACTAATATCTTTTAATTCTTTTTTTCCTCATCTTATTTATTTCAGTGGCTTCCCACCTTGATAGAACGAATCTAGTCATCTGTTCTTCCTTTTGCTTTTGTTCTCCATCCTTAACCTTTTTTTCAAAAAAAAAGTAATCATTCTTTCTCATCAGATTATATACTCAATTCTTCCCCTTGTCGTGTGCATACCTTAGTCTGGTGACGCTGTATGGTGACTCTGTTTTCTTGTTCTGTCTACTTTGTATTTACCTGCAAACACTTTGTTAAAATAGTAGTAAAATTTCTAGTTTAAATTGAAAAAATGTATGATTTACAGTCTAGTTTTAACAGAAAACTGCAAATATTCACACTAGTGTTTAGTAGACTGTAGACTAGATTCAATCTAATAGTCTGAATGGGCTTTATTCTTAACCAAATTTTCAAAAAAGGAAAAAGATTATCTGCTAACTCTACTTGCAGGGTACTATGATAATAAAAGTAATGTTGTGAATCATTGTGAAATCATTGTGAAATCATTGTGAAGAAGTCCATGAGAACTCTATGAAATAAGGTGACAAAGAAGTAGAAAATAGGGGGAAATTAATTCATATCTAAGAGTTTTTATTTCCGCAGATTTTAAAAATATGCAGAAAAGGAGGAAACAAGCTGGTGTGAGGGACAGAACCATACCAGAAGAGAGGACATGAAGGAACGGTAAACGCGAAAGTTGCACATTTTCAGTACGGAAGTACATTCCCTCCTCCTCTGAAATGTCCCCCCTTCCCTGGCAGGTTTTGTGGAACAAGTGAGAGGTGCAGGGAAGAAAGCAGGGAGCTCACGGGCATCCCAAGTCCATGGGCGATCAGAAAAGGCAACTAAAGCTGTTTCTTCTTTTGCGTGAGGAAAAAACAGACAGGATAGGGTATGCAGGACAGGACGGACTCTGAAATTGACTGATAAAACTATAGAATAATTTAGGCTGGAGGAAACCTCTGGACATCATCTAGTCTGAGCATTTGCTTAAAGCCAAGCTTAGAGGTAGATCAGGTTGCTCAGGGCCTTTGTCCAGTTGGATTTTGAATATCTCCAGTCTTGGAGATCCTACTCTTCCCTGGGCAACCCATTTTAATATTTGTCCCTCCTCATTGCAAGTAATTTTTTTCTTCATATCTGATCTAAGCTTGTGTCACTGGAATTTAAAGTATCATTGATGATAATTTAATTCAAATAAGCTGAAGGAGAGAATTAATTTTGTTATGACTAATGATACTTTTATTGATTTATAATTAACACAGAAACATGAGATCAGTAAACATAAACAGAGCTGAAAGCATTAATAAAACAAGAAAGCTGGGTATGTTTGGTGATGACAAATTCCAGATCTTTTTATTGTAGTCTAAAGAAACTGGACATGTTAGCCAAAATAACAAAAAGATCAGTCCAGAGATGGTATCCTGAACTTTTTGCTTCCAAAGTACAGTGTGGAAACATAGAAATATGGAACACCACAATTCACCTTAACTTCAAAATACAACAATACAATTTAACAGGAAAAATTTACAAGCCATATGAAATAGAAAGCAGAGATTACTTTAGTCAATTCAATTTGACAGGGTATTTTTACATAGGTATATTTAATTTCTTAAATTGTATTTCAGGCAAGAGACCAGTACTAAAAATCTGTTTTTTTAATAATACAATTTTGATGATTATAACTGTTTCATTCTTGACTTTTAGCTCTGTTCTCATTGCTTTTATTATTAAGAAAATGTAGGAAGAGTTGGTGTATTATAACTGTGACAAAGAGGAGATATAATGTAAAGTTATGCAAATTACAGCAGGAACTTTACAATAATTATGACCTGTAGACTTGCAGAAAATCAGAAACTGTAATATGAAATCAGCAGCTGCTTTTTATTCAGAAAGATGAAAATGCAAAATAGCCTTATTTCAGCACGACTCAATAATAAATCAACAGACTAGACATGACTCAGAATCTGCTTATGAATGAGCTGGTCGATACGGAACAAGGAAATACAAGGAAAGGCAAGTGAGAAAAGAAAAAAAAAAAGAAAAGAAAGAAAAAATAAAGGAAGGAGAGAAGGAAAACTAGACCTCATCTAGTTTTCTGCTCTATCGCTCTCTGACAAATACATGTAATATTGAATGCTTCAATTCCTGGCAAAAAGACAGTGTTAAAAAAACATGCTATAATGGACTAGGTTATTGAAATCAGTAATGAACCAACTATAAATAGATGTAAGTTCATTGGTGATGTAACTTTACTCCATTAGCTATAAAACTGGGCCCAGACGTGTGATTTCTCCATTGCACAAATCTACTGCTGCAAATTCTACTGAGTACAGCTAAGTATTCCTTATTCTCAGCAATGGCAATAAAAGCCAGGAAACAAACCAAATTCATCCCACCTAATATTAAGAATTTACTTGGGCCACTTGATCGAAAGTTACTTGACACATTGCATGGATAGTCGACATGCCCAGGTTTGTCTATTTACCACTGAGGAAACAGGTATTCGATTTACAGATCTCGATTAAGAGGTTATATTATTTGGCACAAATCCAGACCAGTTGTGTGGAAATGACCGTTGATTGTGGTGCTGAAAGTAAGTTGGCGACATATTGTCCTCTTCGTGATTCGCTATTGATGGGAACTAGCCTTAAACCCTTGACTCAGTTAGAAACCTGTCTGATTTTCTGTAGTTTAAGAAAACAATCCTCATTCTCTTACAGATTTTCAGCGGAAAAAATATTTCTAAACTTAAATTTGCTATTTTCTAGTTTAAGTATTATATCGGTGTTTCCATGCAATAACAACTATAAATGCTGAATTCAAACAAAATTGCAGGAATTCTGACATGATTACTCTCATATATATACTCAAAGATTTGTAATATTCATTACCAAGAATACATCGGGGTGTTGCCACACTTATTATAAATTTAGGCAAAGAGAATTATAATTTAGTGATTAGATATAAAACATATAGCTCAATTAGACAGACAGATAGCTAACTGAAATGGCTCAGTTAAACAGATAGATAAGGACAGGGCAGATTTGAGCCTAGAATTTCTTAAATTCTAATTCTACATTCTCTTGAGAGCATACTATTCTACTTATAGAGAGCCAGACCTGGAAAATAAATTTAAATTGATGTAACTGAGATTAAAATCTGCAATATAAACCTGCATAATTTTTTTGCAAACAAAATGAAATATCAAGTAATCTAGTGATTTCTCTACTTGCTGTTAACTTTCAGCATTTACTAGTTTAATGGGAAGGCAGCAGCGTGTACCAAAAGCTGTTGGCTGTAGCCAGTGTACCGGCTACTGGCCGCATTGCACTTTGCAGTACAAGACTGGGCTGAGTTGCAAGTTAAATTGCTATTTAAATTTAAATAATCTTAAGACTTTTGAATGAATCTTAAGCAGATTTGCAGTGTCATACTAGGATAAATTGTGAAGAGAAACAAATGAGGATGAGATTTGGTGGTATAAAATCCAACCTCGCAATCAAATTTGCAAATGTGTCAAGCAGAAGGAAATCCTAGAGGAGTTTGTGATGGCGTCAGTGCTACTACACATGTGCTGGCTTGGTGTTCCCATCTTGTGATTAAAGAATGATGACAACCGAACAGTGAGAAAAGTAATAAGAGAGAAAGATGAAAGCGAAAAAAGGAAAGATTTTTGAAGTGTAATGGGCTCAATTATGGATTCAAAAAGTATGAGAGTGGAAGCACAAATAAAATAACATAAGATTAATTTAGAAATGATGGCATTAATTGCTTTGTTAAGCCCCTGAGCATGCCCAGGATAAACAAAATGTTTTAAATTTAGAATTAATTGGAAACTCATTAAATTGTTATGTTCAGGATCTGTCGCTTGTGAAGTGTTTCATTTAACATTACTTTTCTCAGTCCAGCATGAGCATAAAGGACTGATCTAGTCAGCACATTAGTCCAGACCTGTGTTTGAGTTTCAGTCTAACCATGATGACCAGCTACACCATGTGCATGCAAGTCTGACAACAACTTGAGATAAGTTTTAAAGCATCTGAGTTGGAGAAAATTCAGGTCCACTCTACCTTTTAGCACACACTCAAGAACACTTTATTTTCAGTGGAGGCTGTACTAGCCATGCTGCACCCATAAAGGCAGGGTGATATACCCCAGCCAATTGGTTTTGGATACCAACATATTTCTATGGATCAGTGAAATTAATTCTTAGTCTGATTCAAAGGTGATATATTTTTAAAAAAAGCTCTGCAGGCTCCGCAGCTTCCAATATTCCACAAAATTTATAGATCTAACAGATGTCCATACTAAGCGTATGCCTGTGCTTAATTCCCACAGAAATGAGACTCTAAACGGGAATTTGTGCTGTTTAATTAGCAAATTTGCTTAGAGGAAAGTGGTACTCTGGAAAATAATTCTACTTTTCTCAGTTATTCTATCACTGTCTGCTTTCTCCAGCACTACCTCCAGAAAGTAGACCATAATTTGTCCATACCTGTGGTTATCATCTTCTATTGTTCTGCACTCCCCTGTCCACCCTCTCTAATACTTGCTCTTTTCCAGCTGTAACTTGCTAACACTGTTTCAACAGCAACATTCAATGTCTGCCACTGTTTTGCTCAGTGTTATTTCCCACAGTCATCCAGATACACGAACCCGAGGAGAAACAAAGCCAGTCTGTGGCCCTGATTCAAATGCTCACAATGTCCATCTGAGTTCCTCTCATAATCTGCCTCCTCCTGTTCTTGTACTCACCCAGGATCCCAGAAGACAACCAAGGAAATCAAGAAGATGCACTGAGTTGATATGTTGTGTCAAAACAGTGGGAACAAAAGGATGACAGCTTGGCATGATAGCCTCAGGCAATCATTACTTTTGCTGGGTGCTCAGATAATTGAGTTTTGGTTACCTCAGCGGTGGGTTGCCAGAACTCTAGATTTCTAAAGTGTCTGCATGGATATCATGATGAGTGGATAGAAAGAGCGTATGAACAAGCAGCTGGTATTATCGTAGTTGACTGCATCATGTACTTGCCCTTGCTAGCTGAAGAGTGATCTCCACGACGTGGTAGGACACAGTGTCTGAAGTTGGGCAGCTGGCATGTGCTGAATATCCTGGTGCTAATGCAACTGAAATTGGTGAGTCTGACTGGAGCAGTTACCTGGGAGTGTGAGTAATGGGAAAATAAACAGAGGTCTGGAAGTAGTGGGAAATTGTTACAGGAACAGCCTCAGGTCGCTCTTAGGGATTGGGGAGCCTTAGATCAAAATTGTAGCCTCTTGTTTTCTATCTGTGCTTTGTCTATGTCCCAGAAGAATTTTCCTGGTTGAGATCAGAATATGAAAAAAATGCACAGTACATATCAGTATAGAACAGTTATGAACAAAACTAAATAATATGTATGACTTTTTTAATACTGTAAGGGAAAAACAGCAGAAGCCATTAGTTGTTTTTTGGCTAATTAATAGTACCTTTTAGTACTAGTCTATCATTTACAATCAAAAGGAAAGCAATACGTTAGATCATTTGAAAACTGAAGCAGGGTTTTCTTTTCCCCCATTTAGTGCATTTAAGATTTCTTATGATTGTTTTCTAGCATGAAAAATAAAGTCATTTGAACGTTAACCTTCATCATGCAATACTAGTCCACTGGGAAGGGAAAAAAAAGTTTAAATAACTGACATAGATATGGCAGAAAATTGCAAGTAATGGTAGGAAAAATTTGTCAGTGAGTTTGTCACTCAGAACTTGTCACCCAGAGATTAAGACATATTCTTACACTAACTCTGGTAATATCATGATGCTACTTCTTCATACACAGCAAGTGAAAAAAATAATAGTCCATTTCAAATATTCTTTTTAATCTAAATATTAGAAAAATAATGAGCAGCTCATCCAAATGCAACTTTTCTAACTGTAGCATTTCTAATAGTGCACTTGAGCACTGTTGGAATAATTTATTTCAAGTTAAAATTATTTCCTCAGAAATTAGTCAGCCTCAGTTCATCAAAGATTAATTAGATAAGAATAAGATCTGGGTTTGACAGTGTGTGTGCTTTAATGAGATTTCACAGCTGTGGATACTTGCATAGACACTAACTAGAGATACTGGGTACAGATTCTATTGGCCCCACCTCTGTGTAAGTCCTGGTTCCTGCGGTCTAGATATCTCTGAAGACCATGAAGGAAAGTTAATCTCAATGACTTACATGACCATTAATGTCTGCCTTTGGGATCTACATACTACTGTGAGCAGCATCAAAAGAAGGTGCTCAAGTGACTGAAACTCGGTCTTTCTTATGGCAGATTGAACTCAGAGTGTTTTTTGTATGTACTTAAGTTGTCTTATAACATTGATAGGAGTTTCTTTTTTCACAGTTTTCCTACCTCAGGTACTCATTAGCAACTGATTTGTAGCATTTAAGTATATCTTCCATAGGTAGAATCCTCGTTAAAACTTTGGGACTCATGTGATCTTCTTTAGACCAGGTTAAGACATAAAGCTCATATCATTTCCCTCCTTTCATCTCGATTTGACTGGCTTCAACCTCCAAAAGAAAGAGAACAGGTTTCTGCTAAAATTGTATTTAAGACTTTAAGAGTGGTGGATCAAAAGAATTTTTGATGTTTCTTTATGATCTGGTTCCGTGTTTTTCCATGAGGTTTTGCTTAAGAATGGTTAAGGACTTCCATTTCAGGAAATCCTTTAAATCCCCAGAGAGATGAAGCGCAATGGCATGTCATTTGAGCTACAATTCAGGTTGTTAATCAGCATGTGCTTAATGCATATTAGCTCAGATCCTAAGGGGCACCAGACAGCAGACCTTCTGCTGTACTCCAAAGGCTAGAGTTAGCTGAGGAGATAAGATTTCTGTGCTCTCAATATTGCCATGTGCTTACACCAGCAACTTGTTCAGGTCAATATATATACATTACTAACATCTAGAAACAATAACGAACTTGAAGCCTATGAAGTTCATTCTTTGTTTCAGTCTTTGCTTTCTGCTCCCATTTAACTTCTATCTATTTTGTTTTATCTACAATATATGTGTCATTTTCCATGGTAAATTAACCATGAGGACTTGACTATTATATATATTTTGAGATACTTGTTAAAGTCTCAAGCAGAAAAAAATAGAGATCACAGGCCAAATAAGAGAGTAAAAGCCTTTGAATATCACAATCTCACTGGAAAACACAATGAAAAATGAGTTGTGCATTTTCTCTATTCCCTCCACCTCCTGTTTTTTTAGGAAATAGAATCAGGAATCTCAAGAGAGAAAGAAAAATTTTGGCAGTAATTTTTCGTCATCCTACAAAATTCACAGAGGAAATGCACTGCATACAGATTTCTTAGCATATTCTCTTTTTCAATATTAATTATAGTTAACTGTATTTCCCATTATCATGCAGATAAAAAGCAAAATGTTTGTCACTCATATGTCTGATGTGGTCTGCTATTGATGTAAAAGGTCCTATTTTAGCATTAGGAAAGTTTCAAAAGCAATAGCTTAGATGTGACCTGCTTGAACAACTGGAGAAGTTTAGATCCTGGTATTAGTTTTCTAAATGGCTTCATCTTTATAAGATTGGGTTAAAACTTTAAGTACCCCCTAACTATTGAGGAGGATAATATCCAGAGTTAAGCTGTGTTTCTAGGAGCCTCTCCACATCTCTGCGTCTTACACCCGCCTGAAAACGGTCTGCACACCTGATTCCAAGGCATAGATCAGAAACCCTGCAGTAGGTGGTTATGAAACCTGCAAACCTGCTTTACTCTTTTGTTGAAGGATACTGACTGAACTCATCAGATTTTGTTTAAGCATTTATACTTGGAAATGGGTTTTTCCATTTAGCATAGGCATGGCAAGGATTTCTTTTTCTTTTTCTTTTTTTTTTTTTTCCTAAAAACTATTTATAAGACTTGCCTCTACAATGGTGATAAGAAGAGAGGGAAAGGTTAGACTCTCATTTCTCAGTTTCAGATGTGGCATAGAGATGACATTGGTCTGACATAGAGTGGGGGAAGAGGAATAATGTATTATCTGAAATGAAATGAAATGCTAACCAATGGTAAAATGGAATGAAGATTTTGTAGAAAACAAACTATTCTCCAGCCACCTCATCATACTTAGCCATGAAGTGTGAGCTAGATTTTTGCTAAAGAAAATATAACTGAATTGTGGGGAAGCTTGGGAGGAAGGAGGTAAAGTGATACAAGAACTTCCACGGGATTTTCTTTACCTTCTAATGTTTTCTATCTGCCCTAAAGCAATGCAAATAGCAAATCTCTTTTGAAGTAACTAAATATTAGACATTTAGATGGGAATTTATATTTCAAGGCTAAAGCAGAATACAAAGCATAAGCAAAGGCAGAGATTCATGTCATGAGAATGAGAACCTCTTGCATTAACAAGATTTTAGAAGAATTGATACTCATGTTTCTAACAAAAGTAAAAGTAAGTGTCAGGACTCTCCAATGGAGAGATTTCCTATTATTGAGGTATACATGTTGCATATGATTCCCCTGCTTTTGGGGGAGTTGTCGACTTGTATTTTCTATGCGTTGGTAACAGAACACTACTTGAAGTGACATTTTAAACTAACAAAGTAGGCTTCTTAACAGAAACACATATACATGAATTGTGATATTCTTTCTGTTCACAGAACTCCCACTGTTTTGCTTTGTCATGCAAAAAAATGTTGCACTGAGTGTGGAAAACCTGATTTTTAGTATATACCGCAGGCAGAAACAAAAGTATATGAAGTTTGCTTTCTCACATCTCGTTGTCTGATCAGTTTACTCAGATATAACTGTAGCCAGCTGTCACCAATAGTCTCATTCCTTTATTCTACTTGTTTTCTATTTTCTTTCATGAACCAGAACTGACCTGAAAGTACCAGCTCAGTTCAAACAAGGTTCATATCATGAATCCTAAATGAAAGGAAGAACTTGCTCCACTTCTGAGTTAGATATTTTGAGGAACAGAACTTCAATATTACCCCTCTCCTCAGCTGTACTTGTGGTTAACTCAAATGTCTTCACCCACGGGACCCTTTCTGTGAATTTGTGTTTAAGCACCAAATTGTTATGTAAGAGGCACTTTCAGTTTTAAGAGTCCCATGAATGATAGTACACAAAACATCTCTGTACTGGAGCACCAATCCTAAATATTTTGGGGGGTTTAGCAGAAGTCTCTTGCCCTGTGTAGTTACGTTATTAGCGTGCCAACCATGAAGTAGAACAGAACCTTTATAGTGTAACCAGGCTACAGGGCAAACAAGGGGATAACGTAAGAAAGAAATACAAAGAAAGTGGATTTTAAGGAAGGATTAAAAGAATCAGAAATACGGTAGCCAGGATTCTTTCCTTATTATGGTCCACACCAAATTTCTTTTCTGTGATCCCTGTAGAAATAATAAAAGCCTATGTGAAACCAAGACTGGAACAAAATAAAAAGAGAGCAAAAAAGCCAAATCAAATAAACTCTGGACTGTGCACTGGGAATAAACAAGCTTCTCAGAAATCAATGGCCTGATCCAGAGTCCAATAACTTCAGACTGGGCCATTTCAATCAGAAATTGCTAGTTGTATCTCTAATTTATCGTATGATGTTTAATTGCATCGATTGCATTGATGTTTAAATGTTTTTAACGTGGGAAATGCGTTAACAATGAACCCACCCTATCTCAGTTAAATCTTACTACATCTTTCTGCCTATTTCCATCATTTTTTGACTATTTGCCATTGCTTTGTGGCCTGTTGACTATCATAAGCCATGGCTCAGACAGCTGCTAGATTAGGTCCTCCAACGCACCATAACTGACAGTGCTTTCTACATATATACATATTTGAAGAAAACTACGATTGGACTGATAATTCCTACTGTCTCAATCAAAGAAGCATGGTTTATAGTTCTATTTTGACTTAAATATTCAACTATGAGTCACACTCTTTCTTCACTACAATTATATTTAACACACGAACATAAAATAACCAACAACAAGTTGCAATGATTTAAAGAGCTTTTTGCACCAGCTATTCTATGAAATTTTAATGGGTATACACAAAGTGATAGACATTAATGCATTCTGTAGAAGGCAGACAAAACTGCAGATAATTTTTTACAGGACTTCTAGCAGTACATATAAAGTTTATTAAAAACGATATTTTACTGAGGCTTATGAAACCAAACAGCTCCAACATCCTGTCAGTATTTTATTGACTAACAGTTTCTGAAAAGCTAATTTTCAAAAGGAACAGTGGGAGAGCCACAATAACTTAAATTCCACGAATGATCTTTCATCTATCAGCATTTGAAAGAGAAGAAAAAGCATCGCTGAAAGAGTTTTGTACAATGTCACCGTATGTTATGGCTCGTCAGCCTGGCTGAGCCTAAGACATGCTTGTCAAAAGCTTCGTGTGACTGGGAGCCACAGGACATACATGGAGGGATAAGGGACGTAATTTGAAAGCTGGAGATAAAAAATGTTCCCCACTGCCAGATAAAAATGGCCTAAGCATACGCTACCAACCTGCACTATGAACCTCACAGACTCCTCTGCAGACTTCCACAGCAGCCCTGCACCAGTTTAGCCCCACCACTGAGTACACTCATACGCTGCTCAAGAGCTACAGTCTTACCAAGCTGATTATATTTAGATTTATGCTTCCCGGCAAACCGAGGAGTCTGCCTATGCACTAGAACGGTATCACAACAATATGCAACATGTCTTGCTGTTCAGATTCCATGGTCAAGAGATAATAACTATTAAAAAAAAAAAAAAGCCTAAATAACATGGCACAAACAAAATAGAGGGCTGACGAGTACATTCAGTTGAAACTACTTTAAATTATTTCTGAAATCCATAGGAACACTTGGATTTTTAAATTGTTATAATTATATCATCCTTTAACACTTTCCTTCTTGTGATTTTGGACAGCACAAGTCCAAATAGCTGTTTAAGTTCTATTTTAACAACTGAAGTGCACCATGACAACAGCTTTGTAACTCAGAAAATTGAGAAGGGAAGGTAAACTCCTTCCCTGCCTATGCAGATTCCGTCCCTTAATTCTTCTTTTCTTTAGTAGGTATCACATCCTGAATAGTAGCTTTGACATCTGCATCATGTAGAGGTCAATACACCGAGGACTGTGTGAAGTGAGTGGCTTGAAGATGGGGATTTCTCCAGCTACTGTGCAGCCTCCTTATCAGCATCCCAGGTGCGTCCCTATTTCTCTCTGTGGACAGAATAACTCCCATATTGGCTGAGATGGGTTTTAAGTAAAAATATTATCCATACAACTTGACTTTAAGAGTCAGATTTGAATCTCTGCCTCTAACATTTTAGTGAATTGGAAGCAGCGAAGGATATGTCATTTATATCGACCAGTGACGACAGGGATGTTTAGGATAAGTATCAGATTTGCATTTATGAGTATATCCATCAGTTTTACCATGCAATCAACTACATAAAAATCCAGCATGGATCTAAATGTCTACAGGAACAGGAATACTTCTGCTGTGACATGTTTAGTTCTCTGATATACAGGGAGAAGAAGCTGGCTAAAGAATTCATTTTGGTTTGCTGATCTAGGATTTTCCTTCTCCAGAATATGGTGCAACACATGCTAACTAGGACAAATGACTTAATCTTCTCATCACTGCTTGTTGTTAAATTACTTTTAGCTGAATGAACACAAAATGGGCTGCTCAGTTTCAGACAGTATGATTCCCTTTAAGTTAAAAGGTAAAATTTTCAGGCTGATATAAACCACATTATATAGTAAGCTTCACACAGTTGTCTCAATCCAACAATATACAAGATCAGGCCAATACTGAAGAATATGTAATAATCTACAGTCAAATAAATATATATAAGCTTTTAAAAATAATAATGAGAAAAGCTGAAGCTGAGAAAAAAAATGTCTTCAAATTGTTTTCTTAATCACTTAATCACTAGATAGTTATGCACGTTTAAAATAACCGTGTTTTGTTGGTCAAGTGCATAGAAAAATTGAAATGCAACTTGTTCTTTATTCAAAAATGTTAATTTCTTAAATCATATCATACATTATATTGGCAGAGGACCAAGAAGTATTCATTTTAATTCCTTTCAAAGGGAAATTTGAAATGAAATCAGTTGATCCTTAAAATATATTGTAGTAGAGAGAATACATTGTAATGATCTGGGTGTTGTACTGCAGGCTTAAAACAAAATTAAAAGCTTATGGCAGAGATGTACTTTGAGTTAGACAAAAATATCAAGCATAAGAAAGGCATTAGATTATGCAGGGCAAAGAACACAGATCCAAATTCTCTGATCATCATGCTGTGCTCTGATTAGAATCCAAAAAATTGTCTTATTTCATCTTTGCTACTTCATACTGTTATGCTTAGCAGGAAGCCAGCACAGTCACCAAACTAAGCTGGGTCAGCTTTAGCTGTGTGCCAAATTACATTCAAACAGCTCAAAGAGTATTCCAACGACCAGCAAATGTCAGCATCCTCTGTCAAGCCTCCTTCTTCCCAGATATGACCCAGGTGCTAGAACAGAGGTTGGCTTTGATATAGGCATTGTATTATTTCAGCTCCATCTAGGATATTTCATTTTTGACAGTGACCCTTGGATTTCTGGATCTGTTGTGTCATGTCCTTCACTAAATTTCACTTGTGTGAAATTTAAAACTCTTTCTTGCATTCTTTCTTTCCTTCTTTGGGCTGCTTTTTCTGCTTTTTATCTACTTATTTATTTATTTTGCCTTTTAGGAACACAGAAATCAAGTAGGAACTTTTCGTTATACCTATTCCAAGTTTAAGAAGATATCCACATATATAAGAAACACAGTGGTATCAACTTGCATACTGAAAGTCTGAAGGACAAAAGTCTTTTCCCACATGAGGACTCTCTCCATAGTACATACGGTATACTAACACGGCAACTGGTCACGTTTGTGTTAATCCAAAAAGGCATAAATAAAGAAAAAGATATTTAAGCTTTTCACCCCATAAGAAATTTTCTGTTCTGATGCAAAGCCTTCAGAATCAACAAGAATCTTTTCACTGATTTTGAGGGGCTGTAGAGTAGATCCATACTGTTTAATTTTAGACTTTTTACATTCTAGTAGAAAGTGCTGAGATAAGATGCTTTTTGTCTGAACTGTGATTGAGTGTCTAGAAGGAGGGGATATTTATCATACTTTGAAAATAGCTTCTTAAAGTACTGTAAGCAAGTTTCTTCTCTGGTTATTGATCTACTTTAAATTAATGTTATTCAAAATGTACAGACTATGGGAACTGTAAAATTTAATTACCTTGAATGTAGCCAAATATTTGTGGTGTGGTGGCAGCTTCAGTCCTAAAATCTGCAATATTCAGGACCTGGTAGCATGATCAAGTAGCCTTCCCAGAAGCCATTAGCACTGTTTTTTTCTTCTAAAATGAGTCTCAGTGGCACTAACTTGGAACAGTCAGTCTCCAGTAAAAATGATGTCAGAAAGTATGATGTCAATTCATCAGATACCCTTGGTTAACTCACAAATATGCCTCTGATCTGATCACAGCTAGACCACAGAATTTTAGTTTTGTATGAATATTATTAATACATGTAGCATAAACACACTCAAAGAACTTTTGAGAACAAACTGTATCCCAGTATTTTTCTTTTTATAAACTTTTGAATAGTTATCAAGTAATTATATCCAGTCGTTGCACTCAGATGAATTCAAAACAGCTCCTATTTCTTGAATTATCCAGTCTTCCAGCTGCTCTTCTTTTGTCTTAAAGAGCAAAGTTATTTTTCTCTGCTTACGAAGCCAGTTGTTTTCATTAAACTCTTCTTTATGAAAAAGTCCTTGTCTTAAAAATGCGGACAAAGCAGACAACGACCTCTGCACCCCTAGGGATTTTCTATACGTAGACAGTAAATTTAAAGTGGTTATGGTTCGATCAAAGTTTATAGAAACTCTTTTGATAGTTTTCTTCATTAGATTCTTTTTCCTTCTAAGTGCAGATTCCAGGAACAGCATATAACAGATATCGGCAGGGAACTGCTTGTTAATGCGATGCAACAAGGCTTTGTTGTTTAATTCACAGTCCTCGATGTACCGAAACGCTTCAGAACTGGACAACCTAGTACTTCTTGCAGGGGAAAGTCCTTTACTTTTACCGAGCTGCTGATATATTGGTCATGTCAGGCTGTCATGTCATAGAAACTTTGCTCATGTAGAATGACTTCCGGCAAGCGTTTCTATCGCTTCTGGTCAAACCCTGCACAGCACTGCCATGAATAGCTTCATGCATCCTGCACATTTGTTTCCTGAATTACAGGCTCTACACTGGCCAGCTTCAGATTTCATTTTAATAACTTTTTTGTTAACCAAGGTAGAATTGCCATGACTGTGTGCACTGCTTTACAACCCTTATAAATATGCTGAAGACTTATGATTCAATATTGTTATTTTTATTGACATAGGTTTTAATTCAAGTCATTTACACTCTCTGTAATTTATTCCCATCTGATCTTCATAACGATTTCAATATGCAAAACAATGTCATGCTAATTTATTTTTGAGCATTATGCCTTTGGTGCCATATTAGAAAATCAGCATTTGAAATACTGAGGTTGTACAGAAAAAGGCACTAGAATAGTGCTTATTACAGCACTTCTGCTTTCTTTCTGAGGAGAGCAGCAGTCATATCAGTTGCTTCATATTTGTCTACAGGAAGATCTTCTGTTTCTCTACACTTCAGGAATATGTAATAGTCAGTTCAGCACATTCAGGTCAGTGAGATTTTCAGTGTTGGAAGTGGGAGATAAAAGAGTTTTTTGGTGGAGGTGGAAGAAGGAGTCAGTAGAAAATAGTCCACTTGGTTTCCGTTTTCTTCACTATTGTTATGAAAGGGAGGTTAGTTCTGCAAGGCTTTAGTAACACTGTTCCATTACTCATCATAAGCTGGCAGTCCCTTTCTGAAAGGATTTTTAATGAGTGTTGCTGTATGAAGAACTGTTGCTTGAACACAGGATGAGAGGAGCATGATGGAAAGCTGCATAACTACTGCTCCTTACAAGATTTTTAAAGGTTTACTTGTCACTTCTCATCAACACCCACCAGATTAAATAACATCAACAAAGCCTTGTTTTCATTAATCAACATGCATGATTCATCTTGAAAGAATAATATGAAACAGTAAGTTCCTGTAATTATAGTGTAATGTAAGACCACATCTTTATAATCTATAAACATTTTTTTCCTTAAATGTTATAAAACAAAATACATACATGTGAGTAAGCAATCAAGCAACAGTGAAAACACACAGTATTGGCAATAAATGTAAATTCTGATAGACACTGGTTTAATGTACTGAAATAGCCATGTCAGCCAGCTTCTTAGATAGAAAAAGAATACAAAAAAGACAAAGCTGTATGAAGGCTACTTAGAATCCAGTTCACTTATACTTAGGAACCTAAACTTAAACAAACAGGCCCTCTTTCAAACACAGCTACCTGTATCTACTGACCAAAAAGGGAAATTTAAGATATTACTAGTTCCTGATCTAGTATATGCATAATGCCTAGGGTAATGACACTGGATTCCCTATCTTCATGCTTCATGAAGTATCAGCTCCTCTTCCAGATTGTGCTACTGGGCACACTGCTGGCTTTGCCTCAGCTTTCCTATGGGTAAGGGCTGACCCTGGTATTGAAGAAACTGTCTACAAAAAGCACCATGGAGATGGAGAGTGTAAGTTTTACATAAGACTGTAAAATGCTGATATGTCACTAAGTGGATTCTGGTGACAAATATACTGCAAATAAATTCCCTTGGGTTCAAGTAAACTCTGGGAAGAATATCGGTTCAACAAGATAATGAGACCAAGATTGGAGGAAATGGTAAAACCAATTCCTCTATCAAAAAAAAAAAAAAAAAAAAAAAAAAAAAAAAAAAAAAAAAAAAAAAAAAAAAAAAAAAAAAAAAAAAAAAAAAAACTTTATATTATATACTTCTGCTGCTGTATTTATGTGTAGTGGAGACAGAAAGAAAAATCAGAACAAAAGGGAAGCAATACATGATTGTTTATTCCTGTAATAAAAAGCAATAAAAAGTTTTTGCAGTTACTTTTAAGTGACTTCTAAGCCATAGTGTTGTAAACTGAACGGCTCTGCTCGAATCCCTGGCATAAGGCCAGGTCGTCCCCGCAGAGGGTCTAGCCTGTCATGTTTGCATTCTAGATGTTGTAACTGTTTTCGCACTAGCTGTAGGCAGAAGCAACCTTGCTGTTACTTTGAGTATTGCCTCTTCCTTAATCACCCAGAAATTTCAAGAGTAAAGAGATGTTAGATTTTCTTGAACATTTGTATTTAGAAAAGATAGAGGGAAGCCTTCCTTATATCTGACCTATCTTTGAAACTTCAGAATTGAAATCCATGTTTTGCATTTTCCACAGGTGCCGTGCTCACGGCAGAGACAATAACCATGCCTGCATGTACTCCTTGTTGAAATAGCTGGGCTCTGGGAACAGGCCTGATCACTGCTATACCCATATCTCCATGCCAAAAACAGGCACACTGTTGTCTTTTAGCTTGACTTCATTTTGCTCTTAAAACATCTGTGCTGGAATTAGCTTGAAAACTTTGAGTGAAATAGATTATTGTTTCTGTTTTGAAGGACTATTATGGCAAATGCTAAAGCATCACTCAGGAATGCTCCAGAGCTCAGGTGAAGGCAATGTCTGAGGATGTTCTGGAGAGCGGACTGTGTTCGTAGGAGGTAAATCCAGATTTGAATTCTGCATCTACACTCAGCCAAGTATGATAGATTGATTGGAGTTTGGAGCACTTTTGAGCCTTCTAAAACTTGAAAGTATGCCCCAAAGAGCCAGGAGTCAAAGCAGTATGACTATGCCTATCACCTAATTAATTTTATCCCTCTAGAACATTCTTTCCTTAGTCACACTGGTCCTTCCATCTTGTATCTGGAAGTCATGCTGGCTGCTTTTGCAGCATTTGCTTTGTTTGGCTGAGGCCATAGGAAAGAAAGCTAAAATCTGTATTGCTAATATAGGCTAGCTCTCTCTTGGTCCGGAGTATTCAGCTTATATCATCTAAATCGACCTAATCAAAATCGTGGGTTCTCTGAGTTATCTTTTGTACTTGTTCTGCACATAGTGAGAAATGACATCAGTCTGCAGGGCTGACATCACAGTTTGTATGTGGGCAGAGATGGGAAATTCATCCAGTTCCTCTGCTCGTTTGTGTACCCATTACTGTACTGCAGGAGATAAATAACCTCTAAAGTAGTAATTGTCAGGTCTGGGATCCCAGGCGCTGGCACATTGTGGAAGATTTTGACCTTCATCTGACTTATCATAGGTCAACTACTGTCAGAAGCAGACATATTATTCCCATAGCTCCACAGCACTTTATAGATAAACAAAAAAGGACAGGTTCTTGCCCTAAGGATTTTGCTTCTAATTTGGCTATAATAAGCAACAGATGTCATAAGGAAAAGATAGAGGGGCATAAAGTTAGTTGGAGGTTGCAGTACTGGAACGAGTGCAAAAATGTCAGTAAGTTTCTGGATATTTACTGAACATTCAATTCTCATGATCAGGCATGTAAATTATATATTCCAGTGGCTTTTCATGGATGTATGATGAGTATGATAATATGATAAAGAAGCAAAATGTCGATTTGCAAAACCATCTTTTCCAAAGTAAAGTGTCAGTATTTTCATATTAACCTCTGTTAAAAGGATTTAGCATTCATTAGGAATAAATCACCTCATTTACTGGAAGTTAAAATCTTACACATGGGCAATCATTTCAGAGTAGTTAATAGCCTGCAAATCTACACATGGCCTTCCTTATAGCAATTTGAATAGACATGCTCTAAATAAGCAGTCCCCAGCTTTTATTTTGTGGAGCTGAGTACATTATACTATTCTTTCCTAGCAGCTTTAATTCTAGTACTAGAACAAATTCATTTTGGCCTCATTCACAGCTCTTCTCATGCTTTCCCTCTGCAAGTATTTTTGTTACTGAGTTTTGCTGAGAGAAGAGGTCAGAGAAAAGTCAATTTAAAAACTTAATTCTGAAATAACCATGAAAAATTGAGAGATTTTCTTTGTTTGTTTGTTTGTTCTTAAATTTATGTGTGCAACTCTTTTCAATGGAAATATTTAGACAGTTTAGAGGAAGAAAGACACTGTTGCTTACACAATAAATCTTAACATGAACTGTTATCAAAATGAGAGGACTAGAATTTCTAATGAGGAATTTCAACTTGTTTGTTGAAGAATAATTCTACAAATCTGGTTATATTTTTCTTCTACAACGATTCACTAGCAAAGATTCTTCTACAGTTTTTGATTATTAGAATTATGAATCCCTGTTTTTTTAATATTAGAATTATGTAGTGATATGACCTATTTCCACAAACCCTGCGGAAGCTTTCCATCAGTCAAAATACAAGACTAGAGAACCTTGCACACTGGGGCTGGTTCCACTTCAGAATTCACACTGATGCTTTGTCTACTCTACAAAATAATACACACAGTCTAGAAAACTTACAGAAGAGTTTTAATGATGATTGCTACAACCACAACACAATTTTTAAAAGTCATAGACTATTAGAATCCAAGGCAGATTGTGCTTAAGATTCACTCAAAAGATTGATGACTCAATTCAGAGAGTTTCAAAAAGATCTAAGTACAGTCTTTATGCCTGGAAATGCTCGCAGCAAAAGCCAGCAGCTCTTAATTTCTACCAGTAACTTACCCTTTAAAGTAGGAATAATGTAAATGTGAAGCCACAGTGAATTTCTTTTCAGACTTCAGATTTAGCTGTCTTCTAGAATCTACATCTTCCCTTAAGAAAACATGGAACAAAAGTTTCAGGGAACAGCTTCGTTCAAAGCGTGGGCTCCTCTATTAACAAGCAGCCGGTTTAAATCAGCCCTCATTGGTAAGTGACTCAAAGCTGGACTCAGAGCCCACTAAAGTAAATGGCAGTCCTTCCACCGACTTCAAAAGATTTTAGCTTAGAACAGAAAATCAAAAGCATCAGACATCTGCTAGTGTCTGTTCAGAGGCCAAGACAAAATTAATTATTGTTGTTGGACTGTGTCTTGATGCTGCATTTGAAATAGGCAGGAAAATGAGGCAAAGCACTCCCAGTGCCAGGACAGAGGAGAATATACCAGGAGAAGAACCGCTGCTCTCGCACCTCAAGAAGCGGAAGCTCTGTCTTCCCTTCTTCTCCTTACACTCCAGCGACAATTAGCCTATCCCACAGCGTGGGCATGGTAATTCAATTCACATACTAGGACGTACTGTAATGACCGTGGGTATTTACAATGCATAAGCTAACAAGTTCCCATATGCTACTGGTATGCTACAGAGAAGATACCACCAATTTACTACTGTTTGGTTTCTAAATGTACACCTGAATAATTACACGCCTAAATTGTCAGGTAGTTCACATTAGAGAGATATTTCCTGGAACCCCTGAGGCCAGCCATCCTCAGATAATATTTTCATAATTCCTCTCTGATATGTCATCTTCTAGGACACAGCTTCAGTTACTCCAGACACCCCTGACTGTGGAAGTTCTTTTTTGCTGCAGCCTATCAACATAAGCTTAGAAACCTCAACATTTTGTACCCTAGTAGCTGTCCTTAGTAGAGTGAACGAGTTAGCGATAAAAATAATTGAGAATTTAAGACTTGGAAGTGCTAGGATCCTGCCAGGCAGTTAGCTCTATCTATAATGATCCACTAGATATATCCTAACAGAAAGATATGGGGAAGGGATTCAGTTCCAAAATGCAAATTAACAATGTAGATGTGTGAAGAGTAAAGCTATATTAGAGCATAAAGGTATATATAAACAACTGTTAGCGACTCGTCAGCCACAAAGAGTAAAAATAATTCTGTAGTTTCGGCTAAAAAAAAAGAAAAGATACACAGTACATCTTTGCATACACCCACCTAGCTACCAGGTAATTAGTGTCTGGAGAATGCTTAATAGAACCTAAAATATTTGCAGCAGTAAAGAGTTCAATTCCTCCATGGATGTGGGATTGCAACAGTGGAAAATCAAGCAGTTAGTGAATACCAAGCAACATGAGAAGCATTTCCAATAATAAACGCAATTAGCAATGTAGATGAGAAATCTATCTGATTTATGGGCCGCATATGCAATTATAACACATTCATAAAATGTTACCCACAGAGCAATCCAGTACATTTGTTTATCCGTGCTCCAAGATTAAGAAAGTAATGTTGTCAACCAACCAATTGCGGGCATTACAGATTCAGGATTAATTACCATCTGCATGGGACAGATGTTAAATCTTCAATTTCACAGCAAGGCATCTATAGCTTATTTCCCATGGAGAGCTTCTTTCTCTGATCAATAAATGTATCAGCCTAGCTGTTCATCTTGCCACAGAGGTCAGAGGAATGACAGAGGTACATCTGTTTTTGTGTCAAATAAGGGCTGAGAAGATGAATTCTATCCAAGCAGATAAACAGCCCTGCTACAATTGTCCTTCAGTCTTCTACTCAGCTGGTGATGATGATTAAGTTTTAAGCATTTGGGAATTCGTAAGCGTTAGCACATTAAAAAAAAAAAAAACTACAAAGAAGGCAACCTTTTTCAGATTCTCAAACTAGAATTTATGTCCAAAGTTTTTTTATGCACTAAGCCTAATCCCCCTCTGCAACTTCAGCTGATTCAATGGCTGCCAGTACACACAAGATCGGATTCTGAGGCTGTACTCTTTTTTTTTATTATTTCACTTTATGTATAAGGTAAGAAAGTGAATAGTCTAATTACATGCCATATTAGTGATTGGAGAGTGTTGTCTTTGAAAAAGATGCAATAAATACCATGCTAAAGGCACCATTACTTCACAGAACAACATTGAGGAATTTGCTTGTATTAGGACTAGACACAGAGTATTCCAAGACAGCAATGCAGCTTTGCCTAATCGTATCAGTCTCTGTGCTCTTTAGATACTTCCCTGTGACCTCAGTAACCTCAGTTCACATAACCTGGGTCACCCATGGCTGTTCTGAATTGCCTGCTCTGCCAAAACAGGAGCTTTAATGTAATCCTAGTTAGATAGACAGCTTCTGTTAGCTTAAGTCTCCTAGAGATGTCCAAAGAGACAGAAAGAGACAAGGCTACAATGGCTTCATCTGATAAAGTAGCAGCCATGGAGCATCCAAGGTAAAAATGCCTTCCTCCCCTCCTGCTGAAGCCCAGCCGCTGTGCAGTCAGGTACACAACAGTCAGGGAGAAACCAAAGGGCTTGGCAACAGCTGGAGAGGAGAAACATCTAGTCCCCGCTATTACAGTTGATTTCAATAAACTCAGCAATGTTCTAATACAAAACACATGTTGCTAGAAGGTAGGTTTGAAACCTTGCCTATCACTCCACACAAACTGAGGGAGTGTTTTTCACCAAGGTAGTCCACGGCTAGATCCACCTTCTACAGCCTGGGCTCTGTCCTCATAGGTGAGTAGAACCATCTCACTTTCTGGTCAAGTGACCTGGCTTCAGGACAACCATCATCATGTGACAGCCTATTAAACATGTTCTCAGTGAACACTGGTGTGTTTTTCCCAAGGGACTAGAGATGCCAAACATTTCTGCTTGGTTTCTTGAACTCCCAGAAGTAGATTAAATTGGATCTTTTGGGGAAGATGGAGAGAGGTAATAAATTCAGAGGACTGGATCTCCTGCAGAGACAATGAGTAAGACATTCAACTATTCTATTACATTAGGCTGACTGAATTTTCCTGCATGAGAATCTGTATCTAATTTTTTTATGAGGCAACACCTACGTTAGGTATAAAAAACAGGCATGAATTTGGGTTGAGTTTCAAGTTCTACATGAGAATGTAGGTGCAATAAAAAATAAATTGTGTGGTATATAACATTTACTTTAAAAAAGGATGTTAAACTATCATATCACACTGTATAAAGGCAGAATGAAGATTACACAAATAAATTCTACTTTGAATTTTTATACTTAGTCATTTTATCTATACAGCCTGCCAGCACACCTGCTAGAGTGGAAAATATATCCTGATCTTACAAATGGAGAATTAAAGATCAATGTAGATTCAGTAATTTGTCTAACCATTTCAGTTACCAGTGTGCTAACTCTCCCAAGTCCACTGCCAGTGAATTAACTCCCAGATAATAATTCCTTTTTATTTTTAAAGGGTGTTTCAGATATATCACTATGATGATTGTGATGAAAAGTTTATTCTGTACCAAAGACAAACATACTGTTCTCTCGAGCCATTTTATCTCTTGTACAATGTGTCTAGGACTGACTGAGAATATGGTTTATGATGGACCTCTTTATCTAATTTCATTGACAGTGCTCTCTATAAAGGTAGGTACACAGCTGTGCTGCTGGAGATTCATGCAAGCAGAACTCGTTGACTTTGAACCCTTGTTCTTTCAGTTGTATCTTTTTCAGTGCAAAAAGGATAAACAAGGCTCTGAATCATTTTACACAGTATGTAGAGAACTTGAAAAATTCACTTATACTCTCAACCATAAACTATAGGAAAGCTGGTATTGTCCACATAAATATAGTTTCCATTAAGAATAAGCTTTTCTAGCTGTTATTGTTGCAGCAACATTTAAAAGAGGGAAAAAAGTCAAAACCTAACATTGCCATTAAAGACCTGTGGGGAGTTGGCAAGAATTTCTGTTGTTGCTTAAGAAAGTAAAGTGGAAGAGAGGAAACAGGTACAGGTGCTATTCTGAAAGAGAAGTCATCAGAACAAGGCTGAGGACTGACTAGGTTACAAAGACAGTACAAAGCTCTCATATTGAGCCAGGAGCTCAATTTGACAAAGCAAATTAACACACACACAATAAAGAGCAGTTTTGATTTGGGAATGGGAATTAGGATTATTCGGGGGGGGGGGCTGTACTTTTTTTTCCTTCATTATCCAGAGAATACTATGAAAGACTGGTGATATCATTTTCCTGGCATCAAACTCCCAATGTCTTTTGCACTCACACGCCTTTGGTTATTGTAGGTGGATTCCAGAAGCCAGTTTTTGCAGAGAGTAGTATCCCATAGTGCCCAGGATCCCTCAGGCACCCTTCTATCTGATGGAGTTGGCAACGGTGATTTTTTTCACTAGACTCTGAGTCTAGAATTTGTATCGTGAGTATCTCCTCTTCTCCAGCTGAAGACATGTCATTTAGCAGAAAAGTAATTAAAAATGCAGAGAGGAAAGAAAGGCACAGAGGAGAAACATGATTCTGCAGCTTAGCAGTAATAACTTAGGAGGAAAGCAGTTTGGAGTTTTAATAAATACTGAATAAGAGAGAAAGGAAGGCAGCACAGTGGCAGCACTCATCTGGGGCAGTCCATCTTGAATTCCCATGTTTGTTATTAGATATTTTCCAAATATCTAATAAAAGGAAGGAAAGAGTCTTCCATGCACAGGACCCAAACTACGGAGATAAAAGGGTGTTTACAGAACCCCACTAAGCAACTACCAGCTCTACAACTGTCTAGCTCTAGACAATTTTTCCCAAGAAGCACAGAGGTTTCTTTGAATTCTTATTGAAATATCTAGCTTTCTTTTTTTCCACTTTTTGCTAGTGTCTCATATAATTTCCAGCTTGCTTTCATGATATGATCTTTATAAAAAGGAGAGAAGCAGTAATCACCAGGAGAATAAAATAGTGGATGGGTAATGACAAGTGATATTTACAATGATAGTGGATTTGAGGGATGAAGAAAAGAATAAATCTAAAAAA